>NW_026652277.1:84718597-85229389 GCF_009828535.3 Hylobates moloch | reverse complement strand
GCATGATTTATACTCCTTTGGGTATATACCCAGTAATGGGATGGCTGGGTCAAATGGTATTTCTACTTCTAGATCCCTGAGGAATCGCCACACTGACTTCCACAATGGTTGAACTAGTTTACAGTCCCACCAACAGTGTAAAAGTGTTCCTATTTCTCCACATCCTCTCCAGCCCCTGTTGTTTCCTGATTTTTTAATGATGGCCATTCTAACTGGTGTGAGATGGTATCTCACTGTGGTTTTGATTTGCATTTCTCTGATGGCCAGTGATGATGAGCATTTCTTCATGTGTTTTCTGGCTGCAGAAATGTCTTCTTTTGAGAAGTGTCTGTTCATGTCCTTTGCCCACTGGGATCTCATTAAACTAAAGAGCTTCTGCACAGCAAAAGAAACTACCATCAGAGTGAACAGGCAGCCTACAGAATGGGAGAAAATTTTTGCAACCTACTCATCTGACAAAGGGCTAATATCCAGAATCTACAATGAACTCAAACAAATTTACAAGAAAAAAACAAACAACCCCATCAAAAGTTCTTGATTTTAATGTGGTATTTTTTTCCTTTTTGGTTTCTGTTTTTCGTTTTCTGCTTAAGAAAACTTAGCTGCCAAAATTCGAGTGTATATTCTCTCAAGTTTTCTTCTAGAAGCATTTTTATTTTCCTTCACATTTCAATCTACAGTCCTCAGAAGCTAAACTTTTAATACGGTGGAAAATAGAGGTCAAGATGTATTTTTCTCATAGATAAACAATTGGCCTTGCAACTCTGGTGAAAAGACTCTGCCTCTGCCTACTCTTCTACAGTGTCACTTTATAAATCAAATAAACTTATTATAGGAATAAATCTGTTACTCACCCTTCCAATCAGTTGTACTGATCTATTTACCTAGATTTATGCCAAGATCAAACTGTCTGAATTACTGTACCTTTACAACAAGTCTTTGTTTCTGTTATGTAAATTCATGAAATTTATACTTTTAAAAAATTTTCTTGGCTACTCTTGAATCTTTAATTCCCATATGTTTTAGAAATAGTTTGTCAATTTCTATGAAAATACCTCCTGGGGTTAAACTGAATCTATAGATTCAGTATGTCAATTTGAGATGAGATAACTTTAAAGAAAAGGGTCACCTAAGCCATAAATGTAGAGTCTTCCTTCATTAATTTAGGTTGTCTTTAATTTCTTTGAATATACTGTGTAGCTTTTCGTGTTGATCCGTTAAATTCTTTATTATATATATTCCTAGACATTTTGCATCTTTTGATGCTATTGTAAAAGATATAGTTTCGCCAGGCGTGGTGGCTCATGCCTGTAATTCCAGCATTTTAGGAGGCCAAGGTGGGTGGATCATGAGGTCAGGAGATCGAGACCATCCAGGCTAACATGGTGAAACCCCATCTCTACTAAAAATACAAAAAATTAGCCAGGAGTGGTGGCGGGCCTGTAGTGCCAGCTGCTCGGGAGGCTGAGGCAGGAGAATGGCATGAACCCGGGAGGCAGAGCTTGCAGTGAGCTAAGATAGCGCCTCTGCACTCCAGCCTGGGCGACAGAGAGAGACTCCGTCTCACAAAAAAAAAGATATAGTTTAATTTAACTTTGTGTCTTAATTTATTGTTGCTAAAATATGGAAGTTAAAAAAAGGTAGGCTTTTTATATCTAGTAACCTTGCTAATTTCACCTATTAGCTTGAATAATTTATCTGTTATTTTTGCTGCACTCTCTCATTACACAAGCATGTAATTTGTGAAGGAAAATTTTTATATTTCCTGTTGAAAACTTTTCAGTTATATCTTCTTTTTCTTTCCATCTTGCACTGACTAGGCTAAGTTCTCTATTAAATGTTTGCAAGGTTTAATTTAATTAGTAAAAGCAACATTTTCCCAGGCTAGGGGTGAGGAGAGAAATCTTTCAATATTCTATCATTAGGTGTGCTATTTGCTTTAGATCTATTGGAAATATTCAAATTAAGGAAATTGCCTGCTATTTCTAGTTTTCTTACATATTTCATCATAAATTACATCAAATGCTTTCCATTCCTCTGTTGAGATTATCATATTGTTTCTCTCCTTTCATCTGTTAATGTGATGAACTCTATTGATTGATAGAATTATAGTGATTTCTTTTAGATGTTAAACCAGTTTTGTTTTCCTACAATAAGTTGCAGGTTTTTTCATGTATTATCCTGTTTATAGATTGCTGGATTCAATTTGATTTTTTAATACAATTTTTACACCTGTGCTCATGAGAGTGATTAGCCTGTAATTTTTCTTTCGTGTAACACCATCATCCTGGTTTTCATGTTAAGTTTATGCTAGCTTCATAAAACAAATAGTACTCCCTTATTTTTTCTATTACCTGAAAAAAATGTCTGTAAGATTAATGGTATTTCTGCCTTAAATGTTTATTAGAATTGACTGGTAAAGCCATCTGCATATGAAGTTTTCTCTAAGAAATGGGAAGCTTTGTTCTTATGAATTTAAATGTTAATAGATTTCTTATTTTTTCCTATGTCAGGTTTGACATGTTGTGAGTTTTATTCTCAGAACGCATCCATTTTATCTTCCTTTTCAAACTGGTGAGGAGGCTGGTCACAAGGTGGCCAACTAGAAGCAGCTAGTGCCACTCTCACAGAGAGAAATAGAATAAATGAATAAATACAGCACTTTCAACTGGAACATCCAAGTACATGCATTGGGATTTACCAAGGAAACAACTCGACCCATGGAGAATGGAGATAAGCAAGGCAGGATGACCATCCAGAGTGACACAGAGTCATAGGCGCCTCCCCTGCCCAGGGAAGCAGTGAGTGAGTGAGCAACCCTGGGAACTTTAAATTAAGAAAGATCAAAAAAAGGTGAGGGCATTATGTAATGGTAAAGAGTTCAATTCAACAAGAAAGCCTAACTATCCTAAATATGTATGTACCCAACACAGGAGCATCTAGATTCATAAAGGAATTTCTTAAAGACCTACCAAGAGACTTAGACTCCCACACAATAACAGTGGGAGACTTCAACACTCCACTGACAGTATTAGATCATTGAGGCAAAAAATTAACAAAAATATTCAGTGCCTAAACTCATCATTGGATCAAATGAACCTGATAGACATCTACAGAACTCTTTACCCCAAAACAACAGAATACACATTTTTCTCATTGCCACATGGCACATAATATAAAATAAACCACTCAATTGGACATTAAGTAATCCTCAGCAAACACAAAAGAACTGAAATCATAACAAACACTTTCTCGAACCACAGGACAATAAAAATAGAAATCACAACCAAGAAAATTGCTCAAAATTGTACAACTTTGTAAAAATTAAGTAATCTACTCCTGAATGACTTTTAGATAAATAATAAAATTAAGACAGAAATCAAGAAGTTATTTGAAACTAATGAGAACAAAGACACAGCATACCAGAATTACTGGGAAACTGCTAAGGCAGTGTTAAGCAGGAAATTTATAGTACTAAATGTCCATATAAAAATGCTAGAAAGATTTCAATTTGCCAAGCTAACATTGCAACACAAAGAACTAGAGAAGCAAGAGCAAACCAATCCCAAACTAGCAGAAGATAAGATATAACCAAAATCAGAGTTAAATTGAAGGAGATGGAGACATGAAAAACCATTCAAAAGATAACAAATCCAAGGGTTGGTTTATTGAAAAAAATATCATGATAATAGACCACTAGCTAGACTAATAGAGACGAAAGGAGAGAAGATCTAAATAAACAAAATGAGAAATGACAAAGAGGATATAAACACTGACCCCACAGAAATAACCATCAGAGAATACTATGAACATCTACATGCACACAAACTAGAAAATCTAGAAAAAATTGATATATTTCTGAACATATACACCCTCCCAACTGAACCAGAAAGAAACTGAATTGCTGAACACACCAATAATGAACTTTAAAATAGAATCAATAATAAGTAGCCTACCAACCACAAAAAGACCAGGACCAGATGGATTCACAGCCAAATTCTACCAGATGTACAAAGAAGAGCTGGTATCATTCCTACTGAAACTATTCTAAAAGATTGAGGAGAAGAAACTCCACTGTAACTCATTCTATGAGGCTAGCATCACCCTAATACCAAAACCTGGCAGAGACACACACACACACACAAGAAAACCTCAGGCCGATACCCGTGATAATCATCAATGCAAAACTCCTCAACAAAATATGGGCAAACCGAATCTAGCACCATATCAAAAAGCTTATCCACTTTGATCAAGTAGGATTTATCTTTGGGATGCAAGATTGGTTCAACATATGCAAATCATTAAGGTGATTCATCACATAAACAGAACTAGATAAAAACCACATGTATATTTCAAGACGCAGAAAAGGCTTTCAATAAATTCAACATCCCTTCATGTTAAAAACAGTTAATAAACTAGGTATTGAAGGAACATATTATAAAAGCCACACATGACAAACCTACAGCCAATATCATACTGAATGGACAAAAGCTGGAAGCATCCCCCTCTAAAACCAGCACAAGAAAATAATGTCCTCTCTCACCACTCCTCTTCAACATAGTAATGGAAGTCCTGGTCAGAGCAATCAGGCAAGAGAAAGAAATCTCTTTCTCTTGGGCATCCAAATACAAAGAGAGAAAGTCCAACTATTCCTGTTTGCAGATGACATGATTCTATACAGAGAAAATTCCACAGTCTCAGCCCAAAATCTCCTTCACCTAATAAACAATTTCATCAAAATCTCAGGGATATAAAATCAATGTACAAAAATCACTTGCATTGCTATACATCAACAACAGGCAAGCTGAACACCAAATCAGAAATGCAATCACATTCACAACTGTCACAAAAAGAATAAAATACTAGGAATGTAGCTAACTAGGAAGGTAAAAGATCTCTACAAGGAGAACAATAAAATAATGCTCAAAGAAATCAGAAATGAAACAAACACATGGAAAAGCATTCCATTCCATGATCATGGATAGGAAGAATCAATATCATTAAAACGGCCATACTACCCAAAGCAATTTATAGATTACATGCGATCCCTATTAAACTACCAGTGACATTATTCACAGAGCTAGAAAAATCTATTTTAAAATTCGTATGAAACCAAAAAAAGCCAAAATAGCCAAGGCACTCCTAAGCAAAAAGAACAAAGCTAGAGGCATCTCACTATACAACTTTAAACTATACTACAGGGCTACAGTAGCCAAAACAGCTTGGTACTGGAACAAAAGCAGACACGTGGACCAATGGAACAGAATAGGGAACCCAGAAACAAGGCTGCACAGCTACAACCATTCAATCTTTGACAAAGCTGACAAAAACAAGCAATGGGGAAAGAACTTTATTTAATAAAGGTTGCTGGGATAACTGGCTACCATATGCAGAAGATTGAAACTGGACCTCTTCCTTATATTATATACAAAAATCAACTCAAGAGGGACTAAAAACTTAAGTGTAAAACCAAAAAGTTTGAAAACCCTGGAAAACAACCTAGGCAATACCATCCTAGACATAGGAACTGGCAAAGATTTTATGAGGAAGACACCAAAAGCAATTACAACAAAAGGAATAATTGCCAAATAGGACCTAATTAAACTAAAGAGCTTCTGCACAGCAAAGGAAACTCAATAAACAGCCTACAGAATAGGAGAAAATATTTGCAAACTATGCATCTGACAAAGGTCTAATATCCGGCATCTATAAGGAAGTTAAACAAACTTACAAGAAAAAAACAACCTCATTAAGAAGCTGGCAAAGGACATGAACAGACACTTTTCAAAAGATGACATACATTCAGCCAATGAGCATATGAAAATACACCACTCTACATCACTGATCATTAGAGAAATGTAAATCAAAACCACAATGAGATATCATCTTACACCAGTTAGAATGGCTATTATTAAAAAGTAAAAAAAAAAAATAATAATAACAGATGCTGGTGAGGTTGTGGGAAAAAGGAATACTTATATACTGTTGGTGGGAGTGCAAATTAGTTTAGTCATTGTGGAAAGCAGTGTGGTGATACTTCAAAGAGCTAAAAATACAACTACCATTTGACCCAGTAATCCCAGTACTAAGTATATGCCCAAAGGAATATAAATCATTTTACCATAAATACACATGCACCTGTATGTTCACTGCAGCAATATTCACAATAGCAAAGACATGGAATCAACCTAAATGTCCATCAATGGTAGACTGGATAAAGAAAATGTTGTACATAGGCACAATGGAATGCTATGTAGTCACAGAAAATAACGAGATCATGTCCTTTCACGTGAACACAGAAGGAGCTGGAGGCCATCATCCTTAGCTAACTAATGTAGGAAAAGAAAACCAAATACCTCATGTTCTCACTTGTAAGTGGGGGCTCTGATGAGAACACCTGGACACATAGAGGGGAACAACAGACACTGGGTCCTACCTGAAGGTGGAGGGTGAGAGGAGGTCAAGGATCTAGAAAAGTAACTAATGGGTGATGAAATAATCTGTACAAGAAACTCCCATGACACAAGTTCATCTATATAACAAACCTGCACATGTACACCTAAACTTGAAAAAAAAAACTGGTTAACATAAAGTTGTTCATATCATCTTTTTCTCTTCTATTGATACATAAAATTCACATATTTATGGGGTACCTGTGTTTATTATATGCATAGAATGTGTAACTGGGGTATCTATCCCCTTGAATGTTTATTTTTTTATATGTTGGGATATGATTTCAATTCCTCTCTTTTAATTACTTTGAAATATCCATAAATTGTTGCTAAATATAGTCACCCTAGTCGCCTATCAAACATTGGAACTTATGTCTGCTATCTACCTGTATGTTTGTACCCATAACTAACCTTTCTTCATGTCCACCTTCTACCTACTCACCTTTCCCAGTCTCTGGTATCAATCACTCTGTTCCATATGTCCATGAGATCAAGTTTATTAGCTCCCACATATGAGTGAGGACATGCATTATTTGTCTTTCAGTGTCAAGCTTATTTCATCCATGTTGTTTCAAATGGCATGATTTAATTCTTCATTATGGGCAAATAGTATTCTATTGCCAATACTATATTTTATTTATATTTATATTCTATAATATATTTTCTTTATCCATTTGACCATTGATGGACACTTAGGTTAATTCCATATCTTTGCTATTGTAATTAGTGCTGTGATAAACATGTGAGTGCAAGTATCCCTTTGATATACTGATTCCTTTTCCTTTGAATAGATACCCCATATTGGGATTGCTGGATCATATGGTAGTTCTATTTTTACTTTTTTCAAAAATCTTCATAATCTTTTTCATACGAGTTTTACCAATTTACATTCCCACCAACAGTGTATAAGAGTTTCCTTTTCTTCACATTTTTGTCAACATCCGTTGTTCTTGTTATCTGATTAATAACCGCCATTCTAACTGGGATCAGATGATATTCATTGTGATTTTGATTTGCATTGCCTCATAATAAGTGATATTGAGCATTTTTTCACTTGTATATCTTCTTTTTAGAAATGTCTACTCTTGTCCTTTGCCCATTTTTTAACGTAATGGTTATTTTATTGTTGAGTAGTTTGAATTCCTTAGATATTGTGGATATTAGTCCCCTGCTGGATGAGTAGTTTTCAAATATTTAACCTCATTCAAGAGATTGTCTCTTCACTCTGTTATTTGTTTTGCTATGCAGAAGCTATGTAGTTTGATATAGTGCCATTTGTCTGTTTTGTTGTTGCTGTTGTTTTCTGTGCTTTTAAGGTCTTAGCCATAAAATTTTTCCCTAGACTAATGCCCTAGGAGTTTTCCTGTTTATTTCTAGCAGTTTTATAGTTTGGGGTCTTACATTTAATCCCTTTTGAGTTGACTTTTGTATATGGTGAAAGATAGAGCTCCAGTCTAATTCTTCTGAATATGATTATCTAGTTTTCCCAGCATTATTTATTGAAGACAGTATTCTTTCCCCAGTGTATGTACATGGTGACTTTGTTGAAAATCAGTTGTCTGCAAATATGTGTATTTATTTCTGGGTTCTTTATTCCATTCCATTGCTCTAGGTGCCTATTTTTATACCAATACCATGTTGTTTTCATTACTATAGGCCATGTAATATGTTTTGAATTCAAGTAGTGTGATGCCTCCAGCTTTGTTATTTTTGCTGAGAATTTCATTAGCTATTTGGGCTTTATTTTGGATCTATATGAGTCTTATACTTTTTTTATATTTCTGTGAAGAATGGCATTGCATATTTTGATAGGGATTGCATTGAATCTATAGATTGCTTTAGGCAGTATAGTCATTTTAATGACATTAATTCTTCCGATCCATAAGCATGGATGTCTATTTGTTTGTGTACTCTTAAATTTATCTTACCGGTTGTTTGAAATTTTCCTTCTAGGGATCATTCACATTCGTGGCTAAATTTCTTAGCTAAATTTATTCCTAGTAATTTTTTGAAGATATTATAAATGAGATTGCCTTCTTGATTTCTCTTTTGGCTATTAGAAATGCTACTAATTTTGAGAGGCGGCTCCAAGGTAGCCGAATAGGAACAGCTTCAGTCTATGGTTCCCAGCAAGAGCGACGCAGAAGACGAGTGATTTCTGCATTTCCAACTGAGGTACCGGGTTCATCTCACTGGGGCTTGTTGAACAGTGGGTGAAGGACGGTGGGTGCAGCCCACTGAGCATGAGTCAAAACAGGGCAAGGCATCGCCTCACCCGGGAAGTGCACAGGGTCAGGGAATTCCCTTTCCTAGTCAAGGGAAGCTATGACAGATGGCACCTGGAAAATCGGGTCACTCCCACCCTAATACTGCACTTTTCCAAGGGTCTTAGCAAATGGCACATCCGGAGATTATATACCACGCCTGGCTTGGAGGGTCTCAAGCCCACAGAACCTCGCTCATTGCTAGCACAGCAGTCTGAGATCAAACTGCAAGGCAGCAGCAGCTAGGAGAGGGGCGCCCACCATTGCTGAGGATTGAGTAGGTAAACAAAGCAGCCTGGAAGCTCAAACTGGGTGGAGCCCACTGCAGCTCAAGGAGACCTGCCTACCTCTGTAGACTCCACCTCGGGGGGCAGGGCATAGCTGAAGAAAAGGCAGCAGAAAATTCTGCAGACTTACACGTCCCTGTCTGACAACTTTGAAGAGAATAGTCATTCTCTCAGCACAGAGTTTGAGATCTGAGAATGGACAGACAGCCTCCTCAAGTGGGTCCCTGGCCCCCAGGTGGCCTAACTGGGAGACACCTCCCAAAAGGGGCCGACTGACACCTCATACAGCTGAGTGCCCCTCTGAGATGAAGCTTCCAGAGGAAGGATCAGGCAGCAACATTTGCCATTCTGCAATATTTACTGTTCTACAGCCTCTGCTGGTGACACCCAGGCAAACAGGTCTGGAATGGACCTCCAGCAAACTTCTCTGAGCTAAAGGAGTAAGTTCAAAACCATAGCAAAGAAGCTAAAAACCTTGAAAAAGATTAGACGAATGGCTAACTAGAATAACCAGTGTAGAGAAGTCCTTAAAGGACCTGATGGAGCTGAAAACCATGGCACAAGAATTACATGATGAATGCACAAGCTTCAGTAGCCAATTCGATCAACTGCAAGAAGGGTATCAGTGATTCAAGATCAAATGAATGAAATGAAGTGACAAGAGAAGTTTAGAGAAATAAGAGTAAAAAGAAATGAACAAAGCCTCCAAGAAATATGGGGCTATGTGAAAAGACCAAATCTGCGTCTGATTGGTGTACCTGAAAGTGATGGGGAGAATGGAACCAAGTAGGAAAACACTCATGAGGATAGTATCCAGGACAACTTCACCAACCTAGCAAGACAGGCCAACATTCAAATTCAGGAAATACAGAGAATGCCACAAAGATATACCTCGAGAAGAGCAACTCCAAGACATAATTGTCAGATTCAACAAAGTTGAAATGAAGGAAAAAATGATAAGTGGAGCCAGAGAGAAAGGTTGGGTTACACACAAAGGGAAGCCCATCAAACTAACAGCAGATCTCTCAGCAGAAACTTTACAAGCCAGAAGAGAGTGGGGGCCAATATTGAACATTCTTTTTTATTATTATTATACTTTAAGTTTTAGGGTACATGTGCACAACGTGCAGGTTTGTTACATATGTATACATGTGCCATGTTGGTGTGCTGCACCCATTAACTCGTCATTTAACATTAGATATATCTCCTGTTGCTATCCCTCCCCGCTCCCTCCACCCCACAACAGGCCCTGGTGTGTGATATTCCCCTTCCTGTGTCCATGTTTTCTCATTGTTGAACTCCCACCTATGAGTGAGAACATGCGGTGTTTGGTTTTCTGTTCTCGTGATAGTTAGCTGAGAATGATGGTTTCCAGCTACATCCATGTCCTACAAAGGGCATGAACTCATCCTTTCTTATGGCTGCATAGTATTCCATGGTGTATATGTGCCACATTTTCTTAATCCAGTCTATCATTGTTGGACACGTGTGTTGGTTCCAAGTCTTTGCTAATGTGAATAGTGCTGCAATAAACATACCTGTGCATGTGTCTTTATGGCAGCATAATTTATAATCCTTTGGGTATATATCCAGTAATGGGACGGATGGGTCAAATGGTATTTCTAGTCCTAGATCCCTGAGGAATCACCACACTGACTTCCACAATTGTTGAACTAGTTTACATTCCCACCAACAGTGTAAAAGTGTTCCTATTTCTCCACATCCTTTCCAGCACCTGTTGTTTCCTGACATTTTAATCATCGCCATTCTAACTGGTGTGAGATGGTATCTCATTGTGGTTTGGATTTGCATTTCTCTGATGGCCAGGGATGATAAGCATTTTTTCATGTGACTTTTGGCTGTATAAATGTCTTCTTTTGAGAAGTGTCTGTTCATATCCTTCCCCTACTTGTTGATGTGGTTGTTTGTTTTTTCTTGTAAATTTGTTGGAGTTCATTGTAGATTCTGGATATTAGCCCCTTGTCAGACGAGTAGACCGCAAAAAATTTTCTCCCATTCTGTAGGTTGCCTGTTCACTCTGATGCTAGTTTCTTTTGCTGTGCAGAACCTCTTTAGTATAATTAGATCCCATTTGTCAATTTTGGCTTTTGTTGCCATTGCTTTTGGTGTTTTAGACATGAAGTCCTTGCCCATGCCTACGACCTGAATGGTATTGCCTAGGTTTTCCTCCAGCGTTTTATGGTTTTAGGTCTAACATTTAAGTATTTTTTTTTTTTTGAGACGGAGTCTCACTGTGTCCCCCAGGTTGGAGTGCAGTGGCGCGATCTCAGCTCACTGCAAGAACATTTAAGTCTTTAATCCATCTTGAATTGATTTTTGTATAAAGTGTAAGGAAGGGATCCAGTTTCAGCTTTCTACATATGGCTAGCCAGTTTTCCCAGCACCATTTATTAAATAGGGAATCCTTTCTCTATTTCTGGTTTTTGTCAGGTTTGTCAAATATCAGATAGTTATAGATATGTGGCATTATTTCTGAGGTCTCTGTTCTGTTTCATTGGTCTATATCTCTGTTTTGGTACCAGAACCATGCTATTTTGGTTACTGTAGCCTTGTAGTATAGTTTGAAGTCAGGTAGTGTGAGGCCTCCAGCTTTCTGCTTTTGGCGTACGACTGTCTTGGCAATGCGGGCTCTTTTTTGGTTCCATATGAACTTTAAAGTAGTTTTTTCCAATTCTGTGAAGAAAGTCATTGGTAGCTTGATGGGGATGGCATTGAATCTATAAATTACTTTGGGCAGTATGGCCATTTTCATTTTGATTCTTCCTACCCATGAGCATGGAATGTTCTTCCATTTCTTTGTATCCTCTTTTATTTCATTGAGCAGTGGTTTGTAGTTCTCCTTGAAACAGTCCTTCGCATTCCTTGTAAGTTGGATTCCTAGGTATTTTATTTTCTTTGAAGCAATTGTGAATGGGAGTTCACTCATGATTTGGCTGTTTGTCTGTTATTGGTGTATAAGAATGCTTGTGATTTTTGCACATGGATTTGGTATCCTGAGACTTTGCTGAACTTGCCTATCTGCTTAAGGAGATTTCGGGCTGAGACGATGGGGTTTTCTAAATATACAATCATTTCATCTGCAAACAGGGACAATTTGACTTCCTCTTTTCCTAATTGAATACCCTTTATTTCCTTCTCCTGCCTGATTGCCCTGGCCAGAATTCCAACACTATGTTGAATATGAGTGGTGAGACAGGGCATCCCTGTCTTGTGCCAGTTTTCAAAGGGAATGCTTCCAGTTTTTGCCCATTCAGTATGATATTGGCTGTGGGTTTATCAAAGATAACACTTATTATTTTGAGATATGTCCCATCAATACCTAATTTATTGAGAGATTTTAGCATGAAGGGCTGTTGAATTTTGTCGAAGGCCTTTTCTGCATCTATTGAGATAATCATCTGGTTTTTGTCATTGGTTCTGTTTATATGCTGGATTATATTTATTGATTTGTGTATGTTGAACCAGCCTTACATCCCAGGGATGAAGCCCATTTGATCATGGTGGATAAGCTTTTTGATGTGCTGCTGGATTCGGTTTGCCAGTATTTTATTGAGGATTTTTGCATCGATGTTCATCAGGGATATTGGTCTAAAATTCTCATTTTTTGTGGTGTCTCTGCCAGGTTTTGGTATCAGGATGATGCTGGCCTCATAAAATGAGTTAGGGAGGATTCCCTCTTTTTCTATTGATTGGAATAGTTTCAGAAGGAATGGTACCAGCTCCTCCTTCTACCTCTGGTGGAATTCAACTGTGAATCCGTCTTCTCCTGGACTTCTTTTGGTTTGTAAGCTATTATTGCCTCCATTTCAGAGCCTGTTATTGTTCTATTCAGAGATTCAACTTCTTCCTGGTTTAGTCTTGGGAGGGTGCATGTGTCGAGGAATTTATCCATTTCCTCCAAATTTTCTAGTTTATTTGCATAGAGATGTTTATATTATTCTCTGATGGTAGTTTTCATTTCTGTAGGATCGGTGGTGATATACCATTTATCATTTATTATTGCATCTGTTTGATTCTTCTCTCTTTTCTTCTTTATTAGTCTTGCTAGTGGTCTATCAATTTTGTTAATCTTTTAGAAAACCCCATCGTCTCAGCCCAAAATCTCCTTGAGCAGATAAGCAACTTCAGCAAAGTCTCAGGATACCAAATCAATGTGCAAAAATCACAAGCATTCTTATACACCAATAACAGACAAACACAGAGCCAAGTCATGAGTGAACTCCCATTCACAAATGCTACAAAGAGCATAAAATATCTACGAATCCAACTTAAAAGGGATGTGAAGGACTGTTTCAAGGAGAAATACAAACCACTGCTCAACGAAATAAAAGAGGACACAAACAAATGGAAGAACATTCCATGCTCATGGATAGGAAGAATCAATATCGTGAAAATGGCCATACTACCCAAGGTAATTTATAGATTCAATGCCATCCCCATCAAGCTACCAATGACTTTCTTCACAGAATTGGAAAAAACTACTTTAAAGTTCATATGGAACCAAAAAACAGCCCCCATTGCCAAGTCAATCCTAAGCCAAAAGAACAAAGCTAGAGGCCTCACACTACCTGACTTCAAACTATACTAAAAGGCTATAGTAACCAAAACAGCATGGTACTGGTACCAAAACAGAAATATAGACCAATGGAACAGAATAGAGACTTCAGAAATAATACCACACATTTACAACTATCTGATCTTTGACAAACCTGACAAAAGCAGAAATGGGGAAAGGATTCCCTATTTAATAAATGGTGGTGCTGGGAAAACTGGCTAGCCATATGTAGAAAGCTGAAACTGGATCCCTTCCTTACACTTTATACAAAAATTAATCAAGATGGATTAAAGACTTAAATGTTAGACCTAAAACCATAAAAATCCTAGAAGAAAACCTAGGCAATACCACTCAGGACATAGGCATGGGCAAGGACTTCATGTCTAAAACACCAAAAGCAATGGCAACAAAAGCCAAAATTGACAAATGGGATCTAATTAAACTAAACAGCTTCTGCACAGCAAAAGAAACTACCATCAGAATGAACAGGCATCCTACAGAAAAGGAGAAAATTTTTGCAATCTACTTATCTGACAAAGGGCTAATATCCAGAATCTACAATGAACTGAAACAAATTTACAAGAAAAAAAAAACAACCCCATCAACAAGTGGGCAAAGGATATGAACAGACACTTCTCAAAAGAAGACATTTATGCAGCCAAAAGACACATGAAAAAATGCTTATCATCCCTGGCCATCAGAGAAATGCAAATCCAAACCACAATGAGATACCATCTCACACCTGTTAGAATGGCCATCATTAAAAAGTCAGGAAACAACAGGTGCTGGAGAGGATGTAGAGAAATAGGAACACTTTTACACTGTTGGTGGGAATGTAAACTAGTTCAACCATTGTGGAAGTCAGTGTGGCAATTCCTCAAGTATCTAGGACTAGAAATACCATTTGACCCAGCCATCCCATTACTGGGTATATACCCAAAGGATTATAAATCATGCTGCTGTAAAGACACATGCACAGGTATGTTTATTGCGGCACTATTCACAATAGCAAAGACTTGGAACCAACCCAAATGTCCATCAATGATAGACTGGATTAAGAAAATGTGGCACATATACACCACAGAATACTATTCAGCCATGAAAAAGGATGAGTTCATGTTCTTTGTAAGGACATGGTTGAAGCTGGAAACCATCATTCTCAGCAAACTATCGCAAGGACAAAAAACCAAACACCGCGTGTTCTCACTCATAGGTGGGAATTGAACAATGAGAACACTTGGACACAGGAAGGGGAACATCACACACCGGGGCCTGTTTTGGGGTGGGGGGAGGGGGGAAGGATAGCATTAGGAGATATACCTAATGTAAATGACGAGTTAATGGGTGCAGCATACCAACATTGCACATGTATACATATGTAACAAATCTGCACATTGTGCACATGTACTCTAGAACTTAAAGTATTAAAAAAATTTTAAAACGTTCTAAATAACTGAACCCTCAATTTGCATTAACCCACCCCTTAATTTGCACGCAATTGTAAGTGGGTATAAGTGAGTATAAACACAGTTGCCAAGAGCCCATATTCTGCTGAATCTGGGTGCACTGCTAGGAGCAGTGCTATTCAATAAAAGGTTGCTAATACGAAAAAACAAAAACAAAAAAAAGAAATGCTACTAATTTTGTATGTTAATTTTTTATCCTACAACTTCACTGAATTTGTTGTTCAGTTCTAAGAGTTTTGTGCCAACAACTTTTAGTTTTCTAAAGATAAGATCATCTCCAAAGAGGGACAATTTCACTTCCTCTTTTCCAATTTGGATGCCTTTTATTTCTTTTTCTATAGTGTCTGTGCATCAATAGATTGCTTATTTGAAATCTTTCTGGTTTATTGATGTAGGTGTTGTGGCTGTGAACATCTCTCTTATAACTGCTTTTGCTGTGTAAAATAGGTTTTGGCATGTTGTGCTTCTATTTTCACTTGTTTCAATAAATTTTTCAATTTCCATCTTAATTTCTTTATTGACTTAGTGGTCATTCTGGAGCATGTTTAATTTCCTCGTATTTTTATAGTTTCCAAGATTCCTCTTGGTATTGATTTCTAGTTTTATTCAACTGTGGTTTGAAAAGATAACTTGACATAATTTCAAATTTTTAAAAATTAGTTGGGAGTTATTTTGGGGCCTAACATATGGTCCATCCTGGGGAATGTTCCATGTGCTGATGAGAAGAATGTGTATGCTGGAGTTATCAGATAAAACCTTCCATAAATGTTTACTAGGTTCATTTGATATAAAGTCCAGTTTAAGTCCAATGTGTCTTTCTTGACTTTCTGTCTAGATTATCTATCTAATGCTCACAGTGGGTTTTGAAGTCCCTTTTTTTACTATAGTGGAGTCTTTATTTCTTTATATTCAGTAATATTTGCTTATGAATCTGAGTGCTCCAGCGTTGGGTGCATACATATTTAGAATTGTTACATCCTCTTGCTGGAGTGATCCCTTTACCATTATATAATGACCTTATTTGCCCTACTTTATTGTTTTTATTTTAAAGTATGTTTTATCTTATTAAGATAGTCACCCCTGCTTGCTTTTGGTTTCCATTTGTGTGGGTAATTTTTTTCATCCCTTTACTTTCAAGCTATTTGTGTTTTTATAGGTAAAGTGTATATGTTGTAGGCAATATATAATTGGGTCATGTTCTTTTTAAAATTCATCAGCCAAATTATATCATTTAAGTGGAGAATTCAATCCATTTATGAATGAAGGTTATTATTGATATGTGAGGTTTTGTTCCTGTCATATTGTTAATTATTTTCTTCTTGTTTTGTATATCCTTTGTTCCTTTCTTTTTATCTTATTGACTGTCCTTGAGGCTTACTGCTTTTCTGTGGTGGTATCATTTGAGACTTTTTTCTTCATCATTTGTATACTTGCTTTACGAGTGTGTTTTCTATTTTTGTGTATGTTAATGATGATAATTACCATTCTTTCAGGTTTAGCACTCCCTTGAGCATTTCTTATCAGGCCAGTCTAGTGGTGATAAATTCCCTCTGCATTTGCTTATCTGAGAAACACTTTATTTCTCCTTTGTTGATGAAGAATAGTTTTGCTGGACATAGTATCCTTTGCTGGAAGGTTTTTTCTTTTGTCACTTAATATATCATACCATTCTCTCTTGGCTGGTAAGGGTTCTGCTGAGAAGTCTGCCATTAGTCCAATGGGGGCTCCTTTATAAGTGACTAAACTCTGTTCTCTTGCACTCTGTAGAATTTCTCTTTTTGCCATTGACTTTAAACAGTTTCATTATAATGTCCCATGAAGAAGACCTTTTTGCATTGTATCTGCTTGTGTATCACTGGGTCTCCTGTATCTCGATGTCTATATATCCTGCTAGACATGGGTAGTTTTCATGTTATTTTGTTAAATGAGTTTTTGAACCCCTTTTCTCTCTCTTTGGCTTTGGGATAATGATAATTTCTATATTTGGTCACTTATGGTATCCCATATATCACAAAGGTTTTATTCATTCTTTTTTTATTCTCTTTATTTTTTCTGCATGGGTTATTTCCAAAGGCCTGTCTTAAAGTTCAGAGATTCTTTCTTCTGCTTTATTGAGTTTATTATTGAAGGTTTCAAGTATTCAAGGAGTTCCTCACTTCCAGAATTTCTGTTTTGGTTCCTTTATGTGATACCTATTACTCTGGTAAATTTCTATTCATATTCTAAATTGTTTTGTGATTTCTTTGTGTTTTTTTTTTGAATTATCTTGAACTTCACTGAGCTTCTTAGTATCATAAATTTAAATTCCTTTTCTAAGAATTTGTGAATTTCTTTTTGATTGGAATCTGTTGCTGGAGAATTTTTGTGTTCCTTTGAAGGTGTCATTTTTCCTTCCTTTTTCATGTTTCCTTGTCCTTCAGTTAATATCTGTGTGTCTGGTGTAATAGTCACTTCTTGCAATTTTTTAAATTTGCTTTCATGGGAGGACTTTCTCCTGGAAATGTATTAATGGTGTTGGTTGTATAGGACCCTTTAGCTTTGATTCTGGGTGCATATAGCAATGTAGCCTCTGTAGGATTTCTTTGGCTGTAAACAGTATGAGTAATATCTGTGGTTTCCTAGGTGGTTTAGACTCTAATTATTAGTGGAGGCTATGGTGAAGTTTTTCTGGGGGCAGGGATGGCATGTGGGTCCATATCTGGGCCCCACTGGTGGAAGTAGTGGGCTGAGCATGCTTACGCTTGGGCCTGAGGGTAGCAGATGCTGGCACTTGTGTTAGTGGGATAAGGTAGGCCAATTCTTGGTCTGTAGTGGCTGCAGTGGGCTGGGTGGGTAAATGGGTTCCCATGTCCCTGAGAAGTCAATGTGGTATAAGTGATGCCAGTAGCAGTGGTGGGATGACTCTCTGGGTCCTGAGCACTGCACATTGGTATTGGTGGTGGTTGTATGCAAGGTTGCCATGCACAGCCCCAGACATACAGTTCTCAAATGTTCCTGCTCTCCACAGCAGCAGCACCACAGCATCACACAGAAGCAGGTAGGTACCACACATTTCATGTGCTAGCCTGTGTATATAGGCTATGCTACCAAAATATATCATATGACAACAAGTGTTAGTGAAGGTATGAGGAAATTGGAAGTCTTTTATATCATCGGTGTAAATGTAAAATTATACAACTGCTATAGAAAACAGTATGGTGGTTCTGTAAAAAATTAAAAATAGAACAGCATATGATCCAGCAGTCCTAGTTTTAGATATTTATCCAAAAGAATTGAATACAGGATCTCAAAAAGATGTCTGCATTCTCATGTTCATTGCAGCACTATTCATAATAGCCAATATGTGGAGACAACCTAAATGCCCATCAACAGATGCATAGATAACGAATATGTAGTATATACAGAAAATCCTGTCATATCTGCAACATGGATGAACCTTAAGGTTATGCTAAGTGAAATAGCTAGTCATATTAGGACAAATACTGCATGCTTCCACTTATATGAGGTATCTAAAGGAGTCAAACTCATTGAAGCAGAAAGTAGAATGATGGTCGCCAGGGGTTATGGGGAGGGGAAAATGAAGAGTTGCTATTTAATGGGCATTGAATTTCAATCTTGCAAGATGAAACAGCTCTAGAAATTTGCTGCACAACAGTGTGCACATAGTTAACAATACTGTACTGTAACACTTAAAAATTTGTAAAGGGAGTAAAAAAAAATCTTCATTTAGTTATCTCACACCCACTAAGATGGCTACAATAAGATACAATCATGAAAAAAAAAAGAGCATTGGTGAGGAAGTAGAGAAACTGAAACATTCATGCCTTACTCATGGGAGTGTAAAATGGTGTAGACTTTGTGGAAAACAAATTGGCATTTTCTCAAAAAGTTAAACACAAAGGCATCATATGACTCAGCAATTTCACTCTTAGGAATATACCCCAGATAATCAAAAACATATGTTCGTGCATAATTTTCTATGCTAAAATTTATAGCTGCATTATTCACAATAGTCACAGGGGTAACAACTAACTGTTCATTAATTAATGAATAAATAAAATATTTGTACAATGTAATATTATTCAGACATAAACAGGAATGAAGTACTATGACATGGCAAAATGAATAACCTTGAAAACATGCCAAGTGATGGACATCAGACACAAAAGGCCACATATTGTATAAATCCATTTCTATGAAATTTCCAGAATAGGCAAATTCACAGAAAAAGAAAGTAGATTAGTTGCCATGGGATCTGGAGAAGGTGAGATTGAGACTAACTGCTAATAATTACCAGGTTTCTTTTTTGAGGTGATGAAAATGTCTGGAATGAAATAGTGGTGATGTTTGTACAACATGTAAGTAAACTAAAAATCACTATATTGTGCATTTTACAATAATGAATGTTGAGTGAATTGTGTCTCAATTTAAAAACTTTTTAAGGCGTATTGTTTAATTTGCAAAAATAGATGGTCTCTGGCTTATGGTAGTTTAATATACAATGTTTTGACCTTATGATAGGTTTCTTAGGGTATTAAGTACATTTTTGACTTATGAGTTTATCAGGACATATTCCATCATAAGCCAAGGAACATCGATATGTGGTGATGTTTGTATTATCTTTTGAAATTTATTTTTATATTAATTCTCTTATAATCAAAGAAACATTGTGTATTATTTAAATCTTTTGACATTTGTTGAAATTTATATACTAGTATATGATCCATTTGGTAGATAGTGTATAATTATAAAAATGTGCATTCAGTTGTAGCTCATTATAGTGATCTGTATATGTCATTTAAGTCAATTGTCTTAATCATGTTAATCAGAACCTTTATAGCCTGCTTTTTTGTGTCCATGCTTTACTAATTACTGATAATTGGAATTTCCCACAATTTGTATATTGCCATTAGATATGTCATTTTTGTTTTATTGGTTTTGATGCTATGTTATCTTAGGCACATACAAACTTAGAAGTGTTCTATCTTTCTATTTGACCATTTTGTCATTAGAAAACATTCTACCCTTATTCCTGATAATATTTTTGCCATAAAATCTACCTTGTCAGACATTAGCTTTCTTTTGCTAAATTTTACATGCCATTTATTATTCCATTTTCTACATTCAAATTTTGTCTTTATGTTTCGAGTCAGCCTTTTAAAAGCAGCATATAGTTGATTTTCTAAAAATATGAGCCTGACAATCATTGCCTTTCACTTGAAAATTTTAGACCATTTATGTTTAATATATCACTAATATATCTGAACTTAGACCTATCATCTTATTATTTGTCCCACCTTGTCTATTTTCTCTCCTTTCTCGCCTTCTTTTGAATTAATCAACTATTTTATTATTCCATTTTCCTCTTTGTTAGTTTTTATTTTTGATATTTGTCTACATTTTCTAACTGGTTACCAAGGAGACTACTTCATGCAGCCTTTACTAATATACATAAGTACTTTCACTACTTCCTAGACAATGCAAACGACTCCTTTATGTTAATTATTGTCATGTACCTTGATATGGTTTGGCTGTGTCCCCACCGAACTCTCCAGTTGAATTGTATCTCCCAGAATTCCCACGTGTTGTGGGAGGCACCCAGGGGGAGGTAATTTAATCGTGGGACTGGGTCTTTCCCATGCTATTCTTGTGATAGTGAATAAGTCTCACAAGATCTAATGGGTTTATCAGGTGTTTCTGCTTTTGTTTCTGCCTAATTTTTCTCTTGCCACTATCATGTAAGAAGTGCCTTTCACTTCCCGCCATGATTCTGAGGCCTCCCCAGCCATATGGAATGGTAAGTCCAATTAAACCTCTTTTTTTTTCTCAGTCTCAGGATTGTCTTAATCAGCAGTGTGAAAATGAACTAATACATACCTTAAATCTACATATATATTTTAAGACTCATTCTTTTTACCCCTGGCTGCTTTTAGTTTTTTCTTTTGTCTTTGGTTATCAACAGTTTCATGATAATGAATGTAGTATGGCTTTTTTAGTGTTCATACTTTTGGGAGTTTGTGATTCTTCTTAAAGTTGTGGATTATTGTCTTTCAGTTTGAAGGAACTCTCAATTTCTCATCGAATACTTTATCTGCCCTATTATTTTACACTTCTCTTTTTGAGATTCCAATGACACATATTTTAGACCTTTTAATTGTATTTTATATATCTCTGATAATTGTTTTCATATTTTTCCTCATTCTTCCTTTCCAAGATTCAGTCGGCATTTTCTGCTGAATCATCTTCCAATTCATTAATTCTTCAGATGTGTCTAACTTGTTAAACTCTATTAAGTTCTCAATTTTAGTTATTTTTTTAGTTATATCATTTTCATTTTATTATTGTTTATTTTTTACTACTTTCAGTTTAAATTTTTCATCTCATCCTTTCTATCTTGCATGTATTAATCACAGATACTTATAAGTCCATGTCTGATTCACTCAATATTTGTTTGTTTTTATGTGTTTTTTCTCATGTGTGTATGTCTGTGTGTGTGTTTGTGTGTGTACGTGTGTGCCTGGTCTTTTCTTTGATATGGGTAAGTTTTTTATTCAAAAACGAGTGTTTTGAAAGAAAAGTCGCACAATAAATCGAAGCCTTAGAAGATGTTATCTGCTTCCAAAGAGTATTTAGTCATACTTCTGTTAGAAAGAGTAGAAGCCAATTGCCTTAATCAGACAGGATTAATCGCTCTTAAAAGAGAGTTTCCAACTTTGTGATGGTTTATTTCTAGTTTCCCATGACTCGTAGAATATAGTCCCTCCCATATGAAAGCCTCGGAGGTTTACCAAGGCTTCTGCTCATTTTTTTATGTAAATTTATTACAATAGAAATAATTCAAAGTTCTGCTCCACTTCCTAGTCTCCTAACCACAATTTTCTGCTCAGTCTCAACTTCTAAACTGCTGGTTCCAAATAAGCAAATCTCTCAAGGAAAAGGCATTGCAGAATATTGGGATTATCTCAATGCATTTCCTATCTCAGGAATCTTGGCCTTCAAGCCCCATTGCCTTGAAGCTCTCAAATGCTTTCAAGCAAATATTTATTCAGCATTTCTAGTTGCTCTCAATAGAAAAGAAAATCTGATATGTGCTATTTTCTTATTTAGATGTGGAGTTAAGGAGATACAAGAACTTACTATTTCTCTCTCTGCTCTCTGCCATGTGAGAATATAATGAGAAGGCAGACATCTGCAAATCAGGAAGCCAGCTTTCACCACACATTAGATCTACAAGCACTTTGATCATAGACTTCCTAGCCTCTAGAACTGTGAAAAATAAATCTTTGCTATTTAAAACATCCAGCCTGTGATAATTAATTATAGCAGTCTGAACTGACCCAGACATAGGGTAATAACAATGTAGTGTTATATTTCTTTCTTCTGGGAAAAATATAACTGTCAATGTATTTCACATATTACAAATACAATGCATGTTCACTGAACAACTTTGAAAAATTAGAAAAGCATAAAGAAGAAAATGTAAATCACCTATAAGTTCACCACCCAGAGACAAACTCAGTTAGTCATGTGATATATATTCTTCCACTATTACTTTACAATATTTTTTCACAAAAAATATTATAATACATACACATTATAATGTAGTTTGGTGTTCTTTTTATTTAAAAATATGTGTAAACATCTTTCCATGTCATTAAATGTTTCTGTCCTGTAGTTTTTTGGTTTTCATTTTGGCTTTAAGCAGTCACCATAATTTAATAATAAATCTTCACTGTTGGACACTGAAGTTGTTTTTTCTCAATTTGGAATTGTTATAGATAATTTTTATACAATTATCCTTTTATTCATGTGTATGCAATATCATCTAAGTATAATCCTATAAGTGGGATTGGTGTGGCAAAGTGTACAAACATTTTAAGATTTTTGATACATGTATATGGTTAAGTTGCCTACTAGAAAAATCATATGACTTGACTTCCATTCAAGATGATGTGAGTGCTTATTTTGCTACACCATCTATTACTGCATAAAATTCATTTTTGACTGGGTGCAGTGGCTCATGCCTGTAATCTCAGCACTTTGGGAGATCTAGACAGGAGGATCACCTGAGCCCACGGATTCAAGACAAGCCTAGGCAACACAGTGAGACCCTGTCTACAAAAAATAAAAAATAATTTTTAAAAGAATAGTAATAAAATAAGATTCATTTTCATCACCAATTTGACAGATAAAAATGGATCTTTTCTATTTGCAGTTTTGATTTCTGGCAAAAAGAAGAAAATTTGCCATATGTACATTGTCTTTTGTAAAATTTTTTCTGTTGGTAATTATCTATGTCTTTTGCTCATTGAAAGAATTATATTTATAAAATAAATTCATAGGAAGGTAAATTCTGTTGCTGTGCATGTATGAAAAGTAGTTACTATGGCAAATTCCTTTACAAACAATGCTGGGAAATTTGCTTCATAAATGAATCCTTAATTAGCTGCAAAACTTATTTGTTAACAATACTGGATACTGTATTACTAGCATTGAGAATTACCTTTATTCTTTAGTCGCAAAATTTCTTATGTTCTGGCAACATAATAAATTATTCATTGCTATGGTTTGATGAATTCTGATTATTTATACTTGAATATATATGTTATGTTACTGCAATGAAAAGGCCATTTAGTCAGTACTATCTCATCATCTCTTTCTAGGGATTCATCATGAATATCTATAATATGGTTTCTACAAATGCATGAAGGAATCAGAGGAGACCTGCTAACCATGAAAAGAAGAGCACAGCAATAGAGAACCAAAGTGGCACAAGAATGATCATCTTTGAATAATTTAGAATCAAATAACATCAAATCAACAAACACTTATTGAAGCTCTCCATGTTTTCCATCCTTGATTCCTGTGTTATTCAGCATTTTTGGTAGGTTTCCAGAAGGCAGCCTTCTCTCAAAAGTACTGTTAGGTTATAATGTTTGTAAGTCCTGTCTTCAGGCTCTCTTACTGCTCATGAGTATCAATCACATAAAATTGTGTAAACTCCTGCTTTATAAAAAAGCAAGAGGCAAAAATCTTCCTGCCTGGCATTTCAATGCAGTTGAATTCAATGTCATGATAGCAGTAAATATAAATTGATTTCTAGTATAATAACCAATAAGGAAACCCTAAGTTTCCTCAGAACCCAGATAGCATGTAATAAATTCTCCATATCTTGACAAATTTTTAAACAAAATATTTTAGCTCTTCTTCTAGCTTTCAAAATATGCATTAAAACCAGAAGACAAAGACTTAAATCCAAATGCAGTATCATCGTATGGCAAGGTCACATAATTGCATGAAAAAATTGATTCTAAATTACAAAATTCATTACAAATAAAAGTTTAGAATGCATTGATATATAGTGTAGTGGTACCAGACAACGAGTTGAAATCCTAAATTAACCACTTAATAGATGCATAACCTTGTCATATTTCTTAACATATGTGTGCTTCATTTTCTTTGTCTGTAAATAGGAATAATGGTAACTACCAAATAGGATAGTTGCAAAAGTTCTATGGATTAATAATGCCTGGCACATAGTAAGCACCAAAAATTGTGTTTGTCATTATTAGTAGTATTGCTAGTACTATTACTCCTATGAATAAAAGACTCCATGAGCAATTAGGAAAATAAAGTGATGCTTACCAGGAGTCAATATGTATTCAGCATGAATTCTCTTTCATTTTATACAACTACCAATGTAAAAGATGTACAAACCTTGCCTATCTTCTTTCTTTTGAAGCTTCAGTATTCACCTGTGAAAAATAAGTAAAGAGGGTAACTTTATTTCCATAACTTAAGAGATTTTTAAAGATACAAAAGATGATAAGTTATTAATTTAACAATTAAAAAGCCTCAGAGAATGGAGCAAGATGAAAGAATTGAAGCCTACACCATTTGTTCCCTCGGCAGGAACACCAAATTTTGACAACTGTCTGTACAAAGAAAAGCACCATCACAAGAACCAAAAATCAGGTGAACACACGCAGTACCTGGTTTTAACTTCATATCACTGAAAGAGGCATTGAAGAGGGTAGCAGACAGCCTTGAATTGCTGATGCCACCCCGTCTTCATCCTCCAGCAGTAGCCAGGCAGCACAGAATCTAGGCAGTTGGGGAAGGGAGAGCACAGTGACAGGAGCACTTTACATTGAACTCAGGGATGCCCTCTCACAGCAGAGAGCAAAGCCATGCTGGGCTTAGCCAGCACCCATGCATGAAGCAAGCATTTGGACCAGACCTAGCCAGAGGGGAATGTGCCCATCCCAGAGGTCAAAACTTGAGTTTCTTGGCAGCTTTGCCACCATGGGCCGAAGTGCTCTGGGGTTCTAGGTAAACTTGAAAGGCAGTCTAGGACACAAAAAGTGCAACTCCTAGGAAACTCCTAGTGCTGGGATGGGCTCAGAGCCAGTAAACTAAGGTTGTATTTGACCTAGGGAGACACGAGCTAGGGTAGCTAAGGGAGTGCTTGAGCCATTCACCCCCCAATCACAGGCAGTGCAGCTCACAGCAATGAAGGTGATCCCTTCCTTCTGCTTAAGATCAAAGAGTAAAGACAACTTTGTCCTGCATTTTGTATAGCAGCTCAGCAACAGTATGACAGAGCACCCAGCAGAGTCATGAGGCCCCTGTTCCAGGGTCAAGCTCATAGATACCATTTCTAGACACATCCCAAGGCATAAAAGAAACTTCTGCCTTGAAGGGAAGGATTCAGTCCTGGCAAAATTTATTACCTGCCGAATAAAAAGCCCTTGGACACTGAATAACCAGCACTGATACCCAGGTAGTATGTCATGGGCCTTGGGCTCTGAGATGTGACCTAGCACACTCCCAGCTGTGGTGGATATGGTGAAAATCTCCTTCTATTTAAGAAAAGCAGAAGGAAAAGTAAAGGGGACTTTGTCGAACACCTTAGGTACCAGCTCAGCCAATTGGGTAGAGCAAAAAGCAGGCTCTTGGGGTCCCTGGGTCCAGGCATAGGCTCTTGGACAGCATTTCTAGACCTTCTCTGGGCCACAGCAGAACCCACTGCCCTGAAATGGAGTCCCAGGCCTAGCAGCATTCACCACAAGCTGACTGAAGAGCCCTTGCGCTTTAAATGAACAGCAGCAGTGGCCTAGCAAAACCCAATGTGGAACAGTGGTAGTGGTGGCCACTGGGAGAGGGTCCTCTGCCTGTGGAAAGGGGATGGAAAAGCAGGAAGAACATGGTATTCTAGTTTGAGTATCAGCTTAGCAGCAGTAGAATAGAATGTCAGGTAAATTTCTAAGGTTATTGACTCCAATCCCTGACTCCTAGACAGCATCTCTGGAACTGCTTAGGGTGTGGGAGAACTTGCCACTCTAAAGAAAAGGATATAAACCTGGTTGGCTTTGCCACCTGACAATTATAGAGTGCTAGGGACTTGAGTGAACATAGGTGGTAGCCAGGTCATGGTTACAGTGGGCCTTGGTCAAGATCCAGTGCTAGGCTGGTATCAGGTCTGACACAGCATAGTCCCAGTGGTGGTGGCCACAAAGGTGCTTACATCACCACACCTCCAGTTCCAGGCAGCTCAAAACACAGAGAAAGACTCTGTTTGGGAGAAAGTAAGGGAAAAGTATAAGAGTCTTTGCCTGGTTATCCAGAGTATTCTTCTGGATCTCATCCAAGACCACCAGGGTGGTACCTCTATTAGTCTACAAAAAACACAGCATTTTGGTGCTTGAGGCCCAAGCCCCTTTGAATACGTGGAAATAATCCGCAAGATGGACAGGCATAAACAAGCCTAGATTGCAAAGACTACAATAAATACCTAACTCTTCAATGCCTAGACAGGAACAAGCATCTAAAGCTTCAAGATCATCCATGAAAACTGACCACACCAAATGAACTAAATAAGGCATCAAGAAAACAGAGATATGTAACACTTCAGACAGAGGATTCAAAATAGCCATTTTGAGGAAACCCAAAGAAATTGAAGATAACACAGAGAAGAAACTCAGAATTCTATCAGATAAAGTTAACAAACAGATTAAAATGATGAAAAAGCATCAAGCAGAAATACTGCAGATGAAAAATGCAATTGGCATAACTGAAGAATGCAACAGAGTCTTTTAATAGCAGAGTTCATCAAACAGAAGAAATAATTAGTGAGCTTGAAGACAAGCCATTTAAAAACACATGGTCACAAGAGAAAAAAGAAAAATGAATAAAAAACAATAAAGCACACCTACAACATCTAGAAAACAACCCCAAAAGGGCAAATCTAAGAATTATTGGCCTCAAAAAGGAGGTAGAGAAAGAGATGTGGTAGAAAGCTATTCAAAGGGAAAATATTACAGAACTTCAGAAACCTAGAGAAAGACGTCAACATTCAAGTACAAGAAGGTTATAGAACACTAAGCAGATTTAACCCAAAGAAGTCACCTCAAGGCATTTAGTAATCAAACTTCCAAAGGTCAAGGATAAAGAGAAGATTCTAAAAGCAGCAAGAGGAAAGCAACAATATACAATGAGCTCCAATACATCCGGCAGCAGACTTTTCAGTGGAAACCTTACAGACCAGAAAAGAGTGGCATGACATACTTAAAGTTCTGAAGGAATCAAACTCTTACCCTATAATAATATATCCCGTGAAAATATCCTTAAAGCATGGAGGAGAAACAAAGACCTTCCCAGACAAACAAAAGTTGATTTCATCAACACCATATTTGTCCTACAAGAAATGCTAAAGGGAGTTATTCAAACTGAAAGGAAAGGTTGGTAACGAGTAATATGGCTAGGGTTTGTGTCCCCAACAAAATCTCATCTTGAATTATAATCCAAATAATCCCTACATATGAGGGAGAGAACAGGTGGTGGTGAGATCATGGGGGTGGTATCTCTCATGCTGTTCTCATGATACTGAGTGAGTTCTCATGAGATCTAATGGTTTTTAAGGATTTTTTTCCCCCTTCACTCAGCAGTTCCCCTTTCTGCTGCCTTGGGAAGAGGTGCCTTGCTTCCCCTTCACCTTCTGCCATGACTGTGAGTTTCCTGAGGTCTCCCAAGCCATACTAAACTGTGACTCAATTGAACTTATTTCCTCTATAAATTACCCAGTCCCAGGCAGTTCTTCATAGCAGTGTGAGAATGGACTAATACAATGAGCAGCACACAAGAAAAACATAGAATATTATAAGAATATTATAACACTGTAATTGTGGTGTAAACTACTTTTAAGTAGAAACACTAAATGATAAACCAGTCAGAAGTAATAACTAAAAAAACTTCTCAAGACATAGTACAATAAAGTATAAATAGAAAAAACAAAAACTGGGGTTGCTTCCAAGATGGCCGAATAGAAATAGCTCTGGTCTGCAGCTCCCAGCAAGACTGATGCAGAAGATGGGTGATTTCTGCATTTCCAACTGAGGTACCTGGTTCTTCTCATTGTGACTGGTTGGACAGTGGAAGCAGCCCACAGAGGGTGAGCTGAAGCAGAGTGGGGTGTTGCCTCACCCAGGAAGCACAAGGGGTCAGGGGATTTCCTTTTCCTAGCCAAGAGAAGCCACGACAGACTGTACCTGGAGGAACAGTGTACTCCTGATGAAATACTGCACTTTTCCCATAGTCTTAGCAACCAGCAGACCAGGAGATATTCTCCCGTGCCTGGCTCAACAGGTCCCATGCCTATGGAGCCTTGCTCACTGCTACTGCAGCAGTCTGAGATTGACCTGTGGCACTGCACCTTGAGGGGGGGGAGGGGGGTCCACCATTGCTGAGGCCTGAGTAGCTCACAGGGTAAACGAAGAGGCCAGGAAGCACGAACTGGGCAGAGCCCACCAAAGCTCAGTAAGGCCTACTGCCTCTATAGATTCCACCTCTGGGGGCAGGTCATAGTAGAAAAGGCAGCAGACAGCTTCTGCAGATTTAAACGTCCCTGTCTGACAGCACTGAAGAGAGCAGTGGTTCTCTCAGCACAGCGTTCAGGCTCCAAGAATGGACAGACTGCCTCCTCAAGCAGGTCCCTGACCCCCATGTAGCCTGACTGGGAAACACCTCCCAGTAAGGGCCAACAGACACCTCAAGCAGGTGAGTGCCCCTTTGGGACGAAGCTTCCAGAGGAAGGATCAGACAGCAATATTTGCTGTTCTGCAGCCTCTGCTGGTGATACCCAGGTAAACAGGGTCTGGAGTGGACCTCCAGCAAATTCCAACAGACCTGCAGCTGAGGGGTCTGACTGTTAGAAGGAAAACTAATAAACAGAAAGGAATAGCATCAACATCAACAAAAATGACATCCACACTAAAACTCCATCTATAGGTCACCAACATCAAAGACCAAACTTAGATAAAACCACAAAGATGGGAAGACACTGGAGTAAAGCTGAAAATTCCAAAAACCAGAGTGCCTCTTCTCCCCCAAATGATCGCAGCTCCTCACAAGCAAGGGAACAAAACTGGATAGAGAATGAGTTTGACAAATTGACAAAAGTAGGATCAGAAGGTCAGTAATAACAAACTTCTCCGAGCTAAAGGAGCATGTTCTAACCCATTGCAAGGAAGCTAAAAACATTCAAAAAAGGTTAGACAAATGGCTAACTAGAATAAACAGCGTAGAGAAAACCTTAAATGACCTGATGGACCTGAAAAACACAGCACAAGAACTTCTTGATGCATGCACAGGCTTCAATAGCCGATTTGATCAAGTGGACGAAAGGATATCAGTGACTGAAGATCAAGTTAATGAAGTAAAGCGAGAAGACAAGATTAGAGAAAAAAAAGTGAAAACAAATGAACAAAGTCTGCAAGAAATATGTAACTATGTGAAATAACCAAAGATACATTCGATTGATGTACAGGAAAGTGATGGGGAGAATGGAACTAAGTTAGAAAACACTGTTTAGGATATTATCCAGGAGAACTTCCCCAACCTAGCAAGGCAGGCCAACATTCAATCCATGAAATACAGAGAATGCCACAAAGATACTCCTCGAGAAGAGCAACCCCAAGACACATAACTCTCAGATTTGCCAAGGTTGAAATAAAAAAAAAAAAGTGTTAAGGGCAGACAGAGGGAAAGGTCAGGTTACCCACAAAGGGAAGCCCATCAGACTAACAGCAGATGTCTCTGAAGAAACCTTACAAGTCAGAACAGAGTGGGGGGCAATATTCAACATTCTTAAAGAAAATAATTTTCAACCCAGAATCTCATATCCAGCCAAACTAAGCATGATAAGTGAAGGAGAAATAAAATCCTTTACAGACAAGGAAATGCTAAGAGATTTTGTCGTGACCAGGCCTGCCTTACAAGAGCTCCTGAAGGACTAAACATAGAAAGAAACAACTGGTACCGGAATAGGAACAGCTCCAGTCTACAGCTCCCAGCATGAGCAATGCAGAAGACGTATGATTTCTGCATTTACAACCGAGGTACCGAGTTCATCTCACTGGGGATTGTCAGACAGTGGATGTAGGACAGTGGGTGCAGCAGCGCACTGAGCATGAGCCGAAGCAGGGTGAGGCATCACCTCACTTGACAAGTGCAAGGGGTTAGGGAATTCCCTTTCCTATCCAAGGAAAGGGGTGACAGACGGCACCTGGAAAATTGGGTCACTCCCACCCTAATACTGTGCTTTTCCAATGGTCTTAGCAAGCGGCACACCAGGATATTGTATCCCACATCTGGCTTGGAGGCTCTAACGCCCAATAAGCCTCACTCATTGCTAGCAAAGCAGTCTGAGATCAAACTGCAAGGCCACAGCGAGGCTGGGGGAGGGGTGCCCGCCATTGCCAAGGCTTCAATAGGTAAACAAAGTGACTGGGAAGCTCAAACTGGGTGGAGCCCATCACAGCTCAAGGAGGCCTGCCTGCCTCTGTAGACTCCACATCTAGGGGCAGGGCATAGCCAAACAAAAGGCAGCAGAAACGTCTGCAGACTTTAATGTACCTGTCTGACAGCTTTGAAGACAGCAGTGGTTCTCCCAGCACGCAGCTGGAGATCTGAGAACAGACAGACTTCCTCCTCAAGTGAGTCCCTGACCCCCGAGCAGCCTAACTGGAAGGCATCCCCCAGTAGGGGCAGATTGACACCTCACAAGGCCAGGTACTCCTCTGAGACAAACCTTCCAGAGGAATGATCAGGCGGCAACATTTGCTGTTCACCAATATCCGCTGTTCTGCAGACTCTGCTGCTGATACCCAGGCAAACAGGGTCTGGAGTGGACCTCCAGCAAACTCCAACAGACCTACAGCTGAGGGTCCTGACTGTTAGAAGGAAAACTAACAAAAAGAAAGGACATCCACACCAAAACCTCATCTGTACGTCACCATTATCAAAGACCAAAGGTAGATAAAACCACAAAGATGGGGAAAAAACAGAACAGAAAAACTGAAAATTCTAAAAATCAGAGTGCCTCTCATCCTCCAAATGAATGCAGCTCCTCAACAGCAATGGAACAAAGCTGGATGGAGAATGAATTTGATGAGGTGAGAGAAGAAGGCTTCAGATGATCAAATTACTCTAAGCTAAAGGAGGGAGTTTGAACCCATGGCAAAGAAGTTAAAAACCTTGAAAAAAGGTTAGATGAATGGCTAACTAGCATGACCAATGCAGAGAAGTCCTTAAAAGACCTGATGGAGCTGAAAACCACAGCAAGAGAACTACATGACAAATGCACAAGCCTCAGTAGCCAACTCGATCAACTGGAAGAAAATGTAAAAGTGATGGGAGATCAAATGAATGAAATGAAGTGAGAAGAGAAGTTTAGAGAAAAAAAGAATAAAAAGAAATGAACGAAGCCTCCAAGAAATATGGGACTATGTGAAAAGACCAAACCTACGTCTGACTGGTGTAGCTGACAGTGACGGAGAGAATGGAACAAAGTTGGAAAACACTCTGCAGGATATCATCCAGGAGAAATTCCCCAATCTAGCAAGGCAGGCCAACATTCAGATTCATGAAATACAAAGAATGCCACAAAGATACTCCTCGAGAACAGCAACTCCAAGACACATAATTGTCAGGTTCACCAAAGTTGAAATGAAGGAAAAAATGTTAAGGGCAGCCTGAGAGAAAGGTCAGGTTACCCACAAAGGGAAGCCCATCAGACTAACAGCTGATCTCTCAGCAGAAACTCTACAAGCCAGAAGAGAGTGGGGGCCAATATTCAACATTCTTCAACAAAAGAATTTTCAACCCAGAATTTCATATCCAGACAAATTAAGCTTCATAAGTGAAGGAGAAATAAAATCCGTTACAGACAACAAATGCTGAGAGATTTTGTCACCACCAGGCCTCCCCTACAAGAGCTCCTGAAGGAAGCACTAAATGTGGAAAGGAACAACTGGTACCAGCTACTGCAAAAACATGCCAAATTGTAAAAACCATCAAGGCTAGGAAGAAACTGCATCAACTAACGAGCAAAATAACCAGCTAACATCATAATGACAGGTTCAAATTCACACATAACAACATTCACCTTAAAAGTAAATGGGCTAAATGCTCCAATTAAAAGACACAGACTGCCAAATTGGACAAAACCATCAGTGTGCTGTATTCACACAGAGTGGCACTATTCACACCCATCAGTGTGCTGTATTCAGGAAACCCATCTCATGTGCAGAGACACACATAGGCTCAAAATAAAGGGATGGAGGAAGATCTACCAAGCAAACAGAAAACAAAAAAATGCAGGCATTGCAGTCCTACTGTCTGATAAAAGAGACTTTAAACCAACAAAGATCAAAAGAGGCAAACAAGGCCATTACATAATGGTAAAGGTATCAATTCAACAAGCAGAGCTAACTATCCTAAATATATATGCCCCCAATACAGGAGCAACCAGATTCATAAAGCAAGTCTTTAGAGACCTAAAAAGAGACTTAGGCTTCCACACAATAATAATGGGAGACTTTAACACCCCCACTGTCAACATTAGACAGATCAACGAGAGAGAAAGTTAACAAGGATATCCAGGAAATGAACTCAGCTCTGCAACAAGCAGACCTAATAGACATCTACAGAACTCTCCACCCCAAATCAACAGAATATACATTCTTTTCAGCACCACACCACACCTATTACAAAACTGTCCACATGGTTGGAAGTAAAGCACTCCTCAGCAAATGTAAAAGAACAGAAATTATAACAGTCTCTCAGACCACAGTGCAATCAAACTAGAACTCAGGATTAAGAAACTCACTCAAAACCACTCAACTACATGGAAACTGAACAACGTGCTCCTGAATGACTACTGGGTACATAACAAAATGAAGGCAGAAATAAAGATGTTCTTTGAAACCTACGAGAACAAAGACACAACATACCACAATCTCTGGGACATATTCAAAGCAGTGTGTAGAGAGAAATTTATTGCACTAAATGCCCACAAGACAAAGCAGGAAACATCTAAAATTGACACCCTAACATCACAATTAAAAGAACTAGAGAAGCAAGAGCAAACACATTCAAAAGCTAGCAGAAGGCAAGAAATAACAAAGATCAGAGCAGAACTGAAGGACATAGAGACACAAAAAACCCTTCAAAAAATCAATGAATCCAGGAGCTGTTTTTTTGAATAGATCAACAAAATTGATAGACCACTGGCAAGATGAATAAAGAAGAGAAGAGAGAAGAATCAAATAGATGCAATAAAAAATGATAAAGGGGATATCACCACTGATCCCACAGAAATACAAACTACCATCAGAGAATACTATAAACACTTCTATGAAAATAAACTAGAAAATCTAGAAGAAATGGATAAATTCCTCGACACATACACCCTCCCAAGACTAAACCAGGAAGAAGTTGAATCGCGCAATAGACCAATAACAGGCTCTGAAATTGAGGCAATAATTAATAGCTTACCAAGTAAAAAAAAGTCCAGGACCTGATGGATTCACAGCCGAATTTTACCAGAGGTACAAAGAGGAGCTGGTTCCATTCCTTCTGAAACTATTCCGATCAATAGAAAAAGAGGGAAACCTCCCTAACTCATTTCATGAGGCAAGCATCATGCTGATACCAAAGCCTGGTAAAGACACACAAAAAAAGACAATTTTAGACCAATATCCCTGATGAACATCGATGCAAAAATCCTCAATAAAATACTGGCAAACTGAATCCAGTAGCCCATCAAAAAGCTTATCTACCATAATCAAGTGGGCTTCATCCCTGGGATGCAAGGCTGGATCAACATATGCAAATCAATAAACTTTATCCAGCATATAAACAGAACCAACAACAAAAAACACATGATTATCTCAATAGATGAAGAAAAGGCCTTTGACAAAATTCAACAGCCCTTCATGCTAAAAACTCTCAATAAATTAGGTATTAATGGGACGTATCTCAAAATAATAAGAGCTATTTATGACAAACTCACAGCCAATATCATACTGAATGGGCAAAAACTGGAAGCATTCACTTTGAAAACTGGCACAAGACAGGGATGCCCTCTCTCACCACTCCTATTCAACATAGTGTTGAAAGTTCTGGCCAGGGCAATCAGGCAGGAGAAGGAAATAAAGGGTATTCAATTAGGAAAAGAGGAAGTCAAATTGTCCCTGTTTGCAGATGACATGATTGTATATCTAGAAAACCCCATCATCTCAGCCCAAAATCTCCTTAAGCTGATAAGCAAATTCAGCAACATCTCAGGATACAAAATCAATGTGCAAAAATTTCAAGCATTCTTATACACCAATAACACACAAACAGAGAGCCAAATCATCAGTGAACTCCCATTCACGATTGCTTCAAAGAGAATAAAATACCTAGGAATCCCACTTACAAGGGATGTGAAGGACCTCTTCAAGGAGAACTACAAACCACTGCTCAATGAAATAAAAGGGGATACAAACAAATGGAAGAATATTCCATGCTCATGGGTTGGAAGAATCAATGTCGTGAAAATGGCCATACTGCCCAAGGTAATTTATAAATTCAATGCCATCCTCATCAAGCTACCAATGACTTTCTTCACAGAATTGGAAAAAACTACTTTAAAGTTCATATGGAACCAAAAAGGAGCCCATATTGCCAAGTCAATACTCAGCCAAAAGAACAAAGCTGGAGGCATCACGCTACCTGACTTCAAACTATACTACAAGGCTACAGTAACCAAAACAGCATGGTACTGGTACCAAAACAGAGATATAGACCAATGGAACAGAACAGAGCCCTCAGAAATAATGCCGCATATCTACAACCATCTGATCTTTGACAAACCTGACAAAAACAAGAAATGGGGAAAGGATTCCCTATTTAATAAATGGTGCTGGGAAAACTGGTTAACCATATGTAGAAAGCTGAAACTGGATCCCTTCCTTACACCTTATACAAAAATTAATTCAAAATGGATTAAAGACTTTAATGTTAGATCTAAAACCATAAAAACGCTAGAAGAAAACCTAGGCAATACCATTCAGGACATAGGCATGGGCAAGGACTTCATGTCTAAAACACCAAAAGCAATGGCAACAAAAGCCAAAATTGACAAATGGGATCTAATTAAACTAAAGAGCTTCTGCACAGCAAAAGAAACTACCATCAGAGTGAACAGGCAACCTACAGAATGGGAGAAAATTTTTGCAATCTACTCATCTGACAAAGGGCTAATATCCAGAATCTACAATGAACTCAAACAAATGTATAAGAAAAAAAAAAAAACCCATCAAAGAAGACACTTATGCAGCCAAAAGACACATGAAAAAATGGTCATCATCACTGGCCATCAGAGAAATGCAAATCGAAACCATTATGAGATACCATCTCATACCAGTTAGAATGGCCATCATTAAAAACTCAGGAAACAACAGGTGCTGGAGAGGATGTGGAGAAATAGGAACACTTTTACACTGTTGGCGGTACTGTGAACTAGTTCAACTGTTGTGGAAGCCGGTGTGGTGATTCCTCAGGGATCTAGAACTAGAAATACCATTTGACCCTGCCATCCCATTACTGGGTATATACCCAAAGGATTATAAATCATGCTGCTATAAAGACACATGCACATGTATGTTTATTATGGCACTATTCACAATAGCAAGACTTGGAATCAACCCAAATGTCCAACAATGATAGACTGGATTAAGAAAATGTGGCACATATACACCATGGAATACTATGCAGCCATAAAAAACGATGAGTTCATGTCCTTTGTAAGGACATGGATGAAGCTGGAAACCATCATTCTCAGTAAACTATCACAAGGACAAAAAAACCAAACACCGCATGTTCTCACTCATAGGTGGGAATTGAACAATGAGAACACATGGAGACAGGAAGGGGAACATCCCACACCAGGGCCTGTTGTGGGGTGGGGAGAGAGGGGAGGGATAGCATTAGGAGATATACCTAATGTTAAATGACGAGTTACTGGGTGCAGCACACCAACATGGCACATGTATACATATATAAATAACCTGCACGTTGTGCACATGTACCCTAAAACTTGATGTATAATAAAAAAAATTGGATTTTTAATACAGACGGGGTTTTGCCACGTTGGCCAGGCTTGTCTCAAACTCCTGACCTCAAGCAATCTGCCCACCTTGGCCTCCCAAAGTATTTACAGCACATTTTATGCAATTGCTACAGAATGCACATTTTTCTTCTCAGCATATGGATCATCCTCAAGGGCAGACCAAATGTTAGATTGCAAAACAAGTCTTAAAACATTCAAAAAATGAAATAATATCAAGCATCTTATCTGACCACAATGAAGTAAAACTAGAAATGAATTAACAACAGGAATTTTGAAAACCATACAAACAGATGGAAACTATACAACATGCGCCTGGATGACCAGTGGGTCACAGAAGAAATTTAGAAGGAAATTGAAATGTTTCTTGAATCAAATGGTAGTGGAATCAAACAACACCAAAACCCTATGGGATACAGTGAAAATGGTACTAAGAGGAAATTTTATAGCTATAAGAGCCTATCTACATCATAAAAGAAACAAATTTTAAATAAATGACTTAATGATGCATCTTAAAGAATTAGAAAAATAGAAAAGTAAGAGCAAACCAAACCCAAAACTAGTAGAAGAGAAGAAATAATAAAGATCAGAGCATAAATAAAGTTGAAGCAAACAATACAAAAGATCAGTGAAACAAAAAGGTGGTTTATTGAAAAGATGAACACAATTGACAAACGTTTAGCCAGACAAATGAAGAAAACAGGGAGAAGATCCAAATATAATAAATGAAATTAGAGATAAAAACAAGACATTACAACTGATACGAGGAATTGAAAGGATCATTAGTGGCTACTATGAGTAACTGTATGCCAATAAGTTGGAAAATCTAGAAGAAGTGGATAAATTACCAGACACATGGATACCAAGATTGAGCCATGAATAGAAAAACAACAAGTGATAAGATTGAAACAATTTTTTAAAGTCTCCCAGTAAACTTTTTGGCCTGGAATCCAATGGCTTTATTCTGAATTCTAGCAAACATTTAAAGAATAAATACCAACCCTACTCAAACTATTCCAAAATATCGAGAAAGGAATACTTTCAAACTCATCCTATGAGACCAGTATTATCCTCATATCAAAACCGACAAAAACACCTTAAAAAGGTAAGAAAACTACAGGTCAATATTTCTGATTAATACTGATGCAACAATCCTCAACAAAATACCAGCAAACTGAATTCAACAATACATTAGAAAGATCATTCATCATGACCAATTCGAATTTACACCAGGGATGCAAGAATGGTTCAACATATGCAAATCAATTAATGTGATACATTATATCAACAGAATGAAGAACAAAATCCATGTGAGCATTTTAATTAATGCTGACAAAGCATTTGATAAAAATTCAACATCCCTTCATGATAAAAATACTCAAAAAACTTGGTATAGAAGGAACATTCCTAAACATAATAAAAGCCATATATGACAGACCAACAGCTAGTATCATACTGGATGGGGAAAAACTGAAAGCCTTCCTCTAAGATCTGGAACACAACAAGAATGCTCACTTTCACCACAGTTATTCGACATAGTACTGGAAGCCCTAGCTGGAGCAATCAGACAACAGAAAGAAATAAATGGCATCCAAATTGGAAAGGAAGAAGTCAAAATAACCTTGTTTGGAGATGATATCTTGTATTTGGAAAAACCTAAAGACTCCACAAAAATACTATGAGAACCAATAATGTAGTAAAGTTGCAGGATACAAAATCAACATACAAAAATCAGCATTTCTATATGCCAACAGTGAACAATCCAAGAAATAAATCAAAAAAGTTATCCCATTTACAATAGCCACAAATAAAATTAAATACATAGGAATTAACCGAAGAAGTAAAAAATCTCTGCAATGAAAACTATGAAATACTGATGAAAGAAATTGAAGAGGACACAGAAAATGGAAAAAGATTCCATGTTCATGGATTAGAAGAACGAATATTTTTAAAATGTCCACACTACCCAAAGCAAGCTAAAGATTCAATGCAAGCTCTATCAAAATACCAATGACATTCCTCACAGAAATAAAAAAAAAATCCTAACATTTATATGGAACTACAAACAAACAAACAAACAAAAACATAATAGCAAAAGCTATCCTGAGCAAAAAAAACAAAACTGGATGAATCAAATTACTTCACTTCAAATTTTACTACAGGGCTATAGTGATGAAAACAGCATGGTACTGGCACAAAAACAGACACATAGACCAATGAAACAGACTAGAGAACTCAGAAACAAATCCATACACCTACTGTGAACAAATTTTTGACAGAGTTGTAAAGAATATATACTAGGGAAAACAGTATCTCCAATAAATAGTGCTGGGAAAACAGACTATCCACATGCAAAATAATAAAACTAGACATCTGATATGGTTTGAATTTGTGTCTCTGCCCAAATCTCATGTTGAATTATAATCTCCTATGTTGGAAGACGGACCTGGTGGAAGGTGGTTCCATCATGGAGGTGGACTTTCCCTTGCTGTTCTCAAGATAGTGAGTTCTCATGAGATCTGGTTGTTTAAAAGCATGTGGAACCTCCCCGCTCCCTCACTTCCTCCTGTTTCTGCCACGTAAGATGTGCCTCCTTCTTCATTGCCTTCCACCATGATTGTAAATTTCCTGAGCTCTCCCCAGCCATGCTTCCTGTACAGCCTATAGAACTGTGAGTTAATCAAACCTCTTTTATTTATAAATTACCCAGTCTCAGGTGGTTCTTTATAGCAATTCAAGAACAGATTAACACATAAAATTGGTACTTAGGAGTGGGGTATGGCTATAAAGATACCTGAAAATGTGGAAGTGGCTTTGGAACTGAGTAATGGGCAAAGATTGGAAGAATTGGAGGGCTCAGAAGAAGACAGGAAGATAAGAGAAAGTTTATAACTTCTTAGAGACTTGTGGCATTGTTTTGACCAAAATGCTGATAGTGATGTGGAAAATAAAGTCCAGGCTGAGGTGGTCTCAGATTGAGATGAAGAACTTCTTAGGAACCAGAGCAAAGGTCACTTTTGTTATGTATTAGCAAAGAGGCTGGAAGCATTCTGCCCCTACTCTAGAGATCTGTGGAACTTTGAACTTGAGAGAGATGATTTAGTGTATCTGGCAGAAGAAATTTCTAAGCAGCAAAGCATTCAAGATGTGCCCTGGCTGCTTTTACCAGTGTATGCTTATATATGTGAGCAAAAAGAAGATCTGAAACTGGAACTTACATTTAAAAGGAAAGCAGAGGGTAAAAGTTTGGAAATGTGCAGCCTGGCCATGTGGTAGCAAAGAGAAACCCATTTTCAGGGGAGGAATTCAAGATGGCTACAGAAATTTGCATAAGAGGAGCCTAATGTTAACAGCCAAGACAATGGGAAAAATGCCTGAAAGGCATTTCAGAGACCTTTGCAGCAGCTCCTGCCATCACAGGTGTGGAGGGCTAGGAGGGAAGAAAGGTTTTGTGGGCCAAGGCCAGGGCCCCACTGCCTTGCACAACCTCAGGACACTGCTCCCTGAGTCCCAGCTGCCCCAGCTCCCACCATGGCTAAAGGAGCCCCAGATATATCTCAGGCTCCTGCTCCAGAGGGTGCAAGCCGTAAGCCTGGCAGCTTCCACATGGTGTTAAGCCTGCAGGTGTGCAGAGGGCAAGAGTTGAGGCTTGGGAGCCTCTGCCTAGATTTCAGAGGATGTATGGAAACACCTGGATGTCCAGGCAGAAGTCTGCTACAGGGGCAGAACTCTCATGGAGAATCTACCAGGACAATGTGGAAGGGAAATGCAGGGTTGGAGCTGCCACACAGAGTCCTCATTGGGACACTGCCTAGTGGAGCTGTGAGAAGATGGCCACCATCCTCCAGACCACAGAAGAGTAGATCAACCAACAGCTTGAACCACGCACCTGGAAAAGAAGCAGGCAATCAATGCCAGCCTGTAAAAGTGGCCAAGGGGCGCAAGTACCCTGCAAAGCCACAGGGATGGAAATGCCCAAGGCCTTGGAATCCCACTCCTAGCATCAGTGTGTCCTGAATATGAGACATGGAGTCAAAGAAGATTATTTTGGAACTTTAAGATTTAATGACTGCCCTGCTGAGTTTCAGACTTGCATGGGGCCTGTAGCCCCTTTGTTTTGACTAATTTCTCCCTTTTGGAACAGGTGTATTTACCCAATGCCTGTACCTGCATTGTATGTTGGAAGTAACTAACTTGCTTTTTATTTTACAGTCTCAGATGAGACTTTGGACTGTGGATTTTTGAGTTAATACTGAAGTGAGTTAATACTTGGGAAACTGTTGAGAAGGGATGATTGTATTTTGCAATGTGAGAAGAATGTGAGATTTGGGAGGGGCCAGGGTGGAATAATATGGTTTAGATTTATGTCCCCACTAAAATCTCATGTTGAATTTTAATCCCCAATATTGGAGGAGGGGCCTGGTGGGAGGTGATTGGATCCTAGGGGAAGACTTCCCCCTTGCTGTTCTCATGATAGTGAGTAAGTTCTCATGAGGTCTGGTTGTTTAAAAGTGTGTAGCACCTCCCACTCCTCTCTCTTCCTTCTGCTTCCGCCATGTAAGGCATGCCTCCTTCCTCTTCACCTTCTGCCATGATTGTAAGTTTCCTGAGACCTCCCCAGCCATGCTTCCTGTACAGCCTGTGGAACTGTGAGTCAATTAATCCTCTTTTGTTTATAAATTATCCACTCTCAGGTAGTTCTTTATAGTGACGTGAGATCGGATGATACAATCACTATCTCTCTCCATATACAAAAATCTAATTTAAGTGCATTAAAGACTTAAATCTAAAACCTCAAACTAGGAAACTGCTACAAGAAAACATTGGGAAAACTCTCCAGAACATTGATCTGGGCAAAAATTTCTTGAGTAATACCCCATAAGCAAAGGCAACCAAAGCAAAAATGGATAAATGGGATTACATCAGGTTAAAAAGCTTCTTCGCAGCAAAGAAAACTATCAACAAACTGAACAGACAACCCACAGAATGAGAAAATATTTACAAACCACATATCTGACAAGGGATTCATAAAACTACAATGAGATATCAATTCATCTCAGTTAAAATGGCTTTTATCTAAAAGACAGGCAATAACAAAGGCTGGCGAGGATGTGGAGTAAAGGGAATCCTGGTACACTGTTTGTGGGAATGTAAATTAGTACAACCACTATGGAGAACAGTTTAGAGGTTCCTCAAAAAACTAAAACTATATCTATCATATGATCCAGCAATCCTACTGGTGTGTATATACCCAAAAGTAAGGAAATCAGTATATAAAAGAGGTGTCTGCACCCCCACACTTGTAGCACTGTTCACAGTAGCCAAGATTTGTAAGCAACCTAAATGTTCATCAATAGATGATTGGATAAAGAAAATGTGGTACATTTACACAATGCAGTACTATTCAGCTATTAAAAAGAATGAAATCCTGTCATTTGCAACAACATGGATGGAACCAGAGGTCATTGAACTAAGTGTTGAGAAAATCATGTGGTTTTTGTCTTTGTTTCTGTTTATATGATGGATTACGTTTATTGATTTGTGTATGTTGAACCAGCCTTGCATCCCAGGTATGAAGCTGACTTGATCGTGGTGGATAAGCTTTTTGATGGGCTGCTGGATTCGGTTTGCCAGTATTTTATTGAAATAAGCCAGGGCAGAAAGACAAACTTCACATTTTGTCATTTATTTGTGGGATCCAAAAATCAAAGCAATTGAACTCATAGAGATGGAGAGTAGAAGGATGGTTACCAGAAGCTGGGAAGGGTAGTGGAGTGGCAGAGGGGTAAAGGCAGGGATGGTTAATGGGTACAAAAATACAGGGTTCCCCAACCACCACACCTCTCCAAAATGGCCACAGACTGGTACTGGTTAGGACCCAGGCCACATAGCAGGAGGTGAGCAGTGGACAAGCAAGAATTACTGCCTGAGCTCTGCCTCCTGTCAGATCAGCTGGGCATTAGCTTCTCACAGGAGTACAAACCCTATTGTGAACTGCACATGCGAGGGATCTAGGTTGTGCGCCCCTTATGAGAACCTAACTAATGCCTGACGATCTGAAGTGGAATAGTTTTGTCCTAAAACCATCCCCACAACTCCCAGTCCATGGGAAAATTTCATGTAACAGTTTCCTCATGCCAAAATTGTTGGGGACCACTGCAAAAAAAAAAAGAAAGAATGAGTAAGACCTACTATTTGATAGGACAATAGGGTGACTATAGTCAATAATAATTTAATTGTACATTTTAAAATAACTAAAAGAGTAAAATTGGGTTGTTTGTAACACAAGGGATAAATGCTTGAGGGGATGGATACCCCACTTTGCATGACGTGATTATTCCACATTGCATGTCTGTATCAAAGTATCTTATGTACTCCATAAATATATATATCAATCACGAATCCACAAAATTAAAAATAAAAATAAAAAAAAGTCTGAAGTTTTTTACTCCTAAAGCACCCTATTTCTTATTTACTTCTAACATAACCTACAAGTCATTAAAGCAGTTAGGCTAGAAAGAAAATGTCTGCAGTGTCTCATAGAGCAAAGACCCCTCCAAAGACTCCAGGCTCTGGGTGAAGATGAAGAGCAGGTCAGCAATATTACACTGTAATAAATGACAACTGTCAATAAGAAGTAAAAGTAAAAGGGTAGTAATGGCATCTTAAAAAGGCAAATACATTGTGCTTTCTTGCTTTCTTTGTATGTTATATTTTGCCTTTGTATATCTGTATGCCAACCTCACATATTAAAAGCACTCTAATGTCTCCACAAAGAAGTACTTGTGTGCATTTATCTATATATATTAAACAAAACTGGTTTTCTATGACTTCTTAATCCTTCTTGTTAGGTCCTTAATTCTCAATAAAGAATATCCTTTAAAACAAAATTGGTCTACACAAACATACACGCAGTGCCACCTAATGGCAGCTACCATTTTAAGGCATTCAAAACAGAGAGACTGCTGCAGTATTTAGATGTCTTTGTGAACAAATATCACACAATCAAATATCACAGTGGGGTGTTGAAGCTCAAAATCTGAAACCATCCATCGCCCTTATGCTTTCTTCAGAAGTATGTTATCACAAGAAAAACTTTCTTCAAACTCTTCCATGAAACTTCCCTTCAGCCCTGTTGATAGGATCCTTAATCTTTTTTGTCATTCTCCTGTCAATGGCTTTCATCTTGGCGCTATCCCTTTTTATAGCATATTATCTGTCAAAAATTATTTAAAATATAACAAGCTCTATTTTTAAAAAAAAATACAAAAAAGGATGTAATTTTACACACTAGTGTCATCTACTGATGTTACTACTCCTTGGTCTTTAGCAAATGAAGCTCATGTGAATTCTTTCTCATGGATTAAAAACAAAAAAGCAAAAAGCCATTTATTTTGTCTCTTCCATCATGTTTCCAGCCACCAAATATCTATTAGCCTAGCAGGACTATGGCAGAAGCCTAGGGTGGCACTGGATCGTAGATGCTTCTAAATACACTAAAACACAATATTTTGTAAAGGGGTAAAATAGCCCCAAAGGGAACACCATTTGGCACGCTCTCCACACAATCTTGTGTATAATTTTTTCTCCTGAAATTATTGAAACACAATGATAGATTTACTGTCTCTTTCTTTTCCACTTTCCCCATTTAAGCAAGGTTATTTGGCCCTGTACTCACCAATTCAGCAAAAACAATTAATTACCTAAATGCAAGATTAGATTGTATTCTATGATATTGTCTCCAACTGTCATAAAAGAAAATTACAAATCCAACTTACTGGCTATCATTTTTCCAGATTGTGCTGATAAAAAGCAGACTTTGTTATTCACTAAATGTTCTTATGAGCAGGGCCTGCTGTGTAATTTGTGAGGCCTAGCATAAAATGAAAGCACAGGACCTCTTGTTTAAAATGCTGGGAAAAAACAGTGCTGTTGAAGTCCTAAAATATAAAGCTGTTTCCTTTCCTCCATGATCTCTCTCGACATCTTGTGGTGTCTTTTATTTGTTACTTGTGACAATCTAAGTTTTAAAAACTCTGTTTTTTTATGTTTTAAACTGAAAAAATAGATTCAGGGGCCCATGTGCAGGTTTATTACATGGGTATATTTTGTAGTAGTGGGGTTTGGACTTCTAGTGTACTCATCACCTGAATAGTGAACATTGTAGCAATAGGTACTGTTTCACTCCTCACTCCCTTTCCACTTTCCTCCCTCTTGGAGTCCCCAGTGTCTATTATTTCCCTCTGTAGGTCCATGTGTACCCATTGTTTATCTCCCACTTATAAGGGAGAACATGCAGTCTTGGGTTTTCTGTTTCTGAGTTATTCTACTTAGGATAATAGCCTCTGGCTCCATCCATGTTACTGCAAAATACATGTTTCATTCTTTTTTGTGGCCATAGCAATTTTAAAATATAAGGACATTTAACTGGTATACAGGATAGTCAAAATTACACAATTTCTCAGACATACATATATATTTCATTCTTAGCAGAGGAGTGTAAATGATGCTCAAAACTAACTTAATTGTTTTATTTCATCTTTTAGTACCAGCAAATTCTACCAACACTCTCTACCTTTGGCTTACTGATGAGTAGGAAAGGACTGAAAGGAAAAGGAACTGTGGGTTACCCAATATTTCCTTTTGTATGTTATTTCCAGCAGAAGTAGTTGACAAATAGTGGGAAGCAACATGAGTAAAAAAGGAAATGATAGGTTTCCGTGATCATTTGTGTTTCTTGGGATGCCATTGCCTTCTTTCTGCATTCAAAGCAAGTTCTGGTTCAAACCAAGTGTGGCCTCTTGTGACTATGAGCACCCCCACTTAGCCATAGACATAACATTTCTTCTATACTGGTTTGAATCTCGCTGAACCACCATGCATTATGCATTCACTGGAATTTTGTGCTCAGGGATCATTGCGAACACTCTATGTGAATAGGGCTGCAAAGAGAGTTGGACATACATACTAAATGTACCACCTCTGCTTATGCACATGCTGCATTGCCCACTGGACCTCACTTACACAAATATAAAGATAAAATTATTAATAATTTCAAGACAATGACAGCAGAGCATTAGTCAAGCATAGAGCCCTTCTGAGTCCCTGTGTGACTGCACAGGTTGTGAACCTAGCCTTGTTTGTGAAATGTAGTAGGACATAAAAAACAGTCACTCTTCTTTAATCAGGGATAAAAGCAAGACTTACATTTATTACTTCCCACATGCTGAATGGTAGGTTAAGTCCCTCACATACACTATCTCATTTAACCGTCAAATAACAGTTTGGGGTAGGTATTATTACCTTCATTTACAGAGAATGAAATAGGAGATTTTAGAAACTAAGTGATTTACCCAATATCTATTGACTAAAAGGTAGTGGAGTAGGGATTTTAACCTGGGTTTGACTGACCCCAAAGCCCAGTTAATCCACTACTTCCATAAAAGCATTTAGTGCAGATTTTAAATTACAAAATATTTTTAAATTGTTAGTATTAGATATACACATATAATAAATATCTATATGCTAATAAGACCAAGTATGAATTAATGAAATAACATGATTCACAGATTAATTTTTTAAAATCTCATCTGGCCTTCTAATGTAATAAGACAAGTGGAACACATATGTTTATCTCCTTTACCTCCTGAGGCTTCATTAAAATGATGATAATGCTTTTTTAAGGTATAAGCCATCAACTACAAATATCACAGGATAGTGGCTATTAGTAAATGAGCAATTTCAATAAATCAAATGAGCAATTCACTAAAAAATGCATTACAAATCTATAAAGGTTAAGGGAAGGAAAAACTAAATAATAATTTAGTAATACATACATAGGGGGCAAAACTATTTTTAATAACAAAGGAATGATTATCACAACCTTCAGTGAAGGTGTTACCTCTGGAGGGCAGGGGCACATGATGAAGAGGGAGAACACAGGAGCTTTTATGCTGTTTAACCAAGGCGAGAGGTGCATGGGTATTCATTTTGTTATACATTTATTATACGCATATACATTATTACATATGTATATCACATTCTCTTGAATGTGACTTATTTTCCTCTAAAATAATTAAATTTTTTAAAAATATTGCATTCATAAAATAACTATAACATGGTATGAAGGAGGAATTATTGAATTACAATAAAAAAACCTTTGGAAATTAAAATGTTTGCCAAAATAAAAATTTAATAGAAAACTTAGAAAATAAATCTAAACAAATCTCCCAAATTACAATACAAGGAAACTTAAAAATGACAGAAAAGACAAAAGATCCAAAGGGCTACTCCAAGAGGTTTTACATCCAAATACAAATTACAGAAAAAAAGAAGAGGGGAAAGATTATCACAGAAATGCTAATAGATAATTTCCCTAAGATGGATCCAGTCTTCAGACTAAAAGAACTCATTCTATGTCCAGCACTTAAATGTGTCCTGGAAAAAAATGTTATATGTCTAAGGATAAAGAGAAGACCCAAATAACTGCCAAGGAGAAAATATAGCTCACTTGCAAAGGAATAAGAGTCAAAGACGTTAGCTTTCTCATCAGAACACAGAATGTGGAAAGGCAATGGAGAAAGGTCATCAAAGTTCCCAGGAAAAAATTATTTTCAACCCAGATTTCTATAACTAACCTTATAACCACCAAAAAGAACATCATAAAAATGTTTTTTAACATGCAAGAACTCAGAAGTTTACTTAAATGCACCATTTCTTAGAAATAAAAATGTATCTCAAGAAAATAGGCAAGTATTCCATCAAAACAAAGGAAAAAAGCATAATGTCCTCAGAAACAGTGATACCCAACCTAAGAGAGGAATGAAGCAAAATTCCAGGATGACATCCACACAGCTGTTCTAGAGAGTGCTAGTAAAGATTGGGGCCAGAGAACAGAATGTTTTGTGTGGGAAGTTCAGAGAGAAAATGAGAACAAATAATAAATAATGCTGGGAGTCTAGAAAAACTTGAGGATAAACAAAGCATTTGGTGAAGTGTAAAAAGGAGAATACTTGAACTTGATACAAGGAACATTCTCCATTAGATGGCACAGGGATGGTTACTTTGTACCTCACACAAAAGGAAATATAATACTGGCATATTACTTGACTCTACAGTGAACAATACACCTGTGTGGGTTCAGGACCTGTAAGAAGCAGTGGTCAAGGCAGACTTAGAAGTGTGAGAGATATATTGGATGTGGATGCCTGTGAAAGATAAAGGGGACAGGGAGAGGAGTTGGTTGAAAAAACCTTCAGACCTCAATGTAAGTTTGACACCTATGAAAAGAAAAGAAGGAAGAAGGAGTCTTGAGTAGGAAGAACCCAGATTGTGGTACTTCTTTTAAAGGAAAAACACTCAACCAGTCCAAGAGGGAGCTACAGAGCAAAAATTGTCCTATGCTGGGTCCCATCTTGGGCAGCAGTGACCAGTGCCTAGAACCCCAACAATGCTCAATCATTGGCTAGAGTTGCCCAGAGAGTCAGGGGGAGCATGTCCTCTGCTAGAACACTTTGATGGATCTCGAAGGTACTGAATTTCAGGTTGCCAGTGATTACACTCTTTGCTGGAGAAGTTCTCTTAAAGTGATGCCTGAATGGTGTAGCACACTTCTTCTAAAATATGCAACATACAAACCAAGACCCAAAGGATACTATCTCATGGCTATATCCAATTACTGCATCAATTGGAAACTTTTTCAGTGATATGTACTCCTTTACATCAAATCCTGATATGGTCTAGTCATTTACAAAAAATAATAATAATAATAAGGCAAGTTAACTTATGCAGCATACCCAATGGTGGAGTAGGTAGAGCACAATCACAATAAAAGCTACTCAATTATCATATACCACTGGGCCATATAGTGAAAACTCCCAGAGCTCTCACAACTGTCTCTACTAGCCAAGCTAGAAGACCTCAGTTTTGCTGTCTGCTTGTCCATTTTCCTCAGAGGCCTCTGGTTTTTGGGGTGGGGAAGGGTGTCTTTTTTTACCATTATCCTCCTTAGATACCTCTGAAGTGGGACTACACAGCTTTCACAACCTACTTCCCACTAATGTAGGTTTACAGATTTCCAAATTGCTTTCAAGGTCACAAAATCTCAAGTTTTTGCAGGCCTGATGTATGGGTTGTTTGGCAATATTCCCTCAAAATCATACGAGGCTTCTAGTCTTTTAGATTTCAAGAGTTAAGTACAGCTGAAGATTCATCAGCACATCGTTTTTAGACTTTAAGACTGACATTTTACTTACTGTCCTGTGTCCTATGGCTAGAACACTCTCTGGAGTAACTGGCAGCTCCTGAAAGTCAACTGAGGCAGCAGGCTTGGGTGGCAAGGCAACATCCTTAATTTCATCTTTGCAGGTACACCAGTTCCCATAGTCTAACGAAGGTGCTTGAAGAGGTTTGTGGGTCTAAATTCTTATCTCCTGCTAAAGCCGACAGTTCTATAATTCCTTATATTTGGATTACAGAATCAGTTGACTTTTTCAGTACTATAAGCCCCAAATTACTAGACTCCCAGTCATCTAATATTGCCTTAGACACAGAGTCCCTCAGCTGAGCTGTATTCCCTCTATTTCTACTTATGAACTTGCTTGACTTCTCCTCTCTCTTGTGGGGCCTTCTACAAAAGCAGCAGCCAACAGACATTGATTTTTTTTTCACCATTTCCCCTGGAGTTATTGGCTCACTTGGCCCATAATCTGCCTGTCCAGTTATCAGAGGCATGTTGTCTACAGCCTTGCCACACCATTAATAAAAATGCCTCCCCTTACATTCTGCAATGTCTCTATACTTGAAACCATCAAACAAATGCAGCTATTTAAGTTCCCATTATGTGCAGTACTCCATTTCATATACCAAATTGTATACTAGTTAAGATACAGGTTCAGCTGCATGAAAATAGAAACTCAAGCTAACGTACATTTAGAGAGAAGACAGTTTCTCTCTCCCATGACAGCAGCGGGATGGAGGAAGTGGGGATAAGCAGTACAGCCTCTTCCCTTAAGGACATGTCTTCGGAAATATCACGTGCCATTTTCACTCACCCCTGGCTACAACATAACCTCAGGGCCACTCTTAAGTGAAAGGAAGGCTGGGCAATGGATGGCCCTGTACCCTACCAAAAATGCCATGGTTCTTTCTCTATAGGAATAAAAAGAGATGGCAAATCAGGGATAGCTAGCCTCCTCTTCCTATTTTTCCTTATTTAGCAGAGAACATGTAGACTAATTCTCCTAACAGAATTTCCCCTATAATTTGCTTAATCCAGATGATATTAATCCCTATTGCCTAGTACATAAAAATATTATTTCCTCTATGCCCTGACTTCCAAGGCTCCTTAATTATACTTCTTTCAAAGCCAAGCTCAAATCTCATCTTCATCAAATCACAGGCTGTTCCTGCCTAGTTTCTGTTCTCTGCACTGTCAGTGACACAATTCAGCTTTTGATAGTTCTCTAATTTTTACGTGCATGTTTTTTCTATAAAGACTATTTGTGCTCATTACATGAAAATTTCAGAATTTATCATCTTTTTGTCCCGTAATACATATTAAAGTGTTAATTCCATAAGGAATGCTTACCAAATAATGATTAATAGATCATAATCCTAAATCCTTAAACATGCAAGAATTATAACAGCAATAACTTAAAAGTACATCAAAGAATCTTTATTTTCTCTAATGCCATGGTTTGGTAAATATAGTATTCAGGGTTGAATTCTTCTTACAAATAAATTCCTAAGAATTCACAAAGACATTCTTTCTTTGGAAAAACATGCATTTGCTGTCTTTCTTAATATTAAAAAACTTTTTAAAATATTAGGAAATATAAATAGAAAAATAAAATGCTCTACAATCCCTACAAGAATAGGTTACCACTAATAATACTTTGGAATATATTATTCAATGAAAGATATTATTTCAAACGTTGTAATGAGAATTATATACACAGGGTTTAAATTGTCAGAAACCTAGTAGAGTATTATCTTAAACAACATTAATGATTTTTCTTATTTGTCATCTAACAGGGCTTCTTCAAGCCTGCAACATTCTTCTCTATTAATCACTTTCCATCCAGGGATATAGTTAAGCTGGTTTTATGATTTCAGGATTTACCACAGACAAACTCATGGCTTTCAGAGATATAGTGACATATCACACCATCTATAGTCATAAAACAAAACATATTGCATTTTTATATGTTTCACTTTTTTCTACTTTATGGGTTATAAGCATCAATATATAAATTTTCAAGAAAAAATGGATATATGCACTATAAATTTATATTTATATGCTTCAATATATTTATGATCTCCACAATTCTTAGCAAGAGCCATAAGATACATCCTCTCAACTTTCAAATAAAATTTCAAAAGATACATTTTCCCCTTAAAATGTTAATGATTAAATTATATCTATACCTTCTTGTCTACGTCATAGAGTTATGATGGCAATAAATAAATAAATTTGAAAGAATTTTTTAGCTCTTAGAAGGAAGAGCAGTATATAAAGATGAAGTATTATTTTATTTACAAATTCAATATATATTTTGAAATGGAGCATTTTATTGTATATATACAGATATTTCCCAGAATCATTACTTTCCATCTCAATAAAGTTATATTATTGATTGCTATTCTTTTCTCTGTAATGAGTCCTCAGAGCTAAAATATTTCATTGAAATGATCTATTTTCAGTATTGAAAATAGTGCATCCCATTGAGAATAAATGGCCACCCACTTGTTTCAAAGGGGGAAATTACACAGATGTAGATTACTTATGAAAAACTTGAAAAGGAATCCACCCACAATAGGCAATGGAATTTCAAAAATAAACATCAGGTATGATATGAAATTACGAGAAGGAAGTAGTATCCTGATAATAGCTCCATTCCTTCATTTTTGAGTTATCGAAGTGTTATTGCTAACTTCCTATTTTTCATATTGGCATTTGGCAGTATTAGAAAACCAAAGAGAAAACTAATTTTTTGCAAAATGTAAGCAATTATTAAATCCAAGTGATCCAACGATCCAATACTTGGATGTTTGTTATAGCACTCTACTTTTCTGTGTTTTTCTAACTTGACATAATAAAAAGCTGTTTTATCCCAAAGTTTTAATCACTCCCATTTCACCAATTAATGACCCTTTTTTAGCCAGAATTAGTACTAGCAAAGCAATTCACTTTATTACTCTCTTTACCTTTTACAAAATAAATTGTTAAAGTAGTGTCTGATTTTAACTGAATAAGCCAACCAATACATGTTCACATAAGGAAAAGCCCTGTCTTCATTACCCTTTGCCTCTGTGCAATTTATGTAGTCTATTTCAAGAAGACATCATACATGTTCTATGTATCACACCCAGCAACCTCTAATACTCTCCAAAAATATCATTTATGTTTATTCCCCCCAAAGGATTTCCTGGGTACTTCTGCTTGTCGACTCATTGATGTTCATGCAAGTATACATCATTTTCATAGGCATTATTTATTTTTTCCTGCATCATAATAAGACCTTTTCTTTTGATAGTCATATTGAAGGAAATGAGCAGCAAAACAGAGATTTTATCAAGTAAGTTCAATTAGCCACTCAAGGAGTACCCTACACATTAGATTGATCTTGAATCTAATTTTAAATGATAACCAATATTTATTGAGCCCTCACTATTTTCCTAGTTCTGGGCTTAGCACTTTCATTTCATCTTCTCATTTAATTCTCATAATAATAATAACTCTATATGTAGTATAGATGTAGAGAAAATTCACCTGTCTCAGAGAACTAGTATTTGAGATATTACTGTCTTCTTGCAAAGTTTAGAAATTTGCAACGATGTCACCCATAGTCACTGGGTCTGATGTGAAGTGACTTTTCTTGCACATTCAAAACCTCTTCATTTCTACTTCTCCTTTGAGTCCTGTGTTTCTCGGCTCCATGACTATACTCTTGTGAGCAAGTGCATTGAGCCCTACGGTGAAATTTCAGCCCCTTGCTATGAATTTGCTTAGTCCTGTGGAATCTATGTCACCACATTTCTTTAGGTTGGACAATCATCTTCCACATATTTCTAAGCTATTGCTTATCTTATCCATTGCATTATTCCAACAAGTTATCCTACTGACATATTCTACTCTGGGCTGCAGCCATCTACCTTCCATAAGCATATGCATAGTAGGTGAGAACAGACTTCAGTATCTCCAAGGGTTTCTTCGTGGAGTTTTGTTGTTGTTAGTTCCTTGAATCCATTTCTGTTCTTTGATTCTACCATTTCTCCAAAGTTTATTTGAGGAAGCAAGCCAACAACCTTGGTTGATTCATTATCTTCATAAAAACCAAAAGCCTTGATATTGCTTATTTGCTTTTTACAAAAAGTTACACTTGGAGAGATACAGGCAATCATGGAGGATGGGAGGCAGGACTAGATTGCAGCTCTGTTCAGAGCAGCCTGTGGAAGTTTGCATTGTAAATTTTAGCTCTAGATTGACTGCAAGAACAAACCATCAATCCCGAGAGGACCCATAGACCCTCTGAAGGAAGCAGACTGCTTCTGCAGGACCTGGGAAACACCCCAAATACTGTGAGTGCCCCAACTGTGGAAGCGGGAAAGGGAGACCCTCGTCTCCGGAACACACACCCACATTAGAGAAGCTGAAGGTCTGTTTGTGGGAGAAGTTTCTGACTTTACCTGGAACTGAGTCAATTTAGAGAGACGAGCAAAATACATGTGTAGCGGAAGCAGCAGAAAGGTCCTGGGAGCTCACTGCATCCTCTAGCAGGCCATTCCTGCCTGGCACAACAGGAATCCATCTGGAGAGTGACCAGAGGAGCAGGGGGGTAAAATTCCACAGGGAGAAGAAAGTCTCTAGCTGAACTTTGTAACAATTTGAACAGGGTAAGAAGCCCCCTGGCCAGAAATCAAAGGAAGGTGCAAATCCAGTGTGCAGACTCCACAGGCAGTGGAAAAGCCAACCCCCTTTCTTTAGCAGCTGGAAGGCAGGTAGCCTGGAGAAAGTTTTCAAGCCCTTCTTGCCCGCCGCCTGGAAACAGACTCAGGGCTGTTCGGGTGAGCATGGTGGGAGGGAGACCAGCCCTTCAGTTTGCATGGAAGCTGGGTTTTCCCCAACTTCCCCAACAACCTGCATGACTCATCAGAGGCAGCCACAATCACCCTAGGTACCCAACTCCAGTAACCTAGGAATCTCACCCCCATCCCCCACAGCAGCCACAGCAAGACCCACCTAAGGAGAGTCTGAGCTCAGACACGCCTACCCCCACCCACACCTGATGGTCCTTCCCTATGCACCCTGGTAGTGGAACACAAAGGGAATATAATCTTGGGAGTTCTAGGGTCCCAACCACTTCTGGTCCCTCTCTATACTACTACAGCTGATGCTTTCTGGAAAGTGCCACCTCCTGGCAGCAGGCCAACCAGCACAAAAGTAGAGCATTAAACCATCAAAGCTGAGAACCCTCACAGAGTCCATTGCACCCCACCAGCCACCTCCACAAAAACAGACATCGGTATCTGCAGCTGAGAGACCTATAGACAGTTCATATCACAGGACTCTGTGCAGACAACCCCCAGTACCAGCCCAGAGCCAGGTAAACTCTCTGGGTGACTAGACCCAGAAGAGAGACAACAATCACTGCAGTTTGGCTCACAGGAAACCACATCCATAGGAAAAGGGGAAGAGTACTACATCAAGGGAACACCCCATGGGACAAAAGAATCTGAACAAGTCTTCAGCCCTAGACCTTCCCTCTGACAGAGCCTATCCAAATGAGAAGGAACCAGAAAACCAACCTGGTAATATAACAAAACAAGGTTCTTCAACACCCCCCAAAAATCACACTAGTTCACCAGCAATTGATCCAAACCAAGAAGAAATTCCTGATTTACCTGAAAAGGTGTTCAGGAGGTTAGTTATTAAGCTAATCAGGGAGGGGACAGAGAAAGGCAAACCCCAATGCAAAGAAATCCAAAAAATGATACAAGAAGTGAAGGGAGAAATATTCAAGGAAATAGATAGCATAAAGAAAAAACAATCAAAAATGCAAGAAACTCTGGACACACTTTTGGAAACGCGAAATGCTCTGGAAAGTCTCAGCAATAGAATTGAACAAGTACAAGAAAGAAATTCAGAGCTCGAAGACAAGGTCTTCAAATTAACCCAATCCAAGAAAGACTAAGAAAAAAGACTAAGAAAAATATGAACAAAGTCTCCAAGAAGTCTGGGATTATGTTAAATCACCAAACTTAAGAATAATCCATGTTCCTGAGGAAGAAGAGAATTCTAAAAGCTTAGAAAGCATATTTGGGGAAATAATAGAGGAAAACTTCCCCAGCCTTGCTAGAGACCTAGGCATCCAAATACAAGAAGCACAAAGAACACCTGGGAAATTCACTGCAAAAGATCTTCACCTAGGCACTTTGTCATCAGGTTATCCAAAGTTAAGATGAAGGAAAGAATCTTAGGAGCTGTGAGACAGAAGCAACAGGTAATCTATATATTTTGAAAAAAAAAGTATCAGATTTCGCAGGAGAAACCCTTTAAGCTAGAAGGGATTGAGGCCCTATCTTCACTGGCAGCACTAGACAGGTCATCAAGACAGAAAGTCAACAAACAAATGATGGATTTAAATTATACCTTGGAACAAATGGACTTAATAGATTTACACAGAACATTTCATCCAACAACTGCAGAATACACATTCTATTCAACAGGACATGGATCTTTCTGCAAGATAGACCATATAATAGGCCATAAAACAAGCTTCAACAAATTTAAGAAAATTGAAATTATATCAAGCACTCTCGCAGGCCATAGTGGAATAAAAATGGAAATCAACTCCAAAAGGAATCTTCAGAACCATGCAAGTATATAAAAATTAAGTAACCTGCTCCTGAATGAACATTGGGTCAAAAATGAAATCAAAATGAAAATTTAAAAATTTTTCAAACTGAATGACAATAATGACACAATGTGTCAAGACTTCTGGGATACAGCAAAGGCAGTGCTAAGAGGGAATTTCATAGCCCTAAGAGACTACATCAAAAAGACTGAAAGAGCACAAACTGACATTCTAAGTTTACACCTCAAGGAACTAGAGAAAAAAGAACAAACCCAAACCCAAACCAGCAGAAGAAAGAAAATTACCAAGACCAGAGCAGAACTAAATGAAATTGAAAAAAAACATACAAGATAAATGAAACAAAAAACTGGTTCTTTGAAAAGATAAATAAAATTGATAGACCATCAGCAAGATTAAGCAAAAAAGAAGAGAGAAAATCCAAATAACCTCACTAAGAAATGAAACAGGATATATTACAACTGACACCACTGAAATACAAAAGATCATCCAAGGCTACTATGAACACCTTTATGCACATAAACTATAGTAGCTTAAATCAGGAAAAATTACATACCCTGAACAGACCAATAATAAGCAGCAAGACTGATATGGTAATTTTAAAAGTACCAACAAAAAAAAGAGTACAGGACCAGACAGATTCACAGCAGAATTCTACCAGGCATTCAAAGAAGAATTTGTACCAGTTCTTTCAACACTATGACACTATTCCATAAGACAAAGAAAGAAGGAACCCTTCCTAGTTCATTTTATGAAGCCAGCATCACCATAATACCAAAATCAGGAAAGGACATAACCAAAAAAGAAAGCTGCAAACCAATATCCTTGATGAACATTGATATTAAAATCCTTAACAAAATACTAGCTAACTGAATCCAATAACATATCAAAAAGATAATCCAACATGATCAAGTAGGTTTCATACTAGGGATGCAGGGATGGTTTAACACACAAGTCAATAAATGTGATACATCACATAAACAGAATTAAAAACAAAAATCACATGATAATCTCAATAGATGCAGAAAAAGCATTCGACAAAATCCAGCATCCATTTATGATTAAAACTCTCAACAAAATTGGCATACAAGGGACATATCTTAATGTAATAAAAGCCATCTATGACAAACCCACAGCCAACATAATACTGAATGGGGAAAGTTGAAAGCATTTCCTCTGAGAACTGGAACAAGACAAGGATGCCCACTCTCACCACTCCTCTTCACCACAGTACTGGAAGTCCTAGCCAGAGCAGTGTGAAAACAGAAAGAAATAAAGGGCATCCAAATAGGTAAAGAGGAAGCAAACTGTCACTGTTTGTTGATGATATGATCATTTATCTTGAAAACCCTAAGGACTCCTCCAGAAAGCTCCTAGAACTGATAAAGGAATTCAGCAAAGTTTCCAGATACAAGACTAATGTAAACAAATCAATAGCTTTTCTATACAAAAATGACCAAGCAGAGAATCAAATCAAGAACTCAACTCCCTTTACAATAGCTGCAAAAAAATAAAATACTTATGAATATACCTAACCAAGCAACCAAAAGAGGTCTATAAGGAAAACTACAAAACACTGCTGAAAATCATAGATGACACAAACAAATGGAAACACATCCCATGCTCATGAAAGAGTAGAATCAATATTGTGAAAATGACCATACTGCCAAAAGCAATCTAAAAATTCAACGCAATCCCCATCAAAATACCACCATCATTCTTCAAAGAATTAGAAGAAACAATTCTAAAATTAATATGAAACCGAAAAGGAGCCCGCATAGCTAAAGCAAGACTAAGCAAAAAGAACAAATCTGGAGGCATCACACTACCTGATGACAAAATATACTATAAAGCCATAGTCACCAAAACAGTGTAGTACTGGTATAAAAATAGGTGCATAGACCAATGGAACAGACTAGGGAACCCAGAAATAAACACAAATACTTACAGGGAACTGATCTTCAACAAGGCAAACAAAAACATTACATGGGGAAAGGACACCCTATTCAACAAATGGTGCTGGGATAATTGGCTAGCCACATGTAGGAGAATGAAACCGGATCATCATCTCTCACCTTATAGGAAAATTAACTCAAGATGGATTAAAGACTTAAACTTAAGATCTGAAACTATAAAAATTCTAGAAGATAACAAGATAACATTGGAAAAACCCTTCTAGACATTGGCTTAGGCAAAGATTACATGACCAAGAACCCAAAAGCAAACGCAATAAAAACAAAGATAAATAGCTGGGACCTAATTAAACTAAAGAGCTTTTGCATGACAAAAGGAACAGTCAGCAGAGTAAACAGAAAACCCACAGGGTAGGAGAAAATCTTCACAATCTATACATCTGACAAAGAACTAATATCCAGAATCTACAATGAACTCAAACAAATCAGTAAGAAAAAAAGACAAACAATCCCATCCAAAAGTGGGTTAAAGACATGAACAGTCAATTCTCAAAAGAAGATATACAAATGGCCAACAAACATATGAAAAAAATGTTCAACATCACTAATGATCAGGGAAATGCAAATAAAAACCACAATGCAATACCACTTTACTCCCGCAAGGATGACCATAGTCAAAAAATCAAAAAACAGTAGATGTTGGCGTGGATGTGGTGAACAGGGAACACTTCTACACTGCTGGTGGAATGTAAACTAGTACAGCCACTATGGTAAACAGTGTGGAGATTCCTTAAGGAACTAAAAGTAGAACTACCATTTGATCCAGCAATCCCACTACTGGGTATCTACCCAGAGGAAAAGAAGTCATTATTCAAAAAAGATAATTGTACATGCACATTTATAGTGGCACAATTCACAATAGCAAAATCATGGAACCAACCCAAATGTCCATCAATGAATGAATAAAGAAACTGTGGTAAATATATATGATAGAATACTACATAGCCATAAAAAGAAATGAATTAACAGCATTTGCACTGACCTCGATGAGACTGGAGACTATTATTTAAGTGAAGTAACTCAGGAATGGAAAACCAAACATCATATGTTCTCACTGATATGTGGGAGCTAAGCTATGAGGATGCAAAGGCATAAGAATGACACAATGGACTTTGGGGACTTAGGGGGAAGAGTGGCAGGGGGCAATGGATAAAAGACTACAAATATGGTGCAGTATGTACTGCTCAGGTGATGGGTGCACCAAAATCTCACAAATCACCACTAAGGAACTTACTCATGTAACCAAATACCACCTGTACCCCAATAACTTATGGGGAAAAAAGAGATTTAAAAAAACTAATTTGTGACTCCTCAAGCTTAGGGGACACACAGGGCTGGTATGTGACTCATGCCTGAAAATAAAGGTCTAGCAGAGTCAAGGATGAAAAAAAAGCTACACTTATGAATGAAGCCATAATTTGTGTTAAATTCTAAAATCATAGTCAGGGATTATATAATTAACAAGCCCAGAGCCAACTAAGTGATGGGAAGAATATCCCCTACAAGCTTATTGACTTATTGACCTGCCACATACAACAACACAAGCAATTAGTCTGTCCACATAATCCTTCGTTGGCCAGGAGTGCAATTGAAAATGACATAAAGAGGAACCAATTTTAAGTCACCTGTCTTCTCTGCCTAACTCAGCCTGTTAGAAACACACATCAGTGCTCTGAGCCACACATGAAACCAAGTTGTAGTTTTAAGTTCTGACCTGTAGATTTTTACAGAGCAAGCATCATATAACCTTTGTATGTCCTAATATCTAAAAGTCCTATATATGGAAAAACTCTCTTCCCATTGCATCAGCTGTACCTACTCACTAAGCCTTCTGGGGTCCACTGTCATTTCAGGCCCCACTTGGTCCAAACACACTGCTAAAGCCAAAGGCTGTATAGTTCTAGAATAACCTGCATCAGTTGTACCACCATTAGGCCTGAGACTCTCTTAAGCTTGGTGTGACAGAATTTAATAAGACCTCTCCTCACCTGCAGCCACCATGTTGCTGAGGTCTGCATTACATGGCTCCCGTACTTGTCAAATCCACCTTATATTTGCCAAAGCTTCCAACCCTCACCTTTACTGAATATCTTGCTTTTTTTTTTTTTTTTTTTTTTTGAGACAGTCTTACTCTGTTGCCCAGGCTGTAGTGCAGTGGTACGATCTTGGCTTGCTGCAATCTCTGCCTCCTGGGTTCGAGCAATTCTCCTGCCTCAGCCTCCCAAGTAGCTGGGATTACAGTTGTGTATCCCCACACCTGGTTAATTTCTGTATTTTTAGTAGAGATGGATTTTCGCCACGTTGGGCAGGCCTGTCTCAAACTCCTTACCTCAGGTAATCCGCCTGCCTCCGCCTCCCAAAGTGCTGGGATTACAGGCGTGAGGCATTGTGCCTGGCCGAATATCTTGCTTTTGATTTAGATAGGAACTGAGAAGTATTTATTTATGGCCATGTTGACCCATATTAAAATGGCCACTCACATAAGAACAACCACTCACCAATGGAAAAAGCTTACATACACTGCACCACATGACTCTATTAAGAATGAAAGAAGGGACTTTATAATTGACTCTATGGACAATAAAAGGATAACAAGTGAATATTATGAAGAACTTTATGCCAATATATAAGAAAACTTAGATGAAACTAGATTAAAATCCTTTAAAAAAAACTTGACGTAAGAAGCATAAAATCTAAACTCTGTAAAGTAAATGAATTTGTAATTTCTTCCTAAAAAATCTTCAGGCCAGAATCACTTCACTGGTGAATTCTATCAAATATTTAAGGATGAAATAATATCAAAATTACACAATCTTTTTCAGATTACCTAGGAGGAAAGAATACTTCCAACTTGTTTTATGAGGTTAGCATAACCCTGAAACCAAAACACTGTAAGAACATTATAAGAAAAAAATTAGACCAAAACCATTAAGAACATAGACAAAAATACTCAACAAAGTAGTAACAAATTGAATCTAGCAATATATACAAAATAATAATAAGATATGGTTAAGTGAAATTCATTCCAGGAATGCAAGATTGGTTTAACATGAGAAAACCTTATCGATGTAATTAACATTATTGCCACAGTAAAGGAGATAAAATGTTTCTCCTAAGATCAAAAACAAACAAATGTGTACACTTTCACTACTATTTGACAGTATACAGAGGTCTCAGCAAGGGTCAGGAGACAATTTGAAAAGATAGTGAGACACAGACAGATACAGATTACAAAGGAAGATATAAAACAGTATTTATTCAAAGATGACATGATTGTATACTAAGATTTCAAAATCCTAAGTAATCTCCTTTTTAATAGACTTTGTCAGAGCACTTTTAAGTTTACAGAAGAATTGAGCAGCAAATGTAGAAAGTTCCCATATACCCCCTCACTCCCCTACACACAGTTTCCCTATTAACATCTTCCATTTATGTGCTCCACTTGTTACAACTGAACTCATCTTGATACATTATTAACTAGTCTACAGTTCACATTAAGTTTCACCCTTTGTGTGTAAGTTCAATGGATTTGGACAAGTTCATCATGTCAAGTATCCATATTTACAGTATCATACAGAACATTTTCACCTCCTTAAAACTACATTGTGCTCTACCTATTCATCTCTTCCTCATTCCTCCCAAAGCCCTAGAAAGCTCTGATCATTTTGCTGTCTCAACAGTTTTGCTTTTTCCCTGATATCATATAGTTGAAATCACATTGTGTAGAGCTAATTTGGATTGACTTCCTTCATTAAGCAATGTGCCTTTATGGTTCCTCCATGTCCTTTTATAGCTTGACAAACTCATTCCTTTTTACTGCTGAGTAGTATTCCACTGTATATATGAACCACAATTTGTTCATCCATTTACCAAAATGGAAGACACCTTGATCAGTTTCTGGCAATTAGGAATAAGGCTGCTATAGACATTCATGTGCAGTTTTAGGGGTAAATACCTAGGTGCATGATTGCTAGATAATACTGGAAGCCTATATTGAGCTTTACAAGGAACTTCCAAACTCTTCCAAAGAGGCTGTACCATTTCGCCTTCCTATAAGCAATGAATGAGATTTCCTCTTGCTCCACATCCTCACCAGCATTTCGTAGTGTCAGTATTCTGTATTTTATGTAGAAATCTATTTTCTGAAACTACTAGAACAAACAAGTGAATTTAGCAAACTTGTAAGATACAAGGTCAGTATACAAAAATAAACTGTATTTCTTTTTTTTTCTTAGAGGACAAATAGTATTTTATTTTAATGGGTGTATTATTTAAATGGAGCTATTTCATTGCTGTTCCTGAAGTGATTTTCTTAAAGATAGCCTTTTCTTATGATGAACCAAGAGGCTGCCATTGAAGCGTTTTTGTCCCAGGCAAGTTCTTGTTTCCTTCTTTGAGGTTAGGCTGAAAAGACGTGAGACGGAGCCAGGGGAGGCTCTGAATCAGCTACACAGGGCTGCTTCCTAGCTGTCCACTTGCTGGCTGTGGAACTTTGGGCTAACTTATTGACGTCTCTGATCCCTCAAGTCCATCATCTGGAAATGGGATGAACAATAATATGCACTCCTAGGATTATTGGGAGGATTGAATAAGTACATGCTTGGCACACAGAGTTTCAAAGTAATATAATACTTTGACAATGCTTGGCACATGTTAGCCATTATTGTTTGGATTTTATATTTCAGGCTGCCCAATAAATAGTTCCTATTTATTCATTTTACTCCTATCCAGGTGCCCCAGTGTCCACTTTGTCAGACCTTTCTATCTACCTGGATCATGAGAAACAGCCAGATCTATGGGGGAAGGCATGGTGTTTGGTGTCAACTAGGCCTCGGTCCAAACTGTGGCTCCACCATTTCTAGGGTTTGGATGAATGACTTTAATTGTTCTGATTTTCACCTTCCTCTGCTGTGAAAATGGGATTCATAATCCCTTACATGCATATTCTAAAGATAAATCTTTGGCATGTGGTAAACATCCAATGAATGGTAGCTCCCTCCTTCCTCTCCACCACTTTATTTCTTTGCTGAGTATGGAATTTCTGGGCCTCTGCTTACTACAGAAACTCCCTACTAGCTCATATTTTGATGTAAAGAAGGGATAAAGAAATGCAGGAGGCTAAGAGAAATAAAAGGAGAGGGAAGTTTTTATGTACTCAGGGCTCTCCCAACCATGGTGCTAATGTCATCCCAGGATTTCTCACACTAGAATGAAAAGGGTTCTGAGGCCACAGGGCCTCCCCTAGCAGTTATATGTGTACAGGGCTGGAGGATTTAAGCTAATAACACATCACTGTATCCTTAGAGAATGCATTTTTCGTTGGTCATTCACTTCATTCTTTTTTTGCCACTTTTTTTTATTATTATTATACTTTAAGTTTTAGGGTACATGTGCACAACATGCAGCTTTGTTACATATGTATACATGTGCCATATTCGTGTGCTGCACCCATTAACTCATCATTTAGCATTAGGTATATCTCCTAATGCTATCCCTCCCACCTCCCCACACCCCAAAAACGGCCCCGGTGTGTGATGTTCTGCTTCCTGTGTCCATGTGTTCTCATTGTTCAATTCTCACCTATGAGTGAGAACATGTGGGGTTTGGCTTTTTATCCTTGTGATAGTTTGCTGAGAATGATGGTTTCCAGCTTCATCCATGTCCCTACAAAGGACTCGAACTCATCGTTTTTTATGGCTGCATAGTATTCCATGGTGTATTATGTGCCACATTTTCTTAATCCAGTCTATCATTGTTGGACATTTGGGTTGGTTCCAAGTCTTTGCTATTGTGAATAGTGCCACAATAAACATACATGTGCATGTGTCTTTATAACAGCATGATTTATAATCCTTTGGGTATATACCCAGTAATGGAATGGCTGGATCAAATGGTATTTCTAGTTCTAGATCCCTGAGGAATCACCACACCGACTTCCACAATGGTTGAACTAGTTTACCGTCCCACCAACAGCGTAAAAGTGTTCCTATTTCTCCACATTCTCTCCAGCACCTGTTGTATCCTGACTTTTTAATGATCACCATTCTAACTGGTGTGAGATGGTATCTCATTGTGGTTTACAGCTCAAGGAGGCCTGCCTGCCTCTGTAGGCTCCACCTCTGGGGGCAGGGCACAGACAAAAGACAGCAATAACCTCTGCAGACTTAAATGTCCCTGTCTGACAGCTTTCAAGAGAGTAGTGGTTCTCCCAGCATGCGGCTTGAGATCTGAGAAAAGGCAGACTGCCTCCCCAAGTTGTTCCCTGACACCTGAGTAGCCTAACTAGGAGGCACCCCCAGTAGGGGCTGACTGACACCTCACACGGCCGGGTACTCCTCTGAGACAAAACTTCCAGAGGAATGATCAGGCAACAGCATTTGTGGTTCACCAATATCCGCTATTCTGCAGCCACCTCTGCTGATACCCAGGCAAATAGGGTCTCAAGTGGACCTCCAGTAAACACCAACAGACCTGCAGCTGAGGGTCCTGACTGTTAGAAGGAAAACTAACAAACAGAAAGGACATCTACACCAAAAACCCACCTGTACATCACCATCATCAAAGACCAAAGGTAGATAAAACCACAAAGATGGGGAAAAAACAGAGCAGAAAAACTGGAAACTCTAAAAATCAGAGCACCTCTCCTCCTCCAAAGGAATGCAGCTCCTCACCAGCAACGGAACAAAGCTGGAGGGAGAATGACTTTGACGAGTTGAGAGAGGAAGGCTTCAGAAGATCAAACTATTCCGATCTAAAGGAGGAAGTTCAAACCAATGGCAAAGAAGTTAAAAACTTTGAAAAAACATTAGACGAATGGATAACTAGAATAACCAATGCAGAGAAGTCCTTAAAGGACCCGATGGAGCTGAAAACCATGGCACGACAACTACGTGACGAATGCACAAGCCTCAGTAACCGATGGGATCAACTGGAAGAAAGGGTATCAGTGATGGAAGATCAAATGAATGAAATGAAGAGTGAGGAGAAGTTTAGAGAAAAAAAGAATAAAAGGAAATGAACAAAGCCTCCAAGAAATATGGGACTATGTGAAAAGACCAAATCTACGTCTGATTGGTGTACCTAAAAGTGATGGGGAGAATGGAACCAAGCTGGAAAACACTCTGCAGGACATTATCCAGGAGAACTTCCCCAATCTAGCAAGGCAGGCCAACATTCAAATTCAGGAAATACAGAGAACACCACAAAGATACTCCTAAAGAAGAGCAACTCCAAGATACATAATTGTCAGATTCACCAAAGTTGAAACAAAGGAAAAAATGTTAAGGGCAGCCAGAGAGAAAGGTCGGGTTACCCACAAAGGGAAGCCCATCAGACTAACAGCTGATCTCTCGGCAGAAACTCTACAAGCCAGAAGAGTGGGGGACAATATTCAACATACTTCAAGAAAAGAATTTTCAACCCAGAATTTCACATCCAGCCAAACTAAGCTTCATAAGTGAAGGAGAAATAAAATCCCTTACAGACAAGCAAATGCTGAGAGATTTTGTCACCACCAGGCCTGCCCTAAAAGAGCTCCTGAAGGAAGCACTAAACATGGAAAGGAACAACCGGTACCAGCCACTGCAAAAACATGCCAAATTGTAAAGACCATCGAGGCTAGGAAGAAACTGCATCAACTAACAAGTAAAATAACCAGCTAACATCATAATGACAGGATCAAATTCACACATAATAATATTCACCTTAAATGTAAATGGGCTAAATGCTCCAATTAAAAGACACAGACTGGCAAACTGGATAAAGAGTCAAGACCCATCAGTGTGCTGTATTCAGGAAACCCATCTCACGTGCAGAGACACACAAAGGCTCAAAATAAAGGGATGGAGGAAGATCTATCAAGCAAATGGAAAACAAAAAAAGGCAGGGGTTGCAAACCTAGTCACGGATAAAACAGACTTTAAACCAACAAAGATCAAAAGAGACAAAGAAGGCCATTATATAATGGTAAAGGGATCAATTCAACAAGAAGAACTAACTATCCTAAATATATATTCACCCAACATAGGAGTACCCAGATTCATAAAGCAAGTTCTTAGAGACCTACAAAGTGACTTAGACTCCCACACAATAAAAATGGGAGATTTTAACACCCCACTGTCAATATTAGACAGATCAATGAGACAGAAAGTTAACAAGGATATCCAGGAATTGAACTCAGCTTTGCACCAAGCAGACCTAATAGACATCTACAGAACTCTCCACCCCAAATCAACAGAATATACATTCTTTTCAGCACCACACCACACCTATTCCAAAATTGACCACATAGTTGGAAGTAAAGCACTCCTCAGCAAATGTAAAAGAACAGAAATTATAACAAACTGTCTCTCAGATCACAGTGCAATCAAACTAGAACTCAGGATTAAGAAACTCACTCAAAACCGCTCAACTACATGGAAACTGAAGAACCTGCTCCTGAATGACTACTGGGTACATAACAAAATGAAGGCAGAAATAAAGATGTTCTTTGAAACCAATGAGAACAAAGACACAACATACCAGAATCTCTGGGACACGTTCAAAGCAGTGTGTAGAGGGAAATTTATACCACTGAATGCCCACAAGACAAAGCAGGAAAGATCTAAAATTGACACCCTAACATCACAATTAAAAGAACTAGAGAAGCAAGAGCAAACACATTCAAAAGCTAGCAGAAGGCAAGAAATAACTAAGATCAGGGCAGAACTGAAGGACATAGAGACACAAAAAAACCTTCAAAAAAATCAGTGAATCCAGGAGCCGGTTTTTTGAAAAGATCAACAAAATTGATAGACCACTAGCAAGACTAATAAAGAAGAAAAGAGAGAAGAGTCAAATAGATGCAATAAAAAATGATAAAGGGGATATCACCACTGATCCCACAGAAATACAAACTACCATCAGAGAATACTGTAAACACCTCTATGCAAATAAACTAGAAAATCTAGAAGAAATGGATAAATTCTTCCACACATACACTCTCCCAAGACTAAACCAGGAAGAAGTTGAATCTCTGAATAGACCAATAACAGGCTCTGAAATTGAGGCAACAATTAATAGCTTACCAACCAAAAAAGGTCCAGGACCAGATAGATTGTATTTCTATATACTAGCCACAAATAATTAGAAAATGATATTTTATTTTATATATATATATATATTTTTTTTTTTTTTTACTTTAAGTTCTAGGACACACATGCTGAGCGTGCAGGTTTGTTACATAGGTATACATGTTCCGTGGTGATTTGCTGCACCTATCAACCCATCATCTAGGTTTCAAGCCCTGCATGCATTAGGTGTTTGTCCTAATGCTCTCCCTCCCCTTTCCCCCCAGCCTCCTGACAGGCCCTGGTGTGTGATATTCCCCTTCCTGTGTCCAAGTGTTCTCATTGTTCAACTCCCATTTATGAGTAACAGCATGTGGTGTTTAGTTTTCTGTTCCTGTGTTACTTTGCATAGGATGACGGTTTCCAGCTTCGTCCATGTCCCTGCAAAGGACATGAACTCATTCTTTTTTATGGCTGCATAGTACTCCATGGTGTATATATGCCACATTTTCTTTATCCAGTCTAACACTGATAGGTATTTGGGTTGGTTCCAAGTCTTCGCTATTGTAAATAATGCTGCAATAAACATACATGTGCATGTGTCTTTATAGTAGAATGATTTATAATCCTTTGGGTATATACCCAGTAATGGGATTTCTGGGTCAAATTGTATTTTTGGTCCTGAGTCGTTGTCGAATTGCCACACTGTCTTCTACAATGGTTGAACCAATTTACACTCCTACCAACATTGTAAAAGCATTCCTAAGAAAATGATATTTTAAAACGCTATTTACAATAACCTAAAAACAATAATAAATGTAATGAAAACACTGAAAACTAAAAAAAAAGAAGAATCTTGACCACTACCTCTTACCATGCTAAAAAAAAAAGGGGGGGGTGGTGAATATCTTCATGACTTTGGAGTAAAGATTTGTTTACACTAGACCAAAATATGTGTGTGTATGTATATGTGTATATATATATATATATATATCCATAAACTTTAAATAATAAACTTAACTTCATCAAAATTAAAAATTATTACTATTCAAAAAAACCATTTTAAAATGAAAAAGTGATCCACAGATTGGGGGGTAAATCTTTCCAAAACATGTATCTGACTAGTATTAAAGATATACAAAGAATTCTGTATCAATCAGGGTTTGATTAATAAAACAGAACCACTAAGAGTTCCATACATACGTGTGTATGTATATATACATATGTACATAGACAGATTTCATTATATGGATTTGATCTCATACATTTATGGGAGACTGTCTCTGTGAAACTGTTGTCTGTACATCTGATACTAGAGTCTGAGATCTGCTAATAAAGCAGTCAGGAAGAGAAATTAAATGCAATATGAGAGAAGCAAGAAGAAACTCACCTACAAGGATGGGCTGAAATCTCCAAGGACAGACTACCAATCTCTCACCAACTTCAATCAAGCTTCCAACTTCAGTGATTAGGGAGATGTAATAGTTTGCTAGAGTTGCCAGAGCAACACGATAAAAACTGGATAGCTTAAAATAGAAATTTATTGTCTTGGTTCTAGAGGCTAGAAATCTCAGATCAAGATGTTAGCAGGGTTGGTTCCTCCCGAGAGCTGTGAGGGAGAACTCTTCCATTCTTCTTGCTTAGCTTCTGGTGGTTTGCTGGCAATCTTTGGCATTCCTTGGTATCTGCTACATCACCCTAATCTCTTCCTTCATCTTCACATGGCATTCTCTGTGAATGTGTGTGTCTCTGTGTTCACATTGTCCCTTTTCAAAAGGACATCACTTTATTTGGATTAGGGCCCACTCTAATGATTCATTTTAACTTGATTACCTTTGTCTCGATAAAGAATCTATCTCTAAATAAGGTTACATTCTGGGGTACTGAAGGCTAGTATCCCAACATATATTTTGGGGGGGGACACAAATTCAACTGACTACAGGAGATAAGCATGCACCTGGCTCAGGATTCAGCACAAAGAAAAGAGGAAGTCTGGCTGGTGGAGCAATGAACTCAGATGCCGCCTCATGCTCACAGGGCGACCAGCAAATTAGCAACAGTGTGTGTGAGCTGCAACAGTGCCACCTGCCTTGATCCAACTTTCCATGAATAAAAAAAAGATAGTTGCTGCTTTATGTCTGCATTCCAAATCCTGCACAAATTTTCAGGCTCAAAACAACCAGAGAGGGAAATCCTAGAAAAAAGTAGTTCCAGTTTAGTTAAGGCGACACAATAGCAAATTCACCACAAACTCATACAACACAATGCAGACAAAATGCAATTTTCAAATGAATAAAAGGTTTAGATATACCTTTCACAATATGAGATATATAAATGGTCAAGAAACATATTTAAAGGTGTTTATTCCCATTAGTCTTCAGGAAAGCACAAATTAAAATCATAATGACATACTACTGAATATCCCCCAAATGGCTAACATTAAAACAAAAAGCAAAGCATATCAAATGTTGACTGCAATGAGTTTTTAAGTTATCTTGAAGCATATGAAAATACTTTACCCAGCCAATAGTATATCATTATGGTAATTCATAATGATGATGTACCTTTATATTTGATTCCTTTACCAACTAAAGTGGGCATAGCCACTTTCAAGGCATAACAATGGCTCCCCAAAATGTTTACATTCTAATCCCAGAACCTATGAATATGTTAGGTTACATGGTAAAGGGAAATTGAGGTTGCAGAGGAAATTGAAGTTGTTAACCAGCTCACCTTAAAATAGAGAGATTATCTTGGATTATCCAATGGGTCCAGTGTAATCACAAGGATCATTCAAAAAAGAGGGAAACAGAAGAGGGAGTGTCAGAGAAAAACATATAACAACAAAAGCATCATCAAAGCTACATTGCTAGCTTTGAAGATGGAGGAATAAGACCCCAAATCAGTGAATGTGAGCAGGCTCTAGAAGCTGGAAAAGACAAGGAAACAGATTTTCTCTTAGTACAACCAGAAAGTAACACAGCCCAGCGGACACCTTGATTTTAGCCCCTAGCAACTTCTGTTGGATTTCTGACCTACAAAACTGTAAGATAATAAGTTCATGTTTTAAAGTGTGTAGTAGATTCTGGATATTAGCCCTTTGTCAGATGAGTAGGTTGCAAAAATTTTCTCCCATTCTGTAGGTTGCCTGTTCACTCTGATGGTAGTTTCTTTTGCTGTGCAGAAGCTCTTTAGTTTAATTAGATCCCATTTGTCAATTTTGGCTTTTGTTGCCATTGCTTTTGGTGTTTTAGACAAGAAGCCCTTGCCCATGCCTATGTCCTGAATGGTATTGCCTGGGTTTTCTTCTAGGGTTTTTATGGTTTTAGGTCTAACATGTAAGTCTTTCATCCATCTTGAATTAATTTTTGTATAAGGTGTAAGGAAAGGATCCAGTTTCAGCTTTCTACATATGGCTAGCCAGTTTTCCCAGCACCATTTATTAAATAGGGAATCATTTCCCCATTGCTTGTTTTTGTCAGGTTTGTCAAAGATCAGATAGTTGTAGATATGCGGCATTATTTCTGAGGGCTCTGTTCTGTTCCATTGATCTATGTCTCTGTTGTGGTACCAGTACCATGCTGTTTTGGTTACTGTAGCCTTGTAGTATGGTTTGAAGTCAGGTAGCGTGATGCCTCCAGCTTTGTTCTTTTGGCTTAGGATTGACTTGGCAATGCGGGCTCTTTTTTGGTTCCATATGAACTTTAAAGTAGTTTTTTCCAATTCTGTGAAGAAAGTCATTGGTAGCTTGATGTGGATGGCATTGAATCTTGGGCAGTGTGGCCATTTTCACGATATTGATTCTTCCAACCTATGAGCACGGAATGTTCTTCCATTTGTTTGTATCCTCTTTTATTTCATTGAGCAGTGGTTTGTAGTTCTCCTTGAAGAGGTCCTTCACATCCCTTGTAAGTTGGATTCCTAGTATCCAGAATCTACAATGAACTCAAATTTACAAGAAAAAAAACAACCCCATCAAAAAGTGGGCAAAGGACATGAACAGATACTTCTCAAAAGAAGATATTTATGCAGCCAAAAAACACATGAAAAAATGCTCATCATCACTGGCCATCAGAGAAATGCAAATCAAAACCACAATGAGATACCATCTCACACCAGTCAGAATGGCCATCATTAAAAACTCAGGAAACAACAGGTGCTGGAGAGGATGTGGCGAAATAGGAACACTTTTACACAGTTGGTGGGACTGTAAACTAGTTCAACCATTGTGGAAGTCAGTGTGGCGATTCCTCAGGGATCTAGAGCTAGAAATACCATTTGACCCAGCCATCCCATTACTGGGTATATACCCAAAGGACTATAAATCATGCTGCTATAAAGACACATGCACACGTATGTTTATTGCGGCACTATTCACAATAGCAAAGACTTGGAACCAACCCAAATGTCCAACAATGATAGACTGGATTAAGAAAATGTGGCACATATACACCATGGAATACTATGCAGCCATAAAAAATGATGAGTTCATGTCCTTTGTAGAGACATGGATGAAACTGGAAACCATCATTCTCAGTAAACTATCACAAGGACAAAAAACCAAACACTGCATGTTCTCACTCATAGGTGGGAATTGAACAAGGAGAACTCATGGACACAGGAAGGGGAACATCACACTCCAGGGACTGTTGTGGGGTGAGGGGAGGGGGGAGGGACAGCATTAGGAGATATACCTAATGCTAAATGACAAGTTAATGGGTTCAGCAAAACAACATGGCACATGGATACATATGTAACAAACCTGCACATTGTGCACATGTACCCTAAAACCTAAAGTATAGTAATAAAAAAATAAAAATAATAAAAAAAAGATTCCCTAAACACACAAAAAAATAAAATAAAATAAAATAAAGTGTGTAGTAATTTGTTACATCAGCCATAGAAAGCTAACACAAGTAGATACTATTAAGATTGTTTTACAGATAAAATAAAGCAGGGAAGTCCAGCGTCTGGGCTATCACCAGCTGCTCACAGGGCCCAGACAGTCTACACCTTATGTTTTTGGGCTCTTACTCCATGATTCCTTCCACAGTGCCACCCAGCTTTCTCTGTGTGTGAGCAGGATCATGTCAGCAAATGACTCAAAGAAATTATGAGCAGTGAAACTCAGACATGGAACAGGTCTTAGCTTTCTGATAAGAAAGTCACATACATCTCCACTCTCAAAAGTTCATGGATTTGAGCAGGGCACAGTGGTCACACCTGTAATCCCAGCACTTTGGAAGGCCGAGTTAGGAGGATCACTTGAGGTCAGGAGTTGGAGACCAGCCTGGGAAACATAATTAGACCTAATCTCTGAGAAAAAAAATTAATTAGCTGTGGAAAGCTGGAATCATTCCCCTTGAAAACCAGCACAAGATAAGGATGCCTCCTCTCACCACTCCTATTCAATATAGAATTGGAAGTCCTAGCCAGCACAACCAGGCAAGAGAGAGAAAGAAAAAGGGCATCCGAATAGGAAGAGAGGAAGTCCAACTATTCCTGTTTGCAGATAACATAATCCTGTAACTAGAAAATCCCATAGTCTCAGCCCAAAAGCTTCTTGCTGATAAACAATTTCAGCAAAGTCTCAGGATATCAAAATCAGTGTACAAAAATCACTAGCATTTCTACATACAAACAACAGTCAAGCCAAGAGCCAAATCAGGAATGAACTCCCATTCACAATTGCCACAAAAAGAAGAAAATACCTAGGAATACAACTAACTAGGGAGGTGAAAGATGTCTATGAGGAGAGCTACAAACCACTACTCAAAAAAATCAAAGATGGCACAAACAATTGGAAAAATATTCCATGATCATGGATAGGAAGAAGCAATATCGTTAAAATAGCCATACCGCGCCAAGCAATTTACAAATTGAATGCTATTCCTATTAAACTACCAATGACATTCTTCACAGAACTAGAGAAAACGATCTTAAAATTCATATGAAACCAAAAAAGAGCCCAAATAGCCAAGGCATTCCTCAACAAGAAGGACAAAGCTGGAGGCATCTATGTGTATTGGACACATAGATGGAGGTATCTGTGTATACTGGACACCAAAGCAGCACAATACTGGACACAAAAACAGACACATAGACCAATGGGACAGAATAGAGAACCCAGAAATAAGACCATACACCTACTATTATCTGATCTTCGACAAATCTTACAAAAACAAGCAATGGGGAAAGGATTCCCTATTCAATAAATGGTGTTGGGAAAACTGGCTAGCCATAGGCAGAGGTTGAAATTGGACCCCTTCCTAACACCAATATGAAAATTAACTGAAGATGAATTAAAGACTTAAATGTAAAACCCAAAAGTATAAAAACTCTGGAAGATAACCTAGGCAATAACATTCAGGACAAACACAGGCAAAGATTTCATGTCAAAGATGCCAAAACAATTGCAACAAAAACAAAAATTGACAAATGGGATTTGATGAAACTAAAGAGCTTCTGAACATCGAAAGAAACTATCCACAGAGTAAACAGACAGCCTACAAAATGGGAGAAAAGTTTTGCAAACCATGCATCCAAGAAAAGTCTAATATACAGCATCTATAAAGAACTTACACAAATGTATAAGAAAGAAACAACACCATAAAAAGTAAGCAAAGGACATAAACAGGCACTTTTCAAAAAAAGACATACTTGTGGCCAACAGCCATATGAAAAAAAGCTCAATATTACTGATCATTAAAGAAATGCAAATCAAAACCACAATGAGATACTATCTCACATCAGCCATAGTGACTATTAATAAAAAGTCAAAAAGTAACAGAAGCTGGCAAGGTTTGGGAGAAAAAGGAACACTTATACACTGTTAGTGGGAGTGTAAATTAGTTCAGCCATTGTGGAAGACAGTGTGGCAATTCCTCAAAGACCTAAAGACAGAAATACAATTTGACCCAGCAATCCCATTAATGAGTATATACCCAAAGGAATATGAATATTATCTTTATTTATTTATACATAGTATAAAGACACATGCATATATATGCTCATTGCAACACTATTCACAATAGCAAAGACGTGCAATCAACCTAAATGTCCATCAGTGAGAGACTGGATAAAGAAAATACGGTATATATACACCATGGAATACCATGCTGCCATAAAAAAGAACAAGATCATGTTCTTTGCAGGAACATGGATGGAGATGGAGGCCATTATCCTTAGCAAACTAACACAAGAACAGAAAAACAAATATCACATAGTCTCACTTATAAGTCGGAGCTAAATAATGAGAATACATGGGCACATAGAGGAGATACTGGGGCCTACTTGAGTGTGGAGAGTGGGAGGAGGGAGAGGATTTGGAAAAATAACTAAAGGGTACTAGACTTAATACCTGGATGATGAAAAAATCTGTACAACAATCTCCCATGACACAAGTTTACCTAAGTAACAGACTTTCACTTGTACCCCTGAACTTAAAAGTTAAAAAAAATCAGCCAGGTGTGGTGATGCATACCTGTAGTCCTAGTTACTCAAGAGGCTGAGGTGGGAGGATCACGTGAGTCCAGCAGTTCAAGGTTATAGTGGGCCATGATCACACCACTCCATTCCAAGCTTGATGACAGAACAAGATCCAGTCTCTAAGAAAAAAATGAAAATTTTTGTGAACTTGAACTGAAAATATATAATACGAGAGGTCTTTTTTCTTTTTTTTTTTTTTTTTTGAGACAGAGTCTTGCTCTGTCACCCAGGCTAGAGTGCAGTGGCACGATCTTGGCTCACTGCAGCCTCCACCTCCCAGGTTCAAGCAGTTCTCCTGCCTCAACGTCCCGAGTAGCTGGGATTACAGGCACACGCCACCTTACCTGGCTCATTTTTTGTACTTTTTAGTAGAGACAGGGTTTCACCATGTTGGCCAGGCTGGTCTCCAACTCCTGACCTCAGGTGATCCATCCACCTCAGCCTCCCAAAGTGCTGGGATTACAGGCATGAGCCACCATGCCCAGCAATGTGAGAGTACTCTTATCTTGCTTTGTCCAAAGATGTGTCCGCAACATAACCTTCAGACTAAAACCAAAAATTTCAATTTGGAGTATTTATCCCAGGACCTAAAAGACACTAAGGCCTACCACACACATCAATCATTTTAAACAATTTTATAGGGGGAGTATGTGAATTTATGTTATCGAGCCTCTTGTGGCTTGGTACCAGGAGTCTCCTTTTGTAAGAAATCAAATAAATGACCCTGACCTTTTTCAAGAATTGAAAAGTGGTTCAGAGAAGTACATTGTTTTATTCGGGCAGTGGGTTAAGTATCAAAGTATCATCCCTTAGAGAAACTGATTTAACACATTAAATTATGAAGCAATCTAGAGTGTCCTCAGGGCTGCTTCTTATTCTTGACAGCATAAGTAGGTGGTCTAGAAGTAAATAAATATATGGGGAGAGCACAGCAGCTACACATTTCCCAACTCCATGGGGGCATCATTCACATAAAAGGCATGTGAGCAGTGACCTCTAGAATTGTATATTACCCTCAGTCCCTGAGGGTTCAAGATTTTTTGAGACTGTATACGCTTCGGCCTGTCACACTCATAAACTGTGTCCTTGTTCATAGATGGAAAAGTTTGTCCCTTAAACACTGTGATTTGAGGAAGAAAGAAGGATCCATCTTCTTGATAATCCCCCTCCCCACAAGTTAAAAGGCATGAAATTTCACCTCAAATTTGTTCCCTCAGACTGTAGTTTTTCTAACTTCAAGTATCTTTTTATGATTTTTATTATTTATACTTAAATATTATCCACTTATTGTAGAATAGTGCTGCAATGAACATACATGTGCATGTTCTTTATCATAGAACAGTTTAGATTCTTTTGGGTATATAACCAGTAATGAATTGCTGAGTCAACTAATAGTTCTGTTTTTAGCTCTTTGAGGAATTGCTGCACTGCTTCCCACCTGGTTGAACTAATTTGCACTCTCACCAACAATGTATCAGCATTCCCTTTCTCTTCAACCTAGCCAGCATCTGTTATTTTTTTTTGACTTTTTACTAATAGCCAGTCTTACTGGTGTAAGATGGTATCTTATTGTGGTTTTGATATGCATTTCTCTAATAATCAGTGATGTTGAGCTTTTTTTCATGTTTGTTTGCTGCATGTATGTCTTCTTTTGAAAAGTGTCTGTTCATGTCCTTGGCCCAATTTAATGAGGTTGTTTGTTTTTTCTTTTGAATTTGTTCAAGTTGCTTGTACATGCTGGATATTATAACTTTGTCAGATGCATAGTTTGCAAATATTTTCTCCCATTCTGTAGGGCAAGGGTCCCCAACCCCCAGGCCACAGAATGGTACCAGTTCATGGCCTATTAGGGACCAGGCTGCACAGCAGGAGGTGAGTGGCAAGCAAGTGCACATTATTGCCTGAGTTCCACCTACTGTCAGATCATCAGTGGCATTAGATTCTCACAGGAGCGTAAACCCTATTGTGAACTGTGCATGTGAGGGATCTAGGTTGTGCACTCTTTATGAGACTCTAACTGACACCTGATGATCTGAGGTGGAACAGTTTCATCCCAAAACCATCCCCCGAACACCCCACCATCTGTGGAAAAATTGTCTCCCATGAAACCAGTCCCTGGTGCCAAAAATGTTGGGTGTCTGTTTGATCTGTTGATAGTTTCATTTGCTGTGCAGAAGCTCTTTAATTTAATTAGACCCCATTTGTCAATTTTTGCTTTTGATGTTATTGCTTTTGGCATGTATGTCATGAAATCTTTGCCAATTCCGATGACCAGAATGATATTGCCTAGATTGCCTTCCAGGGTTTATTTAGTTTGGAGTTTTACATTTAAGTCTTCAATAAATCTTGAGTTGATTAAGGTATAAGGAAGGGGTCTAATTTCAGTCTTTTGCATATGGCTAGCCAGTTATCCCAACATCGTTTATTGTATAGGGAGTCCTTACCCCATAACTTGTTTTTGTCAACTTTGTCAAAGATCAGATGGTTGTAGGTGTACAGCATTATTTCTGGGCTTCCTATTCTGTTTCACTGGTCTATGTTCATGTTTTTGTACCAGTACCATGCTGTTTTTGTGACTGTAACCCTGTAGTATAGTTTCACATTGGGTAACAAGATGCCTACAGCTTTCTTCTTTTTGCTTAGGATTGCCTTGGTTATTTGGGCTCTTACTTGGTTCCATATGAATTTTAAAATTTTTCTCGTTCTGTGAAAAATGTCATTGGTTGGATAGGAATAGCATGAAATCTGTAAATTGATTTGGCAGTATGACCATTTTAATAATATTGACTCTTCCTATTTATAAGCATGAAATGTTTTTCCATTTGTTTGTGTCAACTCTGATTTCATTGAGCAGTGGTTTGTAATTCTCATTGGAAAGATCTTTCACCTCCCTGGTTAGCTGTATTCCTAGGTATTTTATTCTTTTGTGGAAATTGTGAGTGGGATTGTGTTCCTAATTTGGCTCTTGGCTTGGCTGTTGTTGATGCATAAGAATGTTACTGATTTTTGTATATTAATTTTGTATCCTGAGACTTTGTTGAAGTTGTTAATCAGCAAGAAGATTTTGAGCTGAGACTATGGGGTTTCCTAGCTATAGAATGATGTCATTTGCAAACAGGGATAGTTTGACTCTCTTCATATTTGGATGTCCTTTCTTTCTTTCTCTTACCTGACTGCCCTGGCCAGGACTTCAAATGCTATGTTAAACAGGAGTAGTGAGAGAGCACATCCTGTCTTGTGCCAGTATTCAAAAAGAACGTTTCTAGCTTTTGCCCATTCAATATGGTGTTGGCTATGGGTTTGCTGTGGATGGTTCTTATTGTTTTGAGGTGTGTTCCTTCAATATCTAGTTTATTGAGAGTTTTTAACATGAAGGGATGTTGAATTTTATTGAAAGCCTTTCCTGCACCTATTGAGATAATGATGTGGTTTTTGTCTTTAGTTCTGTTTATGGGATGAATCACATTTATTGATTTGCAAATGTTGAACCAACCTTGCATCCCAGGGATAAAGCCTGTTTGATTATGGTGCGTTAGCTTTCTGATGTGATGCTGGATTCAATTTGCTAGTATTTTGTTGAGGATTTCTGCATCAATGTTCATTAAGAATATTGATGTGAAGTTTTTTTGTTGTCGTTGTGTCTCTGACACATTTTGGTATCAGTATGATGCTAGCCTAATTGAATGAATTGGGGAGGAGTCCCTCTTTCTCAATTTTTTGGAAACATTTTGGTAGGGATGGTACCAGCTCTTCTTTGCACATATGGTAGAATTCCGCTGTGAATCCATCCGGTCCTGGGCTTTTGTTGGTTGGTAGGCTATTTATTACTGATTCAATTTTGGAGTTCATTATTGGTATGTTCAGGCTTTCAATTTCTTCCTGGTTCAGGTTTGGGAGGTTGTATGTGCCCCGGAATTTATCCATCTCTTCTAGGTTCTCTAGTTTGTGTGCACAGAGGTGTTGATACTAGTCTCTGATAATTATTTGCATTTCTGTGGCGTCAGTGGTAAACACACCTTTGGTCATTTCTAATTGTGTTTATTTGAAACTTCTCTCTCTTTTTCTCTATTAGCCTAGCTAGCATTCTATCTTTTGTTTTTCTCAAAAAAACCCACTCCTGAATTTACTGATTTTTTCAATTGTTTTTATATCTCAATTTTCTTCAGTTCAGCTCTGATTTGGGTTATACCTTATCTTCTGCTAGCTTGGAGGTGGTTTGCTCTTGCTTCAATAGTTGTTTTTGTTGTGATGTTAGATTGCTAATTTGAGATCTTTCTAACTTTTTGATGTAGGCATTTCGTGCTATAAATTTCCCTTTTAACACTGCCTTAGCCATGTCCCTGAGATTCTGGTATGTTGTATCTTTCTTCTCATTAGTTTCAAATAACTTCTTGATTTCTGACTTAATTTCTTTATTTACGCAAAAGCTATTCAGGAGCAAGTTGTTTAATTTCCATATAAATGTATAGTTTTGAGCAATTTCCTTAGTCTTGATTTCTATTTTTATTGCGCTGTGGCTCGAGAGACTATTATGATTTCAGTTCTTTTGCATTTGCTGAGGATTGTTCTATGTCCAATAGTGTGCCCAATTTTACAGACTGTCCCATGTGGCAATGAGAAGAATGTATATTCTGTTGTTTTGTGTTGGAAAGTTCTCTAGGTGTTAATCAGGTCCACTTGATCCAGTGCTGAGTTAAGATTCTGAATATCTTTGTTAATTTTCTGCCTCAATGATCTAATAGTCTCAGGGGAGTCCTGAAGTCTCCCACTATTTTTGTGTGAGAGTCTAAGCCTCTTTGAAGGTCTCTAAGAACTTGCTTTATAAATCTGGGTGCTCCTGTGTTGGGTAAATATACATTTAGGATAGTTAGGTCTTCTTGTTGAATTGAGCCCTTTACCATTATGTAATGCCCTTGTCTTTTCTGATCATTTTTGGTTTAAAGATTGTTTTTTCTGACATTAGGATTGCAACCCCCTGCTATTTTCAATTTTCAATTTGCTTGGTAGACTTTTCTCCATCCCTTTATTTTGACCCCATGGGCGACACTGCATGTGAGATGGGTCTCTTGAAGACAGCATACCAGTGAGTCTTGGTTCTTGATCCAGCTTGCCACTCTGTGTCTTTTCTGTAATTGGGGCATTTAGTCCATTTACATTTAAGGTTAATATTGTCATGTGTAGATTTGATCTTGTCATCATGATGCTAGCTGGTTATTTTGCAGACTTGTTTATGTGGTTGTTTTATAGTGTTACTGGTCTGTGCACCTCAATGTGTTTTTGTCGTGACTGATGGTGGTTTTTCCTTACCATATTTAGTGTTCCTGCAGGGTATTTTGTAAGGCAGATCTGGTGATAACAAATTCCCTCAGAATTTGCTTATCTGAAAAAGATCTTATTTCTCCTTCACTTATGAAGCCTAGTTTGGCCAGACATAAAACTCTTGGTTGGAATTTAAGAATGTTGGAAATAGGCCCCCAATCTCTTCTGGCTTGTAAGGTTTCTGTTAAAAGGTCCATTGTCAGTCCAATGGCCTTTATTTTGTAGGTGACTTGTTCTTTCTTTCTCACCATCTTTAACATTTTTTCTTTCATTTCGACCTTGGAGAATCTAATGATTATGTGTAATCTAATGATTATGTGTCTCTGAGACAACCTTCTTCTGAAGTATCTTCAGGGGTTCTCAACATTCCCTGAATTTAAATGTTGGCATCTTCAACAAGGTGGGAAATTTCTTATGGATGATATCCTGAACTATGCTTTGCAGGTTGCTTCCATTCTCATCTCTTTCAGGAACACCAATGAGTCATAGACTTGTTCTCTTTACATAATCCCATATTTTTTGGAGGTATGTTTATTCCTTTTCATTCCTTTTTCCTTATTCTTGTCTGACTACCTTATTTCTGAAAGCCAATATTCAGGCTCTCAGATTCTTTCCTCATCTTGGTCTATTCTGCTTTTAAAACTTGTGATTGCATTATGAACTTCTTATACTGTGTTTTCAACTCTAACAGGTTGGTTATGTTCTTTTCTACAGTGGCTATTTTGTCTGTCAGCTCCTCTATCATTTATTGTGATTCTTAGCTTTCTTGGATTGAGTTTTACCTGAATCCCAATGATGTCATGTCTATCCATATTCTGAACTCTACTTCTGTCATCTCAGACATCTGAGCCTGGATAAGAACTCTTGTTAGAGAACTAGTGTCATCATTTAGAGGAGAGAAGACACTCTGACTTTTTGAGTGTCAGAGTTCTTGCCCTGGTTCTTTCTCATATTGGTGTGCTGACAGACCTTCAATCATTTAAGCTTTTGTCCTTTGGGTGGGTTATTTTATTTTATTTTTTAATTTAATTTTATTATTATACTTTAAGTTCTGGGGTACATGTGCAGAAGGTGCAGTTTTGTTAAATAGGTATACACATGCCATGGTGGTTTCCTGTACCCATCAACCTGTCATCTACATTAGGTAATTCTCCTAATGCTATCCCTCCCCAAGTACCCCACCTCCTAACAGGCCCCAATGTGTAATGTTCCCTTCCCTATATCCATGTGTTCTCACTGTTCAATTCCCACTTATAACTGAGAACATGCGGTGTTTGGTTTTCTGTTCCTGTGTTTGTTTGCTGAGAATGATGGTTTCCAGCTTCATCCATGTCCCTAGAAACAACATGAACTCATCCTTTTTTATGGCTGTATAGTATTCCATGGTGTATATGTGTCACTTTTCTTTATCCAGTTTATCACTGATGGGCATTTGGGTTGGTTCCCAGTCTTTGCTATTGTAAATAGTGCCACAACGAACATACATGTGCGTGTGTCTTTATAGTAGAATGATTTATAATCCTTTGGGTATATATCCAGCAAAGGGATTGCTGGGTCAAATGGTATTTCTGCTTCTATATCCCTAAGGAATCGCCACACTGTCCTCCAAAATGGTTGAACTAATTTACACTCCCACCAACAGCATAAAAGCATTCCTATTCCTCCACATCCTCTCCAGCATCTGTTGTTTCCTGACTTTTTAATTATCACCATTCTAACTGGCATGAGATGGTATCTCATTGTGCTTTTGATTTGCATTTCTATAATGGCCAGTGATGATGAACATTTTTTCTTAAATTTTTGGCTGCATAAATGTCTTCTTTTGAGAAGTGCCTCTTTGTATCCTTTGCCCAATTTTTGATGGGGTTGTTTCTTTCTTGTAAATATGTTTAAGTTCTTTGTAGATTCTGGATATTAGCCCTTTGTCAGATGGATAAATTGCAAAAATTTTCTTCCATTCAGTAGGTTGCCTGTTCACTCTGATGATAGTTTCTTTTGCTATGCAGGAGCTGTTTAGTATATTTGGGTCCCATTTGGCAATTTTGGCTTTTGTTGCCATTGCTTTTGGTGTTTTATTTATTTATTTATTTTATATATATATGTTTTCATTATACTTTAAGTTCTAGGGTACATGTGCACAATGTGCAGGTTTGTTACATATGTATACATGTGCCATGTTGGTGTGCTGCACCCATTAACTCGTCATTTACATTAGGTATATCTCCTAATGCTATCCTTCCCCCTCCCCCCACCCCACAACAGGTCCTGGTGTGTGATGTTCCCCTTCCTGTGTCCAAGCGTTCTCATTGTTCAATTCCCACCTATAAGTGAGAACATGTGGTGTTTGGTTTTTTGTCCTTGCAATAGTTTGCTGAGAATGATGGTTTCCAGCTTCATCCATGTCCCTACAAATAACATGAACTCATCATTTTTTATGGCTGCAGAGTATTCCATGGTGTATACGTGCCACATTTTCTTAATCCAGTCTATCATTGTTGGACATTTGGGTTGATTCCAAGTCTTTGCTATTGTGAGTAGTGCCACAATAAACATATGTGTGCATGTGTCTTTAGTCATGAAGTCTTTGCCCATGCCTATTTCCTGAATGGTATTGGCCTAGGTTTTCTTCTAGGGTTTTTGTGGTTTTAAGTCTTAAGTTTATGTCTTTAATCCATCTTGAGTTAATTTTTGTATAAGGTGTAAGAAAGCGGTCCAGTTTGTTTTCTGCATATGGCTAGCCAGTTTTCCCAGCACCATTTATTAAATAGGGAATCCTTTCCCCATTGCTTGTTTTTGTCAGGTTTGTTGAAGATCAGATGGTTGTAGATGTGTGGTGTTATTTGTGAGGCCTCTGTTCTGTTCCATGGTCTATAGCTCTGTTTTGGTACCAGTACCATGCTGTTTTGGTTACTGTAGCCTTGTAGTGTGGTTTGAAGTCAGGTAGCATGATGCTTCCAGCTTTGTTCTTTTTACATAGGACTGTCTTGGCTGTGCAGGCTCTTTTTTGGTTCCATATGAACTTTAAAGTAGTTTTTTCCAGTTCTGTGAAGAAGGTCATTGGTAGCTTGATGGGGACAGCACTGAAACCTATCAATTACTTTCAGCAATATGGCCATTTTAACAATATTGATTCATCTTATCCATGAGCATGGAATGTTTTTCCATTTATTTGTGTCCTCTCTTATTTCCTTGAGCAGTGGTTTGTAGTTCTCCTTGAAGAGGTCCTTCACATCCCTTGTAAGTTGGAGTCTTAGGTATTTTATTCTGTTTGTAGCAATTGTGAATGGGAGTTCACTCATGACTTGGCTGTTCGTCTCTTATTGGTGTATAGAAATGCTTGTGATTTTTGCACATTGATTTTTTATCCTGACACTTTGCTGAAGTTGCTTATCAGCTTGAGGAGATTTCGGGCTGAGAAGATGGGGTTTTCTAAATATACAATCATGTCATCTGTGAACAGAGACAATTTGATTTCCTCTTTTCCTATTCGATTACCCTTTATTTCTTTCTCTTGCCTGAATGCGTTGGCTAGAATTTCCAATACTATGTTGAATAGGAGTGGTGAGAGAGTGCATCCTTGTCCTGTGCTGGTTTTCAAAGGGAATGCTTGCAGATTTTGCCTGTTCAGTATGATATTGGCTGTGGGTTTGTCATAAATAGCTCTTATTATTTTGAGATATGTTCCATCAATACCTATTTTATTGGGAGATTTTAGCATGAAGCGCTGTTGAATTTTGTTGAAGGCCTTTTCTGCATCTGTTGAGATAATCATGTGGTTTTTGTCTTTGGTTCTGTTTATGTGATGGATTACGTTTATTGATTTGAGGATGTTGAACCAATCTTGCATCCCAGGGATGAAGTCAACTTGATCGTGCTAGATAGGCTTTTTGATATGCTACTGGATTCAGTTTGCCAGTATTTTATTGAGGATTTTTGCATCGATGTTCATCAGAGATACTGGCCTGAAATTTTATTTTTTTGTTGTGTCTCTGTCAGGTTTTAGTATCAGGATGATGTTGGTCTCATAAAGTGAGTTAGGGAGGATTCCCTCTTTTCCTATTGTTTGGAATCATTTCAGAAGGAATTTTATCAGCTCCTCTTTGTACCTCTGGTAGAATTTGGCTGTGAATCCATCTGGTCCTGGACTTTTCTTGGTCGGTAGGCTATTAATTACTGCCTCAATTTCAGAACTTGTTATTGGTCTATTCAGTGATTTGACATCTTCCTGGTTTAGTCTCGGGAGAATGTATGTGTCCAGGAATTCATCCATTTCTTCTAGGTTTTCTAGTTTATTTGCGTAGAGGTGTTTATAGTATTTTCTGATGGTAGTCTGTATTTCTGTGGGATCAGTGGTGATATTCCCGTTATCATTTTTTATTGTGTCTATTTGATTCTTCTTTTCTTCTTTATTAGTCTGGCTAGTAGTCTATTTTGTTGATCTTTTCAAAAAAACAGCTCCTGGATTCATTGATTTTTTGAAGGGTTTTTTGTCTTGCTATCTCCTTCAGTTCTCCTCTGATCTTATTTATTTCTTGTCTTCTGCTAGCTTTTGAATTTGTTTGCTCTTGCTTCTGTAGTTCTTTTAAATTTTTATTTTATGGTGTCAATTTTAGATCTTTCCTGCTTTCTCTTGTGGCCATTTAGTGCTATAAATTTCCTGCAAAACATGCCTTTAAATGTATTGCAAAGATTCTGGCACATTGGGTCTTTATTCTCATTGGTTTTAAAGAACATCTTTATTTCCGTCTTCATTTCATTATTTACCCAGTAGTCATTCAGGAGCAGGTGTTCAGTTTCCATGTAGTTGTGCAGTTTTGAGTGAGTTTCTTAATTCTGAGTTCTAGTTTGATTGCACTGTGGTCTGAGAGACTGTTATAATTTCTGTTCTTTTGCATTTGCTGAGGAGTGTTTTACTTCCAATTATGTGGTCAATTTTAGAATAAGTGCGATGAGGTGCTGAGAAGAATGTATATTCTATTGATTTGGGGTAGAGAGTTCTGTAGATGTCTATTAGGTCTGCTTGGTCCAGAGCTGAGTTCAAATCCTGCATATCCTTGTTTATTTTCTGTCTTGTTAATCTGTCTAATATTGACAGTGGGGTGTGAAAGTCTCCCACTATTATTGTGTGGGAGACTAAGTCTCTTTGTAGGTCTCTAAGAACTTAAGAACTCTAAGAACTTTATGAATCTTGGTGCTCCTCTATTGGGTGCATATGTATTTAGGAGAGTTAGCTCTTCTTGCTGGATTGATCCCTTTACCATTATGCAATGCCTTTCTTTGTCTCTTTTCATCTTTGTTGGTTTAAAGTATGTTTTATTAGACAAGGATTCAAATGCTTGCTTTTTTCTTTCTTTCTATTTGCTTGGTAAATATTCCTCCATCCCTTTAATTTTAATTTGAGCCTCTATGTGTCTTTGCACATGAGATGGGTTCTCCTGAATACAGCACACAGATGGGTCTCCTGAATACAGCACTTAGATGGGTCTTGACTCTTTATCCAATTTGCCAGTCTGTGTCTTTTAATTGGAGCATTTAGCCCATTTACATTTAAGGTTAATATTGTTATGTGTGAGTTTGATCCTGTCATTATGATGCTAGCTGGTTATTTTGCCAATTAGTTAATGCAGTTTCTTCATAGTGTTGATGGTCTTTACAATTTGGCATGTTTTTGCAGTGGCTGGTACCGGTTGTTCCTTTCCATATTTAGCACTTCCTTCAGGAGCTCTTGTAAGGCAGGCCTGGTGGTGACAAAATCTCTCAGCATTTGTTGTCTGTAAAGGATTTTATTTCTCCTTTGCTTATGAAACTTAGTTTGGCTGGATATGAAATTCTGGGTTGAAAATTCTTTTCTTGAAGAATGTTGAATACTGGCCCCCACTCTCTTCTGGCTTGTAGGGCTTCTGCTGAGAGATCTGCTGTTAGTCTGATCAGCTTCTCTTTGTGGATAACCTGAACTTGCTCTCTGGCTGCGTTTTTTCCATTATTTCAACCTTGGTGAATCTGACAATTATGTGTCTTGGGGTTGCTCTTCTCGAGGAGTATCTTTGTGGTGTTCTCTGTATTTTGTGAATTTGAATGTTGGCCTGCCTTGCTAGGTTGGGGAAGTTCTCCTGGATAATATCCTGAAGAGTGTTTTCCAACTTGGTTCCATTCTGCCTGTCACTTTCAGGTACACCAATCAAATGTAGATTTGGTCTTTTCACATAGTCCCATATTTCTTGGAGGGTTTGTTCATTCCTTTGCATTCTTTTTTCTCTAATCTTGTCTTCTTGCTTTATTTCATTAAGCTGATCTTCAATCTCTGATATCCTTTCTTCCAGTTGATCAATTCAGCTATTGACACTTGTGTATGTTTCACGAAGTACTCATGCTGTGTTTTTCAGCTCCATCGCGTCATTCTTGTTCTTCTCTAAACTGGTTATTCTAGTTACCAATTCCTCTAACCTTGTTTCAAGGTTCTTAGCTTCCTTGCATTGGGTTAAAACATGCCCCTTTAGCTCGGAGGAGTTTGTTATTACCCACCTTCTGAAGCCTACTTCTGTCAATTTGTCAAACTCATTCTTCAACCACTTTTGTTCCCTTGCTGGCAAGGAGCTGTGATCCTTTGGAGGAGAAGAGGCCTTCTGGTTTTTGGAATTTTCAGCCTTTTTGCGCTGGTTTCTCCCCATCTTCATGGATTTATCTACCTTTGGTCTTTGATGTTGGTGACCTTCAGATGGGGTCTCTGAGTGGATATCCTTTTTGTTGGTGTTGACACTATTCCTTTCTGTTTGTTAGTTTTCCTTCTAACAGTCAGGCCCCTCTGCTGCAGGTCTGCTGGTGTTTGCTGGAGGTCCATCCAGACCCTGTTTGCCTGGGTATCACCAGCGGAGGCTGCAGAACAGCAAACATTGCTGCCTGTTTCTTCCTCTGGGGCACCAGCCAGATGCCAGCCAGAGCTCTCCTATATGAGGTGTCTGTCGGCCCCTACTGGGAGGTGTCTCCCAGTCAGGATAAATGGGGGTCAGGGACCCACTGGAGAAGGCAGTCTGACCCTTAGCAGAGCTTGAACACTATGCTGGGAGATCTGCTGCTCTCTTCAGACCCATCAAGTAGGGACGTTTACGTCTGGTGAAGCTGTGCCCATAGACACCCCTTCCCCCAGGTGCTCTGTCCCAGAGAGATGGGGGGTTTATATATAAGCCCCTCACTGAGGCTGCTTCCTTTTTTTCAGAGATGCCCTGCCCAAAGAGGAGGATTCTAGAGAGGTAGTCTGGCCACAGCAGCCTTGCTGAGCTGCAGTGGGCTTCTCCCAGTCTGAATTTCCTGGAGGCTTTGTTTACACTGTGAGAGTAATACTGCCTACTCAAGCTTCAGCAATGGCGGACACCCCTCCCCCCACAGCAAGCTTGAGTGACCCAGTTCGACCTCAGACTTCTATGCTGGGAGCAAGAATTTCAAGCCAGTGGATCTTAGCTTGCTGGGCTCCCTGGGGGTGGAACCCACCGAGCCAGACCACTTGGCTCCCTGACTTCAGCCCCCTTTCCAGGGGAGTGAATGGTTCTGTCTCCCTGGTGTTCCAGGCACCACCAGGGTATGGAAAAAAGAATTCTGCAACTAGTTCAGTGTCTGCCCAAATGGCCTCGCAGTTTTGTGTTTGAAATGCAGAGCCCTGGTGGCATAGGCACTGGAGGAAATCTCCCGGCCTGCAGGTTGTGAAGACGTGGGAAAAGTGCAGTATCCGGGCCGGAGTGCACTGTTCCTCATGACACAGTCCCTCACGGCTTCCCTTGGGTAGGGTAGAGAATTCTCTGACCCCTTGCACTTCCTGGGTGAGGCAACACCCCTTTCTGCTTCAGCTCACCATCCGTGGGCTGCACCCACTGTCCAACCAGTCCCAGTGAGATGAACTGGGTACCTCAGTTGGAAATGCAGAAATCACCTGCCTTCTCCATCAGTCTTGCTGGGAGCTGCAGACTGGAGCTGTTCCTATTTGGCCATCTTGCCAGCAGATCCCTGGATGGCTTATTTTTTTATTTTATCCTATTTTATAATCTTGGGTATTTGACTGTGGTATAAGATGGGTTCAGTTGACTGGCCTTGTTTCTGGAAGATTTTATGGGGCCAAGGCTCAGCTTGGAACTCCTCAACTGGGGAACTGGTATCTGGCCCAGCTTTGTTCCCTGGCTCTTCAAGGTTAGGAACCTGCTGTACTGGAGGGCCAAGGTGCTCACAGACCACTGGTCACAACACTCTGATAAGTGTTGCCAGCTAAAGCACTTCATAGGATGGTAGCAGTGAGCTATATCCTCATTTTCACATGCCAGCAGCCGCAGCAGCACAGCTGAGTTCATGCTCACTGGCTACAGTGGGGTGCTAGCAGGTGCTGGGTTGCCAGCTTCTGTACAGGTGTTCACCGCAGCTGCAGAGGCAGCACAGTACAGGGGTGTGGGGGGCCCCACTGATGTCTGTGCATGCATTCACACTGGTGGTGGTGTTAGCATAGGGGTGGGGAACTGATGGGCACAGGATTGTGTGCACCTCCTGTGCACATTCACATGAGCAGCAGTGGCTGGCAGCTCAGAGTAGGGGCAGGTCTGCTGTTCTCTGTGCCTAGTTTCACCCAGGTGCAGTATCAGGGCAGGGGTGTGGTGCCAGTGGTAGTGGGGTTGGCAGGTTCTGTACCCATCAAAACTCCCAAAGCAATGGCAGTCCAATGGGGTCGGGGGAGGCATGCTCTCACACCAGAACCAGTGGCATGGCAGGGTGTGTGCCCACACACACACGCAATGGTTAGGAAGGGGATGTAAGGTTTGCCCACAAACACACACATGCCAACAAAGCAATGTAGGGGTGGCTGTGGGTAAGTGCGTGCAGGCAAAGTAGCATGGAGGGGCTGCAGTGTGAGGTGTGAGTGGACGGGTGCATGTCTATGGTGGCTACTCTGCTGGAGCTTTCTGTGGTCAGGCATGGTCTGCCAGCACAGGAGCTATGATGCAGGTGCCCAGGAGGTACACCCTTGGGTACTCAAGGCTACAATGCAAGCAGGCACAGCCAGGCTGGGGCCCCAGGGAAGCCAGTATACCAAGGGGTACTCAGGTTGTACTGGCCCAATCTTATGGGCAAGATCATCCTGCAGAGTTCAGGTCTTACCGTTCCCCTAGCACTAACGTCTCCTAGAGGAGCAAGTCAAGCCTAGGGAAACAGGCGCCCCTGGCTATGCTCCACTACAGATGCTCCTGCACCAAACCCTCTGGTCTTCACGCCAGCTGGAGTTCTGACCTTACCACTTCTCTATAAAGCTCTCCCTGCCAACTCAACTGTCCTGAGCAGGCAAACAGGTCGCTCTTTGCCTGCTCAACTCACTCCTTTCCCAGTAGTCATTGAATGCCAGGAATGAGTCCTTGTAGCCCCATGCAGGGCTCCCAGATTCCTCCTTTTTCAGCCTAGCATCTGTGTCTTCCTTCCATCCACTCTCAAGGCCTTCCTCTGAAGATCTGTTAGGAGTGTGCCAGTCTTAATGTTCCAGTCCCTCAGCGAAAGATGTTCCTTCTAGCTGCATCTAGTTAGCCATCTTGCCCCCAATCTACATCAATCTTTACATATCCTTTTAATTATTTTTTAAATTGCTGAGTTAGGAAGAATATGCATATTTTAAGTGTTTTATTGCATATTGTATATATAATTACATGTTATATATTTTATAGTGACCTCCCAAAAGATAGTATACTCTTTCTAGCATTTTATTAGGATATTTGCTTCCCCGCAACCTTCCCATAATTGTGTTGTCATAAGTCGAATATTTAGCTAGTTTGATAAGTATAGAATGATATCCCCTTATTTTGTCCACTAATCATAGTTTGCCAAACCCTGCTCTAAGAAATTCAGAAATAGCACTTACGGAAAAAGAATTATTAGGCTGAAGGGGTACAAGAAATGAAGAACCAAGGATTTTGAAGAAGATAGGGCTACCACTTCCTGTCAGAGGGGAAGAAACATCAGAGGGAACAGATCTGATCTGAACTATAAAAGCGGTCCAGCTAGGTAGGAAGACAGCTCCCTAAGGGTGTGTCCAGAGCTGCCAGTAAAACAGCCCCTAGGTGAGAGGGGGGAGCTGGCCTTGATGATGAGCTCCACTAGGCCATCTGCACACTGATCTACTGACTTCCACAATGAATAACAAGGAATGAGGACTGGAACCTGGAAGGGAAGCACCCTTCTGCCATCATCCCCTCAACAATGTCCCTCTAGCACCCTCTGTTGATAAAGCTTAGCATCAAGCCAGCTGGAGAAAGAGAAATCTTTACCAGGTTCAGCTCCAGTTTCACAAAGCAGTGCACAGAATCGTAGTTGGAGCTGAGAGACAATACATTAAAAACTGATATATAGGTGTAAGATTTTCCTGGTGATTCAGCTTCATTTAATGATATAAAGGAACAAAAACTTAGCATATCATTGTAATCTAAACATCAAGTCTTAGCAGAGCTTTTGACAGACTATGGTAAATGGATGATATAAATGACTCCAATCCTTCCTTCCTCCCTTTACCCATATCTTTTGCCACATGCCTTTGCAGTTCTGCCCCCTAAAAAGGCAGGGTCCACCTCCTTACCTTTGGAATTTGGAAAGCTCTCCTATTCTGGGCTGGTTTTGCAACTTGCTCAAGTCAATAAATGTTATCAGATGTGATGCAAGCAGAAGCCTGAAATTTTATTTATATGTCTCTGCCTACCTATTTCCCACTGCCATTTTCATGAAAACATGTCCATTTTGGCCTACTGGAGGACATAAGTCACATGCAGTGAAACCAAGTCATCCAATGTTGCAAGAATGACTAGATCAACCAACAGCCTGCTGGCACACAGCCATGGAAGCAAGCCCAGCCAAGAACAGCAGAGCTGCCTAGCTGACACACACATGAGCAAGCCCTGTCATGCCAAGACTAGACTAGGGGAACTCCAGAATATAAGCTGAATAAATGCTTATTGTTGTATACTACAGAGATGTTTTGTTTATTACGCAGCATTATAATAACAACACTAATCCGTGTAACTAATATACTTTCCTTCTATATATTAATAGACGAGAGCAACATGATTTGTATACCACACAGGTTTATGGGTAGTAGATGTTTTACTATGAAAGCTCAGATTCCTTCTTGTTTTCCCACATTAAAAATACCCAACCTAAGCTTCTAAGTAATGGTTAGGTATACTGTAATTCAGGGTGAAAGCCTTTCCCAGGACCATCTTTGGAGCTGCTAGACATGAACATGAGTAAACTGCTACTGAATCTGTTAAGGCATAAAAGAGGACCCTAGCATTTGCAGACTAGAGGAGTGGTTTCTTTCACCCTTAATACCTCCAGCTTAGAAGTCCTCAGCACATGCATAGAGACATCCAAACTTACCTACATCAGCACTTTAGCCCACCATCATCTACTCTATCTAAAAAGGTCCACCACAACACAAAATCTACATAAGAGCAAAACATAAAAGCTTTTCTTCTTCAGCCCACTTCCACTTCTACTAGGCCATTCCAGGAATCCTACTCTGAATAAAGGCATCTTCCTGATAAGGTACTCAAGATCCCAATGCCATACGCTGGCAGCCTCCTGTAGCCTGCTATCCTTCATCTTTCTCCCAACCCTGATTTATCTCTATCCTACCATATATCAAACCTGCTCTCAGCTGTGAGCTTCCATGAAACTCACATTCACAGAGATTACAGTGACTGATAATTGAGGAGCAATTGAAGCTTACCAGGGAGAGGGTTTAAGCGTAAAAGATAGAATGGCAGACATCAGTAGTTGAATAGGAAGGAAGGTGGGGAGCACAGCCAGAGGCAGGGCCAGCTTCATGGGTGGGAGACATGTATAGTCGAACAGTGCCCTGCACCTGTAAGAATCCCCCACTTGGTTTAATGTTCTGCTACTGCCATCTTGAAACTTTCCATAATTTTTGAACAAGGGATTCTGCATTTTCATTTGTATTCAGCCCTACGGATCCTATAGCTGGGTTTCGTCCAGAGGTAACAGATTGTTCTTCCAGATGTGTTCTGTTCTACAAAAGAGTGGGATTTTATATATGGAAATAATTTTATCTACAAAGTCTTCTCAGTGTCAATGATCTAATAAGCTACTACAGTCTAATCCTAATATCTACTATTTTAAACCTCCATTTTTTTCTGCTTCCCTATAGTCATTTATATGCCAGTGTATACACCCTTTAAAAAGAGTTGAAGAAGATATTGGTAAACGTCTGACAATGATCTGTGAGAGGACTGTTTTGATTTCCCCCAAAACAGAATACATTTACTATTAATAACCCAGGATCATGTTAAACGTACTGCTGGGACTGCCATATAAACCCTTATCTCTCTTGACTTCATACCACATCCTGTTCACGGCAGGGAAAATGGAGATCTAAAATGCAATTTTCCCTAGAGGTAACATTTTATGTACTATTTATTAAACCTACATTGTGTGTCAGGTATCTTAAAAAACCCATAAAAATGACCTCTTTCTAAAATAGCCTTTTCAATTACCTCTCAACGTAATACCTTTGTAACTCTTCCAGATGTTATAAAGCCCAAGGACCAGAGTTTCCTAGAAGTGTCGTTATTGCTGCCAGGCAACAATTAATCTGCTTACTGAATTTTTCCCTAGCCTTTCCTTGTTGCACTATATTTTACATCCTTCCCTTGTGGAACATCCCCCACAGTCCATCCACATCTCATCAATACAAGGGAGAAAATCCCAGCCCTTGGATTTTATTTCCCCTTACTAACAAATGAATGAGGTTGACTGCCTACCTGTTTAATACAGTGACACAGAAACCCCCATTCGTCTCTAAATATTTCCACCATCAACCTGCTAAAAGAGTTTAAAATCCAATCTCTAGAGTCATCCTTTTTATTAATAATTATTACTGAAATGATTATTTTAAATAAATGGAAAAACATTCCATGATCATGGGTAGGAAGAATCAATATTTTTAAAATGGTCATAATTCCCAAAGCAATTTACAGATTCAATGCTATTCCTATTAAACTACCATTGACTTTCTTCACAGAGTTTTTTTCAAAAAAAAAGAACTATTCTAAAATTCATAGGGAACCAAAAAAAGATCCCAGAAAGCCAAGGCAATCCTACGCAAAAAGAACAAAGCTGGAGGCATCACATTACCTGACTTGTAACTATGCTACAAGGCTACAGTAACCAAAGCAGTATGATCCTGTTTCAAAAATAGACACATAGACCAATGGAACAAAATAGAGAACACAGAAATAATGTCACATACCAACAACTATCAGATATTAGGCAAAGTTGACAAAATCAAGCAATGGGGAAAAAAACTCTCTATTCACAAAATGGTGGTAGAATAATTGGCTAGCCATATGCAGAAGATTGAAACTGGACCCCTTTCTTAAACTATATACAAAAATCTCAAAAAAAAAACCAAGATGGATTACAGAAATATAAAACATAAATCTATAAAAACCTGAAAGACAACCTAGGCAATACCATTCTGGACATATAAACTGACAAAGATTTCATGACGAAAACTCCAAAAGCAATTACAACAAAAACAAAAATTGATAAATGGGACCTAATTATACTAAAGAGCTTTGGCACAGCAAAAGAAACTATCAATAGAGTAAACAGACACCCTACACAATAGGAGGAAAATTTTGCAACTATGCATCTGACAAAATCTAATTTCCAACATTTATAAGAACCTTAAACAAATTTACAAGAAACAAATAAATAACCTCATTAAAAAGTTGGCAAAGGCTGGGCATGGTGGCTCATGCCTGTAATCCCACTTTGGGAGGCCTAGGCAGGTGGATCACCTAAGATCAGGAGTTCAAGACCAGCCTGGCCAACATGGTGAAACCCCATCTCTACAAAAAATACAAAAAAAAAAATTAGGAGGGTATGGTGGTGTGGACCTGTAGTCTCAGCTACTCAGGAGGCTGAGGCAAGAGAATCATTTGAGCCTGGGTAGCGGTGGTTGCAGTGAGTCGAGATTGCACCACTGCACTGCAGCCTGGGCAACACAGCAAGACTCCATCTCAAAAAAAAAAAAGTTGGAAAAGGACAAGAACAGACACTCTTAAAAAAAGTGGCCAACAAGCATACGAAAAAATGCCCAATATCACTAATCATTACAGAAATGCAAATCAAAACCACAATGAAAGAATGTCTCACACTAGTCAGACTGGCTATTCATAAAAAGTCAAAATATAATAGATGCTGGTGAAGTTGAAAAGAAAAGGGAATGGTTATACACTGCTGATGGAAATGTGTATTAGTTCAGCCACTGTGGAAAGCAGTTTGGAGGTTTCTCAAAGAACTCAAAGCAGAATTACCATTCAACCTAGCAATCCCATTACTGGGTATACACCCAAAGGAATACAAATCATTCTATTATAAAGACACATTCACAAGTATTTTTATTGCAGCAGACATGGAATCAACCTAAATGCCCATCAATATAGACTGGATAAAGAAAATGTGTTATGGCGGGGAGGTTCCAAGATGGCCAAATAGGAACAGCTCCAGTCAACAACTCCCAGTGTGAGCAACGCAGAAGATGGGTGATTTCTGCATTTCCAACTGAGGTACTGGGTTCATCTCGCTGGGGCTTCTCAGACAGTGGGTGCAGCCCATGGAGCGTGAGTCAAAACAGGGCAAGGCATCACCTCACCCAGGAAGTGCAAGGGATGGGGGTATTCCCTTTCCTAGCCAAGGGAAGCCATGACAGACGGGACCTGGAAAATCAGGACACTCCTACCCTAATACTGTGCTTTTCCAAAGGCCTTAGCAAATGGCACACCAGGAGATTCTATCCCACGCCTGGTTCAGAGGGCCCACAACCACGGAGCCTCATTCACTGCTAGCAAAGCAGTCTGAGATTGAACTGCAAGGCAGCAACGGGGCTGGGGGAGGGGGGTCCACCATTGCTGAGGCTTGAGTAGGTAAACAAAGCTGCTGGGAAGCTTGAACTGGGTGGAGCCCACCGCAGGTCAAGGAGGCCTGTCTGGATCTGTACACTCCACCTCTAGGGGCAGGGCATAGCTGAACAAAAGGCAACAGAAACTTCTGCAGACTTAAACGTCCCAGTCTGACAGCTTTGAAGAGAGTAGTGGTTCTCTCAGCATGGAGCTTGAGATCTGAGAATGGACAGACTGCCTCCTCAAGTGGGTCCCTGACCCCGAGTAGCCTAACTGGGAGACATCTCGCAGTAGGGGCTGACTGACACCTCATACAGCTGGGTGCCCCTCTGAGACGAAGTTTCCAGTGGAAGGATCAGGCAGCAACATTTGCCATTCTGCAGTATTTGCTTTTCTGCAGCCTCCACTGCTGATACCCAGGCAAACAGGTCTGGAGTGGACCTCCAGCAAACTCCAACAGACATGCAGCAGAGGGTCCTGACTGTTAGAAGAAAAACTAACAAACAGAAAGGACATCCACACCAAAATCCCATCTGTATGTCACCATCACCAAAGACCAAAGGTAGATAAAGCCACAGAGATGGGGAAAAACCAGAGTAGAAAACCTCAAAATTCTAAAAATCAGAGCGTCTCTTCTCCTCCAAAGGAACACAGTTCCTCGCCATCAACGGAACAAAGCTGGATGGAGAATGACTTTGACAAGTTGAGAGAAGAAGGCTTCAGATGACTGGTAATAACAAACTTCTCCGAGCTAAAGGAAGATGTTTGAACCCATTGCAAAGAAGCTAAAAACCTTGAAAAAAGACTAGATGAATGGCTTACTAGAATAACCAGTGTAGAGAAGTCATTAAATGACCTGATGAAGCTGAAAACCATAGCACGAGAACTACGTGTCACATGCAGAAGCTTCAGTAGCCGATTCAATCAACTGGAAGAAAGGGTATCACAGACTGAAGATCAAATGAATGAAATGAAGCAACATGAGAAGTTTACAGAAAAAAAAAGTGAAAAGAAATGAACAAAGCCTCCAAGAAATATGGGACTATGTGAAAAGACCAAATCTACGTCTGATTGGTGTACCTGAAAGTGACAGGGAGAATGGAACCAATTTGGAAAACACTCTTCAGAATATTATCCAGGAGAACTTCCGCAACCTAGCAAGGCAGGCCAACGTTCAAATTCAGGAAATACAGAGAATGCCACAAAGATACTCCTCGAGAAGAGCAACTCCAAGACACATAATTGTCAGATTCATCAAAGTTGAAATGAAGGAAAAAATGTTAAGGGCAGCCAGAGACAATGGTCAGGTTACCCACAAAGGGAAGCCCATCAGACTAACAGCTGATCCCTCAGCAGAAACTCTACAAGCCAGAAGAGAGTGGGGGACAATATTCAACGTTCTTCAAGAAAAGTATTTTCGACCCAGAATTTCATATCCAGCCAAACTAAGCTTCATAAGTGAAGGAGAAATAAAATCCTTTACAGACAACAAATGCTGAGAGATTTTGTCACCACCAGGCCTGCCCTAAAAGAGCTCCTGAAGGAAGCAATAAACATGGAAAGGAACAACTGGTACCAGCCACTGCAAAAACATGCCAAATTGTAAAGACCATCGAGGCTAGGAAGAAACTGCATCAACTAACAAGTAAAATAACCAGCTAACATCATAACGACAGGATCAAATTCACACATAACAATATTCACCTTAAATGTAAATGGGCTAAATGCTCCAATTAAAAGACACAGACTGGCAAACTGGATAAAGAGTCAAGACCCATCAGTGTGCTGTATTCAGGAAACCCATCTCATGTGCAGAGACACACATAGGCTCAAAATAAACAGATGGAGGAAGATCTACCAAGCAAATGGAAAACAAAAACAACCAGGGGTTACAATCATAGTCTCAGATAAAACAGACTTTAAACCAACAAAGATCAAAAGAGACAAAGAAGGCCATTACATAATGGTAAAGGGATCAATTCAACAAGAAGAGCTAATTATCCTAAATATATATGCACCCAATACAGAAGCACCCAGATTCATAAAGCAAGTCCTTAGAGATCTACCAAGATATTTAGACTCCCACACAATAATAATGGGAGACTTTAACACCCCACTGTCAACATCAGACAGATCAACAAGACAGAAAGTTAACAAGGATATCCAGGAATTGAACTCAGCTCTGCACCAAGCAGATCTAATAGACATCTACAAAACTCTCCACCCCAAATCAACAGAATATACATTCTTTTCAGCACCACACCACACTTATTCCAAAATTGACCACATAGTTGGAAGTAAAGCACTCCTCAGCAAATGTAAAAGAACAGAAATTATAACAAACTGTCTCTCAGACCACAGTGCAATCAAACTAGAACTCAGGATTAAGAATCTCACTCAAAACTACTCAACTACACAGAAACTGGACAACCTGCTCCTGAATGACTACTGGATACATAACAAAATGAAGGCATAAATAAAGATGTTCTTTGAAACAAACAAGAACAAAGACACAACATACCAGAATCTCTGGGACACATTCAAAGCAGGGTGTAGAGGGAAATTTATAGCACTAAATGCCCACAAGAGAAAGCAGGAAACATCTAAAATTGACACCCTAACATCACAATTAAAAGAACTAGAGAAGCAAGAGCAAACACATTCAAAAGCTAGCAGAAGGCAAGAAATAACTAAGATCAGAGCAGAACTGAAGGAAACAGAGACACAAAAAAACCTTCAAAAACATCACTGAATCCAGGAACTGGTTTTTTGAAAAAATCAACAAAATTGATAGACCACTAGCAAGACGAAAAAAAGAAGAAAAGAGAGAAGAATCAGATGCAATAATAAATGATAAAGGGGATATCACCACCAATCCCACAGAAATAGAAACTACCATCAGAGAATACTATAAACACCTCTACGCAAATAAACTAGAAAATCTAGAAGAAATGGATAAATTCCTCAACACATACACCCTCCCAAGACTAAACCAGGAAGAAGTTGAATCCCTGAATAGACCAATAACAGGCTAGTCAGTGTGGCGATTCCTCAGGGATCTAGAAGTAGAAATACCATTTGACCCAGCCATCCCATTACTGGGTATATACCCAAAGGACTATAAATCATGCTGCTATAAAGACACATGCACACGTATGTTTCTTGCAGCACTATTCACAATAGCAAAGACTTGGAACCAACCCAAATGTCCAACAACGATAGACTGGACTAAGAAAATGTGGCACATATACACCATGGAATACTATGCAGCCATAAAAAATGAGTTCATGTCCTTTGTAGGGACATGGATGAACCTGGAAACCATCATTCTCAGTAAACTATCGCAAGGACAAAAAACCAAACACCGCATGTTCTCACTCATAGGTGGGAATTGAACAATGAGAACTCATGGACACAAGAAGGGGAACATCACACTCTGGGGACTGTTGTGGGGTGGGGGTAGGGGGGAGGGACAGCATTAGGAGATATACCTAATGCTAAACGACGAGATAATGGGTGCAGCAAACCAACATGGCACATGGATACATATGTAACAAACCTGCAGGTTGTGCACATGTACGATAAAACCTAAAGTATAATAATAAAAAAAACAGGCTCTGAAATTGAGGCAATAATTAACAGTTACCAACCAAAAAAAGTCCAGGAGAAGAAGGATTCACAGCCGACTTCTACCAGAGGTACAAAGAGAAGCTGGTATCATTCCTTCTGAAACTATCCCAATCAATAGAAAAAGAGGGGACCCTCCCTAACTCATCTTATGAGGCCAACATCATCCTGATACCAAAGCCAGGCAGAGACACAACAAAAAAACAGAATTTTAGACCAATATCCTTGATGAACTTTGATGCAAAAATCCTCAATAAAATACTGGCAAAACGAATCCAGCAGCACATCAAAAAGCCTATCCACCATGATCAAGTCGGCTTCATCCCTGGGATGCAAGGCTGGTTCAACATACACAAATCAATAAATGTAATCCAGCAAACAAACAGAACCAAAGACAAAAACCACATGATTATCTCAATAGATGCAGAAAAGGCCTTTGACAAAATTCAACAGCCCTCCATGCTAAAAACTCTCAATAAACTAGGTACTGATGGGATGTATCTCAAAATAATTAGAGCTATTTATGATAAACCCAGAGCCAATATCATACTGAATGGACAAAAACTGGAAGCATTCCCTTTGAAAACTGGCACACAACAGAGATGCCCTCTCTCACCACTCCTATTCAACATAGTGTTGGAAGTTCTGGCCAGGGCAATCAGGCAAGAGAAAGAAATAAAGGGTATTCAATTAGGAAAAGAGGAAGTCAAATTGTCCCTGTTTACAGATGACATATTGTATATTTAGAAAACCCCATCGTCTAAGCCCAAAATCTCCTTAAGCTGATAAGCAACTTCAACCAAGTCTCAGGATACAAAATCCATGTGCAAAAATCACAAGTATTCTTATACACCAATAACAGACAAACAGAGAGCCAAATCATGCGTGAACTCCCATTCACAGTTGCTACAAACAGAATAAAATCCCTAGGAATCCAACTTACAAGGGATGTGAAGGACCTCTTCAAGAAGAACTATAAACCACTGCTCAACGAAATAAAAGAGGAATCAAACAAATGGAAGAACATTCCATGCTCATGGAAAATGGCCATATTGCCCAAGGTAATTTATAGATTCAATGCCATCCCCATCAAGCTACCAATGACTTTCTTAACAGAATTGGAAAAAATTGCTTTAAAGTTCATATGGAACCAAAAAAAGAGCCCACATTGCCAAGTCAATCCTAAGCAAAGAGAACAAATCTGGAGGCATCATGCTACCTGGGTTCAAACTGTACTACGAGGCTACAGTAACCAAAAAAGCATGGTACTGGTACCAAAACAGAGATATAGACCAATGGAACAGAACAGAGCTCTCAGAAATAATACTACACATCTACAACCATCTGATCTTTGACAAACCTGGCAAAAACAAGAAACGGAGAAATGATTCCCTATTTAATAAATGGTGTTGCTGGGAAAACTGGCTAGCCATATGTAGAAAGCTGAAAATGGATCCCTTCCTTACACCTTATACAAAAATTAATTCAAGATGGATTAAAGACTTAAATGTTAGACCTAAAACCATAAAAACCTAGAAGGAAACATGGCAATACCATTCAGGACTTAGGCATGGGCAACGACTTCATGTCTAAAACACCAAAAGCAATGGCAAAAAAAGCCAAAATTGACAAATGGGATCTAATTAAACTAAAGAGCTTCTGCACAGCAAAAGAAACTACCATCAGAGTGAACAGGCAACTTAAAGAATGGGAGAAAATTTTTACAACCTACCCATCTGACAAAGGGCTAATATCCAGAATCTATAAAGAACTTGAACAAATTTACAAGAAAAAAATCAACCCCATCAAAAAGTGGGCGAAGGATATGACAGCACTTCTCAAAAGAAGACATTTATGCAGCCAAGAGACACATGAAAAAATGCTCATCATCACTGGCCATCAGAGAAATGCAAATCAAAATCACAATGAGATACCATCTCACACCAGTTAGAATGGCAATCATTAAAAAGTCAGGAAACAACAGGTGCTGGAGAGGATGTGGAGAAATAGGAATGCTTTTACACTGTTGGTGGGACTGTAAACTAGTTCAACCATTGTGGAAGACAGTGTGGCGATTCCTCAAGGATCTAGAACTAGAAATACCATTTGACCCAGCCATCCCATTACTGGGTATATACCCAAAGGATTATAAATCATGCTGCTATAAAGACACACACACAGGTATGTTTATTGTGGCACTATTCACAATACCAAAGACATGGAGCCAACCCAAATGTCCATCAATGATAGACTGGATTAAGAAAATGTGGCATATATACAGCATGGAATACTATGCAGCCATAAAAAAGGATGGGTTCCAGTTCTTTTTTAGGGACATGGATGAAGCTGGAAATCATCATTCTCAGCAAACTATTGCAAGGACAGAAAACCAAACACTGCATGTTCTCACTCACAGGTGGGAATTGAACAATGAGAACACTTGGACACAGGGTGGGGAACATCACACACCAGGCCTGTGGGGGGGGGGGGCAGGGGGGAGGGATAGCATTAGGAGATATACCTAATGTAAATGACAAATTAATGGGTGCAGCACCCCAACATGGAACATGTATACACACATAACAAACCTGTACATTGTGCACATGTACCCTAGAACTTAAAGTATAATAATAAAAACATTTAAAAAAATAATTCAAAATTAAAAATATTAGGGTCAGAAAAAAATCAATTAAAAATCTAGAAGATAAAATAGAGGAAATCTCTCAGAAAAGAAAATGATAGACAAACAGTTGGGAAACATTTGAAGAGATTTAGAGGACTAACCTATGTGGTCCAATATCTAAATAATAAATGTTACAGAAAGATAAAACAGAAAAAACTGGAAAGGAGAAATTCATCAAAAAATTGTACAAGGAAATATGCAAAGACTTAAGGACATAAGTTTACAAAGCGAAAAATCCCAATGAATATTCAGTACAATGAAAGACAAAAACCCTATTTATGGCACATCTTGATGACATTTTAGAGTACCAGGGGTAAAAACAAAAACCTAAAATCTTTCCAAGTAAAAATCAGATTATATACAAAGGATTCAGAATGGCAGGAAATCTGATGCTTTCAAAATGTTATGGTACAATTATTTTTACTTAGAATATAATATTCAGCCAGATATGAATAAAGTGTGAGGGGAAAGTAAATGAAATTTTGGATGTGCAATGAATTTTTTAAGTTGTTTACCATTGCACCTTTTCCTAGATAGCCATAGTAGGATATGCCTCAGAAAAAGAGGAAATACACTTTTTTAAAGATGAAGACACAGAATCTAGGAAAGAGTAGAGCCAACATAAGCTAGAGCTACAAAAGAAGGTCCTAGGATGACAGGAATTCATCAGGCCAAGGGAGCTACCAGTCCAGATGGGAAAAGTAGGATACAGGGATCTAGACGAGGAGTCTAAGAATTCATGAAATTGATAGATTATCTGAAATGTTAGCATGCTTGGAAATTAATATTGATAAGCATAAGATAGAACCCTTAAGAAATAATGGCAGACAACCAACTGCATCGACCTTGAGCCCTGAAAAGCCTCAGTTGTGGGCAGGTCATAAAAGCTGCAAGACTTGGACATGCCTTAGTGCTGTGCTGGTCTTGGTAGCCATGGGCTTCAGGAGCAACCAGCACTGTGTTAGCCTTGACAACCAAAGGATTTCAGCCATGGCAGTCCTGGTCTTAGGGTACTCCCTAGCCCTGCAATAGACAGAGTGGTAACAGACTTAGGGACCTACCAGGCAACCTTTTCTGAATCTCTAAAGAGGCTTATAAAGAAAGCCTTAAAAATGCTAAAGGAAGCTCACAAACAAAGCCAGACTGCAAAGGCTGAATTAGGTACCTATGTCAATGCACAGACATCAATGCATGACCAAAAGGATTAAGATAAATTAGGGAAATATGATGTCACCAAATGGACAAAATAGGTGCCAGTGACCCTAAAGAGATGAAGATGGAGGAACTGCCTGACAAAGAATTCAAAATGGCTATCTTTAAGGAAGCTCAGTAAACATCAATAAAATATGGAAAAACAAGTCAGAAGTTTATCAGAGAAATTTTAAAAATTGAAATAATTTTTTCAAATATCAAACTGTATTGGTTCATTTTCACACTGCTGATAAAGACATACCTGAGACTGGGTAATTTATAAAGAAAAAGGTTAATGGACTCACAGTTCCACATGGCTGGGGAGGTCTCACAATCATGGCAGAAGGTGAAAGGCACATCTTACATGTCAGCAGACAAGAGAGAATGAGAGACAAGTGAAAAGAAAAACCCCTCATAAAACCATCAGATCTCATGAGACTTTTTCACTACCACGAGAACAGTATGGGATGGAGGAAACCACCCCTATGATTCAATTATCTCCCACCAGGCCCCTCCCATAACACATGGAAATTATTGGAGCTACAATTCAAGATGAGATTTGGGTGGGGACACAGAGCCAAACCATATCACAAACAGAAATCCTGGAGCTGAAAAATAAAATGAAAACAAATGAGAAATGCAATATAGAACATCAACAGCAGAACTGATGAAGCAGAGGAAAGAATCTATAAACTTGAAGACAGGTTACTTACAAATACAGTCAGAGGAGAAAGAAGAATAAAAAAGAATGAAGAAAGCTTATGACATTTACGGGATAACGTCAAAACAGCAAATTACAGGTCATTAGTGTTCAACAGGGAGTAGAGAAAGAGAAAGGAGTGGAAAGCTTATTTAAAGAAATAACAGACTATCTTTCAAATCTGGAAAAAGATATAAATTCCCAGGTACAGGAAGGTCAATGGTCTCCAATCAGATTCAATCCAGGTAAGACTAGCCCACAACATGTTATAATCAAAATTTCTACAATCCAAGACAAAGAGAGGATCCTGAAAGCAGCAAGAGAAAAGAAAATAACATACAAGGGAATCCCAGTATCTCTAACAGCTGACTTCTCAGCAGCAACATTAAAGCCCAGGAGAAAGTGAGATAATATATCCAAAGTGCTGGAGGAAAAAAAAAAAAACTGCCAATCAAGAATACTCTACCCATCAAAGCTGCCTTTAGAAATAAAGAAGAGGTAAAGATTTTTCCAGACAAACAAAACTGAGGGAATTTATCACCACCAGACCTGTCTTACAAGAAATGCTGTCTTCAAGAAGAAAATGAAGGGTGCTAATGAGTAACAGGTAAGCATCTGAAAGTATGTAATTCAGTAATAAAAGTACACAAATTCGGAATACTCTAATAATGTAATGGAAGTGTGTAAATCACATATCATCTTTAATATAAAAGGAAAAAAACTGATAAAAAAATGACAATAATTTGTTAGTGACTATGCAATATAAAAAGACACAAATTTTTACATCAAAAATGCAAAGTGTGGGTAGAGAACATAGTTAAGGGATAGAAGTTTTTTTTTCTTCCTTTGTTGTAATTGAAGTTAAGTCATTATGAGTTTAAAATAACTTTTATAACTATAAGATGTTTCTTGAAACCCTCATGGTAACCACAAAGCAAAAATCTATCACAGATACATTAAAAATAAAAAGCAAGAAATTGAAACATGCTAATAGAAAAACATCACTTAACCACAAAGGAAGACACTAGGAGAGGAAGAAAAAAAAATCTACAAAACAACTAGAAAACAATTAAAAAATAAATAGATTTAATTATTCAATTAAAGGATATAGAGTGGCTGAATGGATAAAAAATAATTAATGATAGATACACTAAAAACTAATGTATATGGAAAAAGGGGGAATTATTAACTACAAAGAAAAACATCTTATTAAAAAACAGTCATAGACTACCACTTGGTTTTGTAGTAAAAAATACTTTCACAATAACAACATAAAAACAATACTGATTTATTCTAAAAATTATTATATGATTACATCAAAATGGTAGTTGGGCAGGAAAGTAAAGTGTGGGAAAAGAATATAAGATTTCATTTCAGAAAGCCTTATATTGGCAGGGCGTGGTGGCTAACACCCGTAATCCCAGCACTTTGGGAGGCCAAGGCAGGTGGATCACTTGAGATCAGGAGTTCAAGATCAGCCTGGCCAATGTAGTGAAACCCTGTCTCTAGTAAAAATACAAAAATTAGCCAGGTATGGTGGTGTGTGCCAGTAATACCAGCTACTCGGGAGGAAGAGGCAGGAGAATCGCTTGAATCCAGTAGGCGAACATTGCGGTGAGTCGAGATCAGGCTACTGCACTCCAGCCTGGGTGACAGAGCAAGACTTTTTTTTTTTTATTACTATACTTTAAGTTTTAGGGTACATGTGCACAACAAGCAGGTTTGTTACATATGTATACATATGCCATGTTGGTGTGCTGCACCCATTAACTTGTCATTTAGCATTAGGTACATCTCCTAATGCTATCCCTCCCCCCTTCCCCCACCCCACAACAGTCCCCGGAGTGTGATGTTCCCCTTCCTGTGTCCATGTGTTCTCATTGTTCAATTCCAAGAAAAAGAAAAGAAAGAAAGAAAGAGAGAGAGAAGGAAGGAAGGAAGGAAGGAAGGAAGGAAGGAAGGAAAGAAAGAAAGAAAGAGAGAGAGAAAAAAAAAAAAAGAGAAAAAGAAAAAGAAAGAAAGAAAGAAAGAAAGAAAGAAGGAGAAAGAAAGCAAGCCTTATCTTACAGGAAATCAATGGATAATATGGGTGAAAATACTACAAGAAACGGCTGAAATAAATAAAAATGATTGCCTCTGGGAGGACTGGGGATTTGGAGGGGCAAGACAAAGGACAGCAGTTTTTCATTATTATGCTATTTTATTTTTCACATGTATGAAATACTTTGAGATACAAGTGAGAAAAAATGAAACAGTCAAACTCTGTATGTTCAAGAAGTATTTGTGCCATTTACTCTGCTTGAAAAATCTAAAATTTTAATTTAGCAAAAATTGAGGATGAATACATTACATTCTACAAATGCAGTATAATTTGCTAATTTAATCTATTCAATTATGCTACTCATTCTGTATTGATCAACGTCTATCAAAACATATCTTTGGATTATAAAGGATAACTTCAAATTTAAAGTAGTGTTTCTTAAAATTATTTATCTACTTATAGTTAAATGTCAGCAAACAAAAGGGAGGTATAATCTCTCCTGTGATATTTTCATTGTTGATTTATCAAAACATATATACAAATACGTTTATACATGGACCATAATAGACCTATTAATTACTCTGAGCTAAATTTCCTTAACTACAAAAAGGTAAAATACAGTCTTACGTCAGGCAAATGAAAATTAAGAACAGGAAACACTATACAAAGGGAAGCACTATAAAGACCATGCAAGTATCACAGAAATTAGCACTTTATAACTTTATAAAACATGATCTCTCCTTTAGGTGTCTAAATTGTGACTAAATAATTTAATACTTACCTGAAAATTATATGTTTAATCTGTGCAATAGTTTTTTGGCATACAACTTTCTGGACTGTTTTTGTTTTTTCATTTGATTAGTTGGCTGGGTTGTTGTTTTATTGTGTGTGTGCAATGAAAAATCTCATGTATTTTAGTGAGTTCATCTGTAAGCCAAGTACTCCAACCATCTCTCAACTTTTCAAACAAATCCCCAATGGCCTCCCTGAGTTAAATCAGCAGAACAATAATATTTCATGGCTCATTAGTGCATGCAATCAAGCAACAGATCCTGATCCAGTAGTGGAAAGGGAGAAGCAATAGTTGGTTCCCATTTTGTTAATACCACAATATGCCCATAGGCCTCAGCCAAAAGGTCTAAATTAAGGATTGAACATAACCATGAAGCAACTGGCTGACAACAAAAAAGGGGGGAAAAAAGACTTAACAGAAAGAGCTACTGCAACTTAAATTGTTCTCACATTTTAAATGTGTTAACAATATCTATCTTTATTTGTAAGCCAAGTGTCTGTTGCAACTCTGCTGAGTTTCATCTTTATAAGCCTCTTTTGCCTCTCTGAGCCACAGTTTTATCTTTGTATTTGAGGCTTTACATCCAGGTGACTTCTTTCATTGCATTTCAAGGGTTCTCTAAGCCAAAAAAAAGGATGGGAGCAGCACACGACAATCCTTTGGGGTGAGTAAAGAAAAATATTAGAATTTCTATTTCCATTTTCTCTAAATATAATATGAGTCTACATTTGATATATGGATTTTCACAGGCATTCTAGTTCAGTAATTGTATCAGAGGATCCATATCTCATACAGTGAGCAAAATATCCTGAAAGAGGCATGCATGTTCCAGGCACAGAGGGGTAGATAGTGGTGCCCTCATGTAGTCATTCTCTGATTTCAGCGGGTTACACTCTATGGCAGTTTACAAGAGACCAGTTAGGAGAATTTGTAGAGTATATTGTCAAGTTTTAGCTATACTATACTTCACAAGGACAAATAGGTCTAAAATATTCCTTCAAAGGCATCACATGCTGAGGATAACACCAGTGATGGAAGCGTGTAAGTGAACAAGAAACGTGGGAAATTCTACTCCTGGTATAAGCTATTCAACAGCCATATTATAAGATTAAAAACGAAGATGATCAAATTAGGTTTGACAAAAAGTTGTTGGCCAAAAGATTCAAAGTTATCAAGACTGCAATTTGAAGGACAGATTTACATCTATAATCATTCATTATAAACCATCCTTAGCATACATTCTTCCCTGTGATGGTTAGTTATCGATTATGTGAAGCCCTTATGTAATTACAATTAGCCTGATATTTTAAAACACCACTATTTTGTTCCCTTTTGCCTTGTTCTTTTTAATTTTTATTTTATGTATCTTTTGTAACATACAGAATATATTAGAACTTGTTTATAGTAAATTTTTATTTATTATAAATGCAGCTTAGTGCATTGACAGCATGCGCACGCAGACAGACTGCTCAGCTCTGCAACTTACAACTGTCTAACATGGGCAACTTATTTAATCTATGACTCAGTTTCTTTTCATGTAAAACAAGAATAACTACCTACTCCATAAATCTGCGAACTTCTTAAAACAGTGCCTTAAATATAGCAAGCTCCATATAAGTATCATTAAATTAAATTAAAACATTACTATTTAAAAAAATAGAAACATATGGAATATATGCTCTTACATTTTTACTGACATGAGTAAGAAATAACAAAGTCTGAAGGCTGCTGTTCTAGAAAATCCTGTGTTACATTTATGTTACTTGAGAACTTAAACATAGTCATAGTTTATCAATAGAAAATTCCTACTCCATCTACTTAAGGTGAAAAAATATCTTTATAATTTTACACATCAATTAATCACTTGCTTTTCAAAATTTAACAGAACAGCTAAAATAAGATGCTTAAAATAAATAACAAGATATCATTTACATATGGCTAAGAAAATACTGTGCCTAGGATTCCTAATTGAGTCACCTTATCAAGTGTTCTTTATGTTAGCGTTTAAATTGGCTCATATTAACCGAGCACCAGAAATTAATCATGGGGAACACAAAGGAGCCATCAACCTTCCCAGATAATAAAAAATCAGCACATGTGAGAGTTTAGACAATTGATGGCTACTGATGGCTAAAGATGGACAGGATGTGCGTGACTCATACCTCAAGAGCCAATAATAATGGTTGTGAATGCAAATTGCTGCACCTTAGTAAGACACATATGCATAAAGGAGCCTACAAATGACATTAGACCATGATTGGCTGGGACTAGGAGGAAGAGTGGGGGCTTTTCAGAGGCTATGATGTTTAAACAGAACCTGAGTGAAGAGTTTACAGGGAACTCTTATGGGGTTGGTAGTGATAAAAACACTAAGCAGGGAACGTAGGCAAAGTCGAAAAGGCATGAAACAATGTGATCTGTGCAGGGATGTACATGTAGCCACTCTGTATAAGCAGGAAAGTGAGTGGGAAAAGATGAGACTAGAAAGGCAAATTAGGGTAGATCTTAAGGGATCTTGTAGTCACCCTAGAAGCCTGGATTTGGTATGAAAATACAGAGAACTATGAAATGAAGTTGGTCTGGAAAGTGGCAAGATCAGATTTTTGTGCAAGGAAAACTCAGAACAATGCAGACAAAGATGAAGAGACTAGAGGCAGGGAAATCAGTCCAGAAGCTACCTCAGTCATCAGACACAAGTTCACGTCTAAGCTATCGTGTAATATTTGCACCCAAAGGCATACTTCATAAATCAGGACTTGTAATTTTCGATAGATGACAATTGTCTCTATCTCAGCTAGTTTTATACATTCTTTCAAAAAATAGTTTTTGGATACTTATTCTTTACTAAATGAAGTTTAAAATGCTGGAGACAGACTAATGAACAATGCAGAAAAAGCCCCCTACGCCACGGTGCTTACATTCTACAAGGGACAGACAGACAATAATGAAATAGCAATGTCAGGTAGTGATGGAGTTATAAAGAATAGAGAGTGCTACGGGTGTTCTATTTTATCTAAGATGAGCAGAGACGACTCTCTAACAAGGTGACAGAGGTCCTGGTGAAGCAAAGAGGTAAGCCATGTGGCTATCTAGAACAAGAGTTGTCCTGGCAGAGGAAATAAAAGTGATAAAAGTGCTATCACATGAAGCAGAATTCTGCTTGGGGTGTTTAAGGGATAGCAATGAAACCAAAACCACGAATAAGAACCTCTGGGGGCCAGGTGGACACTCTTTTACAAAGTCAGTAATACATCTTTAAATCAGAAAAGAAAAATATGTCACTGTCACTTGGAAGCCTGGGGGACAGAGAATAAATGAGCCAGAGCAATTTCATCCCCACAATCAGAAAACTCACTCATTGATCTTCTACCCTCCTGGTGGTGGGCTGTTATAATTGTGTGGTGTGTGTGCATGTGTGCGTGTGTGTGTGTGTGTGTATGTGTGTGACAGAGAGAGAGAGAAAGTCTGGGTACCAGTTTACATGGCTATCAGCATGATTTAGAGGCATCACTATGGTACGTTGGACCAAGCCATGCATGTTAGCACACATTAAAATGTAAGAAATATCACAAGATTTCTGGGAAAAGATGATAGACAGTTGTTTCGCTAGAATAGTTTATTTATGGTCCTATGAAAGACCTCTTTGCATCTCATACAAGTTGGAGATTTACAATATTTTCATTTGTAATCATCTAAATATGATTATGCCACAGACTATTACGGATCTCAAGTTTTACTTTTGTCATAATGCCGCTGATCTCTGTCAAGAAAAAAAGTTGAATAGTATTACATAAGTACTTGTGAGAACTGACTATTCCTTTCTGATGTTATTTTTACCTTAAGTTCACGCGTTTAAGCACAGAACTTCAACATTTGTGATCCTTCTAACTATTAAAAACACTAATGGTAGTGAGCTCTATTCTATGCCAGATGCTGCGCTTCTATGCATTATCCCATTTAATCCCCACAACACCCTTAGAGGCCTGTAAAAGTGATCACACAAAATAATTTCCATGTATTTGCCACCCAGGCATAAAGTACAAAAGTAATGAAACAATGTCATTTACTAACTTTCAAATTAAAATATTTTAATGGAGAGTAAAAAAAGAAATGCAATAATTTGAGTTACTAGACAGAACAGGAAATAAGTTCAACTTAAATATTTATTAAGTATTTTTATGGTTTGAAGATAAATTAGGCCCTGAGAAACTTATATTTTAGCTGGGAAATAAGGGAGGAAAGAAAGGAGACAGAGAGAGAGAGACAGAATGAATGAATGAATTATACTGCAAGGCAGGATGCAGGAATTGTCAATAGCAAGTTACGGGAGGAATTAATTCTGCCTGAGAGAATATGGCTAAAATTCTAGGGGAGGTACGGGTGGGGTGGGAGAGGACAGAATCTGGTTCAGATAGGGCAAAAAGCAAAAGAGAGAGACTCCATAAAATATAAACAAGCAGAAATTAGCGAACAAAGAGAACAGTATTAGGAGCCAAGCCAGAAGAAATAAAGTGTCCAAAGAGCAAAGGTGGGATTGAGTGGAGTGTCTCAAGCAAAAGAAGAAAAGAAAGATATAGAAACAGAAGGCACACATGGGTGTGGTTTATAGGGCTACAGCCTTGCCTGACAGGTGAGTATGGGAGATGCAGAGAAGGGTAAAAGCCCACCTCCAGTACAGGGTAAGTGAGAGTACAGTCCATTAAGTAAAAATAACATTATTATGAAATAATAACAACAATTTATGTTTTTGTGATCTCTTCTTTTTTGTGTGTGACATGGAGTCTTGCTCTGTTGCCCAGGCTAAAGTGCAGTTGCATAATCTGAACTCACTGCAACCTCCGCCTCCTGGGCTCAAGTGATTCTCCTGCCTCAGCCTCCTGAGTAGCTGGGACTACAGGCATGCACCACCACACCCAGCTACTTTTTGTATTTTTAGTAGAGATGGGGTTTCAACATGTTGGCCAGGCTGGTCTCGAACTCCTAACCTCAGGTGATCCACCCACCTCGGCCTTCTAAAGTGCTGGAATTACAGGCGTGAGCCAAGGCACCTGGCCAATCTCTTCTTATTACGAGTAACTGTTAGCCAAGACCATCACTTATGGCCAGAGTTACCACAATAATTCAGTTAACAGCTGCACAGAACTGACAAGAAGAATGCATTGTGAAGGCAAATCACAGCAAAAGCACACACAGTTGAGAAGAGCTTTGAGTGGGAGGTAGCTTTTGCTTGACACTTTTGTTCCACTTTTGTTCCAGAGATCTAGCTTATCTTTCTTCTTTTACTGGCCTCCCTCCAAGGTTCCAGCCCCAGTGTTAGCAACAAACCAGACTATTTGCCATTGTTCAATCACAGAATGTTCTTTCAAATCTCCAAACTGTTCTTGCTTTCTGTGCTTGAAAACAGCCCCTCATCCTCCTTCAAGGTAAAGTTCCCAAATATGGCATTTGAATTTAATTACAATCTATTGATTATATTGGCTTTTTCCTTTGGCAAAACTTAGTGATCCTACTGAAATAGGGATTATAGTGTAGCAAAGTAATTAGGAGTTAAATAGAAAACCTTCTTCTAAGGACTGATGTCCCCAAAAAGGACTTTGTGATCTCAGTACAAATGGTCCCTAAATGAATGCTGAGTCCCTCTGATAGGGAAACCGAAATTTCCTCAGAAGGAGATTCAGGAAGCAGAAATATTCTCAAATCCTCACAGTAGCAAAAGCCTGAGGAATTTTGCATACCTCAGGATACACATCAGGGATTTGACATTTGGCACCCACTGTACCATTTCCCCCAAACCACCAATTTATCATTACCCTTTTCAGATGGGGCATTCTAGTGCTACTTACTTCCTAGGCAAACTCTGTGGAAACACCACATTAATCATTTCACATACTTTCAGGGTTGATAGCATTGCTGAGTTTGAGTTTCAGACCTCAACAAACTGGCTTTTAGATGTTTCTCAGTTGTATAGAAATTATTCTTTTTAAGACTAGAAATATGAAAGTATAATTAGTTTGCTGAAACCGTCTAATATCTGTGACTTATTATACTGAGTTCAGCACTGAATTCCTGCCATTTTATGGCAGGAATTTTGAGCATTTTATGACTGACAAGGCAGAAACCACATGAGTCTGAGCATTCTGTATGAACAACTAATGGGAATGTAACCAGGCTTTGCTGTTGAAGAGCACCTGTGGAATGGAAATGCTGACTGGCCATGGGCCAGCTTGCTGTTAATACTTATAATTACCAAGTTCACCATATGGTCATTTGATTTGGTGTGACATTGGTCTCTCCATCAAAGTGCTGCCATTTTTAAGTGTACTATCTATTGAAGAGAGCAAAAAGGACCAAGTACTTTCACATCAGCTCCTGGATCTATGCTCATACATTTTAAACTAGATATTTTCATTTTCATTTTGGTGTTCCTGTCATTGTTGGAAGTTCAAGATCTACCCTAAGAGCTACTTTTTAAGTTTGCTCCTGTGGAATATGCCTCCCGTGTATTCTCTGAAACTACTTCATTTGGGCTATATCTTTGAATAATATAATAATCAGAACTAACATTTACTTACTTAGTGGTAAGCAGTGCACGGTTTTTACTTTCATTAACTCATCCCATCTTTATACCATTATTAGACCAGAGAGCTGAGGTTTAGAAAGGTTAAGTCATTTGCCCAAGGTCATGGAGCTGGTGAGTGTCAGAACCACTAGTTTTTGTTTTGTTTTTTTTAATAGAGAGCATTGGAGCTAATTCGTACTGAAAGTGATTGTTTTTATCTGAAATTAGTTGGAAATAGCTATTATTAACTTTGAGTTTGAATGTCTTAACTATAGGATCATTCTGGAGCATATGATTAGAGTTGGATTAGTTACCACTGGATGGAACTATGTCTTCTCAGGTAGCAAATTCCTCCCTGTAAAAATCTGTTTAGGAAGCATAGTTTTTGGTCAGGCACGATGGCTCATGCTTTAATCCCAGAACTTTGGGAGGCCGAGGCGGGTGGATCACCCAAGCTCAGGAGTTCAAGACCAGCCTGGCCAACATGGCGAAAATCTGTCTTTACTAAAAATACAAAAGTTAGCTGGGCATGGTGGCTTGCACCTGTAATCCCAGCTACTTGGGGGCTGAGGCAGGAGAATCATTTGAACCTGGGAGAAGAGGTTGCAGTGAGCTGAGATTGCGCCACTGTACTCCAGCCTAGGCCACAGAGTGAGACTCCATCTCAAAAAAAAAAAAAAACAAAAAAACTTCGCTATTGTGAACAGTGCTGCAGCAAACGTGGGAGTGTAGATATCTCCTCAATATACTGACTTCCTTTCTAAAATAAAAATCTTTTAAAAAATGCTAGGCTATAGGACTATTTGCATATTTTTGCCTCTGCAGCCCTGGGCAGAAAGCATTTCAAAGTAGAGTTTTTGTGTCACTCTTTGAGAATTTTATCAATTGAACAATAAAGACCTGGGACAATTTCATAGGAAGGCACTCATACAGAACCCCACCCCACTGCTGCCCCAATATGATACTTTACTGCATTAACTGTGCTCCTTGCTAAAAGGCCACTAGTTGCTAGTCAGAGCTGAATGGAAACTCTAGAGCTTGCACAACATTTAGGATCTAGTGTAACTGAGATACTGAGTCCTACAGACAGCTGTCTATATGACAGATAATTAGTTCAGCATTTGTGGAAACAGTTAAGACCCAAAAATAAAGGGCAGCAGAGAATAGATTCCCCCACTATGAAAAGATGTACAGCTAAGAGCTGTAGATATTGAAGGATACTCATTTTGGAAGCTTGTTGGGGAACCATGAGTATTGCTCACTCAGGCTGCATGGTTAAGAATTGGTATACAGGTATAATGGGTAGGCTGAATTTAGATGAAAAGGAAAAACAGAAATCTGAATATAAAAACTGTGACAATAGGGCTACAAATAGAGACAACACAACTTCTTTAAAAAGTAAAACTTTAAAAGCCTTGCATCCAAGAATATTCTACTACTCTCTAGCAAAATCTGATGAAGAATAACACTATTAAATTAAAAGTTAATTTTTGTTATAACATTATGAAATGTTTAAAGAAAAATTAAGTGAATAGGATGAGAAAAGATAATATAATATTTAACATACACATGAAATAATAAACAACATGTACTGGATGGCAGTAAAATAAACTATTCATTATAATTAAAATTTTTACTTATATGGTTTAAATGATCAGAAAGCAATAAACATAAAATTTCATATTTCATATCTAAAATAATAGTAATAATACCCTGCAATTTCCTCTTATGACTTGTAACACTTGCTGATTGACATATTTTTAAATCTACCAGTTTTCAGGTATCAAATTTAATTATGTAACAGGTTTATATTATGTTTATAATTTCATATTTGTTTAATCGCATTTTGAATAAACAAATTACATTAGGTTTAATATGCATGATGTTGTAAAACAAAAGCTATGCCCCTTATTTTATCCCCAGTGTACAGAATTTATCCCAACAGAGCAGGGAAAAAATATCAAATCCTCAATGTTTAGGTATATAAAGAATGTCACAACTTTTCATATTCTGGAAAGTCAATAATGGAAGAATTAAAATGCAATTTCCTTTACATAAGAAAAGTAATAGTTAAAAAAGATCATATTTGTCATCAATGAAGTGTTTCTCCTGTGGTAATTTATTCATTGGTTTATGGACTTCAATTCTCTAGGTTTAACAACAAATCTATGTCAAGATGCTACATAGATTCTATACAGATAGATTCGATGTTTTCCTCTCTGATTTAGCAGATTTGCAGAGTTGTCTACATTCAGATGGTCCTCTGGTGTTTATGGACTGACATTAAAGAATGCATAAGTTCTTTCGGAAAAATAATAAACAGTACAAATATTAGAAATTTTGTGCCCAATGTTTGCTTCTGTTATCAATATACAGTCATTATTTATGGCTTATCTTAATTTTTGGGCTTCTAATGGTTACAGGCACAAAGCAATATATTCATCTTTTTGGAAACAGCAAAGGACATAAAGCCTACTATCAATCTCTTATATCTAACTACATCCTGGAAAACCTAGTTCATCTGAGATTAATTTTCTAAGATTAAAAATAACAATCTTTAAAATATCAAATCCAATAATATGTGGGAAAAAACAATAATGAAATACTTAATCTCTGGAAATATATCCTTTTATGAGTTTACAGCAGGCAATAATATCTTTTTATTTAATAAAATGCTAAAATATTATAAGAAATCTTGCCTTACTCTATTAAGTCATAGTCTAGAAAAACAAGCAAAATTTTAGTTTTTAGACAGTTGGGCAGAAAAAAGTGAACTGAAATATAACATTGTATATGAATCCTTTAAAAAAAAGTATGTGAAATAAAAATAAGCTTTCTTCATTCCATTATAAAAGCAATGGGTAGTCAATGAAGATTTTATATATACAAATATAATATATATAATAAATATATATAAAAGAAATCTAGCAATCCAAAACAGCTATTATATAATTGTGTTTATTATATTTTACAGGCCAATTCATTGGAACATGTCACTCTGAGAGGGAACATTTGTAATCTCCTACTGCCATCTTATGTAATGTCTTGTCACTACACAATACGGAATATGCATGAAGGAAAACCAAAAGCACTTTCTGGAGGTTGTATTTCAAACCCATCACATAAAAAATTAAATATCTACTGTTCCATTCCCCACTCTAATTATACTATTTATTTATAAGAAATTATTTCTAATTTCTTCCCTATTAATTTTGTAAACTTTCTATTCTAGTCATGTTTATTATCCTTTACATACAGTTTATTATAATTTAAAATGCTATATAGCACCATATTATTTAGATGCATGAGTATTTTAAAGCTAGAGTTTAAAATTTGTAATAAAGCAGAATCAAAGTACTATTCTCTTTTTTAAAGCAACAGAAGTCAACAGACTTTCTTAGAGACGTTTGTCCTGATGCTGACAATGTCAACTGTAAATACATGCCAGTATTTTAATCTAATAATCACAATGCACATAGGCTGAATATGTACTGATTTGTCTATAAATTCTAATAGCTCTTAATACATGTCACAAATTGATCACTATTCAAAAGTCCGTATCGCCCAGTATAATTTGGAAGGCTGTCACTAGGAGAGTCTCTCCACTCTTATTTTGCTATATAATACCAACATTGCAACTATTAGAGATAGATATCAATCTATCTCTAATGTGCTCATTCACAAGTAACAAAAACAGCCAACTAACCATGGCTTCTACAAATAAGAGTTTGTCTCCACAAGCAGCAGTAAGTTGCCTTTGATTCTATTTCTCAACAATGTCATCAATTTTCAAGGTTCTTTCCAGCTTCCCATTCCAGCTTCCCATTGGGGTTGTGGGAGATACACAAATAACTATCAGAGTACTGCTGGCTCTCCTTTCTACATTCCTAGGCTTGTGTCTAGTCCTAATCACACAAATTTAAATGAGTTTTAGAGAAACTGGAAAGATCCAAGAGATGTTAAAATTTGTCCAGTACATGGAATATCAGCATTATGAACAAAAATTAAATGGAGTTGCTTCATTTCACATAAAAAATACATGTGTGCTATGTTCAAGTTCTTCTTTGAAAGTACGTAAAATATTTCGGAAGGAAATTAAGTTACTCTTCCCAGTGAGGAAAAAAGATCCAAATTGGAACAGAATTGATACACAAAAGGCAGACTCTATGACTTTCAATATCATAAACGCTGAAATAGGCTATCAGATCAGGAACTAACTTCCAACTCTAGGCACAATGGAACAGAACAGAGGCCTCAGAAATAACACCACACATCTACAACCATCTGATCTTTGATAAACCTGACACAAACAAGCAATGGGGAAAGGATTCCCTATTTAATAAATGGTGCTGGGAAAACTGGCTAGCCGTATGCAGAAAACAGAAGCTAGACCCTTTCCTTACACATTATGCAAAAATTAAATCAAGATGGATTAAGACTTAAACGTAAAACCTAAAACCATACAAACCATAGAAGAAAACCTAGGCAACACCATTCAGGGCATAGGCATGGGCAAAGACTTCATGACTAAAACACCAAAAACAACTATAACAAAAGCCAAATTGACAAATGGGATCTAATTAAATTAAAGAGCTTCTGCTCAGCAAAAGAAATTATCATCAGAGTGAACAGGCAACCTACAGAATGGGAGAAAATTTTTGCAATCTATCCATCTGACAAAGGGCTAATATCCAAAATCTAAAAAGAACTTAAACAAATTTACAGGAAAAAAAAACCCATCAAAAAGTAGGCAAAGGATATGAACAGACACCTCTCAAAAGAAGACACTTATGTGGCCAGCAAACATGAAAAAAAGGTCATCATCACTTGTCATTAGAGAAATGCAAATCAAAACCACAATGAGATATCATCTCACGCCAGTTAGAATGGCAATCATTAAAAAGGCAGGAAACAACAAATGCTGGCAAGGATGTGGAGAAATAGGAATGCTTTTACACTGTTAGTGGGAATGTAAATTAGTTCAACCATTGTGGAAGACAGTGTGGCAATTCCTCAAGGATCTAGAGCCAGAAATACCATTTGACCCAGCAATCCCATTACTGGGTATATACCCAAAGGATTATAAATCATTCTAGTATAAAAACACATGCAACACATATGTTTATTGCAGCACTATTTACAATAGCAAATACTTGGAACCAACCCAAATGCCCATCAATGATAGACTGGATAAAGAAAATGTGGCACATATACACCATGGAATACTATGCAGCCATAAAAAAGAATGAGTTCATGTCCTTTTCAGGGACATGGACAAAGCTGGAAACTATCATCCTCAGCAAAGTAACACAGGAACAGAAAATCAAATACAGCATGATCTTACTCATAAGTGGAAGTTGAACAATGAGAACACATGGACACAGGGAGGGGAACGTCACATACTGGGGCCTGTCGGGGGATGGGGGCCAATGGGAGGGGGAGCATTAGGACAAATACCTAATGCATGCAGGGCTTAAAACCTAGATGACGGGTTGATAGGGGCAGCAAACCACCATGGCACATGTATACCTACATAACAAACCTGCACGTTCAGCACATGTATCCCAGAACTTAAAGTAAAATAATGATAAAAAAAAATCAATCATTATGGGATTATGAGTGATTTTCACTTTTTTCTTTGTACCTTGCTAGAATGTCTAAATGTGTGTTGCTTTTTATGTTAAAACAAAATGGAAAAAATAAAAATTGAAAAGTTACATGGTTCAGAACATCAGTTGCCTGAAAGACAAGAGTGGGGAAGACGCAGAAGTCTCTCTAGGCCTTTTATTCTATAAGGAAAAAGCTCTTCCACAAATTATTTTCCATGTCAAAAATTTCTAATGAAATATTAATTATTAATACAAAATTTAAGAATATAAATATACTCAATCAGTTCTTCAACATCTAAATAATAACTAATGTAGTTCTCTTACCTGTTGAATTTCTTGATGGTAATTTAACTTCTTTAGCAATAATTATGGATGCTAGAGGAAGGGTAGTAGTAGTAGTTTCCCCCTTCAAAATAAAAACGTACCAAAAAAAACCTAATTAATAAGCTACATGATACTGATCATTTAAGAAAAAAAGATGAAATGGAAAATAATAATTGTCCAACCTATTTACCACCAAGTTCTTTAAATAATTTTCTTTATATAAAGTATGTAAGTATCATAATGAACAATAACCATGTTCTACTTCATTATATAATAGAACTACAAAAACTGATCAACAAAGTTACAAAAGAACATAATAAAATAATTCTTCCACTAAAAGCAATAAGGCCACATAAAAACTGGACTAAATCCAATCATAGCAATATAGAATACTTCTTACCAAAACAATGACACAAACAGGAACACATATATGTAACAGACCAATTATCAGCTTGGTTTCCTAAAAGTACCTATACAAATCGCTGTTAAATCAATGTATTAACAAGTCAATTTAAACCAAATTAGGCCTAAAGCCACACAAGGATCCCCTGATTTCCTAGCGCTAACATAAAGAACCTGAGACATTCCTGTAATTCTATGTTTTGCATATTTGGCCTGGGCTTCTTAAACTTATTTCAGAGGACTAGGCTGAAGAAATTCTATTTTGATGCCATCCTGTTCATGGTGCTAAGAAGAAAAGACATTGTAATTCAGAGATGGATGCTAATAAAATGGGCATCTGGGAAATCAGTGGCTGCAAATTGGAATCTCCCAGGGAGTCTTTTTAAAAATACCAGATTAATTAAATCAGAACCTTTAGAAATTGAGCTCATGCTTTTTTTTAACTTACCAGATGATGCTCTAATACAGAAGATGAATTAAAAAGCATAGCAATAGATGATATCAAGCAAACAATATTATTCAGTTTGAAAACATCCAAAACACAGAATCATGTACCCGACCAACAGTGAGCTCCAAACAGCATTAGAACACAAGTATGGCAGTGTTGGTAGTCCCAGAATACAAAGATGACAATTTGTAGTGGCCAAGGCACCAACACATTATCAGAAGAGCTGATAATGAAACTAAAGCAACTATTTTCCCTGGTGCTCTTACTCTTCAAAAGCCATGAGAACAAATATAATATGAAAGGTGAATACAGTTTACTGGAATGTACCATATCTTCCCTCACTATTTTTTCTTATATTTTACTAACAAAAAGGAGTTAAATGTGACAACCCTGTTGTACTGTCATTTGGGGTGGCATTTAGTTGATACCAAAGCCAAACCTAAAGAACTTAAATATGAAAATAAAAATTAAAAATTTTATCTCTTTTTCCCAAAATTTGCAAGTATCTGGATGTTTGACATCATCAGCGCTTTAATAGGTAAAAGACATGCCTTCCAACTTCTCAGTATGTCTCTCAAGATCCCTCCATCTGGCTTCTCTTATATTTTGCTTTTAAGCCATATGAGTGAATGCATGGTTTAATGCACAGAACATTGTCTAGCATATTGTAAGGGTTATTGACGGTAGCTATTTTATAATATTACTAACATATAACACATTATAAAATATTAATTACTATGTTATCTAATTATATTGTTATAATTGCTATCATTTCTATTAACCATTATAATTATTACAATTGATAGCTTTATCATTATTATTACCATACATGCTTCTATGTCCATTGCTGCTGCAAAACCCAGAGGTACTCAAGCTTCAGAGACTACAAAGTCAAAAGTATAGGACCATCTTTAGGCAAGCACCTTTTGGAGTATAGCAGTTAATGGCATGAACTTCAGAGTCAACAGAAAACAATCTGAATCCTGACTGATGCTGTGTAACTTTGCACAAGTGAGTTCGCTCTCCATGCCTGTTTCCACAACTACAGAAGTGTGATAATAATGGTTGTGTCTGAGGACTCTTGAGAGGATTAAATGAGATAGTATCCATTCAACACTTGGTATAGCACCTACAAGCACTCAATAAATGTGAACTGGTATGTAACATCCCCAAGATCTGCTCTAGGGAAAATAAGAGGTTCTTCCTGATTTTGTACACATAGAAGTATAGAACTGGCTGTGGAACATCCTATCAAATTATTTTAATGAATATTTTATTTTTATACCAATGGAAATTTCTATGAAGAAAGCCAAGGTAAAAATCTTACACGTTCAAATGTTATTAAAGACGGTCTGCGTCTAGCAGCATCACTGTCTCACACATAGTGGGCCCTCAACAACACATAGTGGGCCCTCAATAAATGTTAAATTAGTGAAAAAAATGATTGCTGAAAGACATATAATGTAATTTTCCTTGCTTTTTTTTATCTTTTGATACCCTGGGAACAAAATTTTTATATAACACTTTACACTTTCTGTGTTATACTCTTCTGAAGTTAAAGATAAACATGCTCTTTTACCAAGTGTTTGATGGAGTGGGAACTGTCAATTTGAATTGGAGAGAATATTTGGAGTAATGGTAATCTTATGGTTTGAAACCTTTTGAAGTGTTAATAGGCTTTTGCTTCAGGAAGGAAAATAAGCACTTGTCAACTTGGGTCAGATCAAGCATTTCAAGAGTAGTGCTCACAGACTCTTAGTAAGAATAAAAAGTAAAAACCAGAACAGAATAGTTCTTACAAAATCGACCTTCATAAACAAGAAATAAACATGATAAGTTAGCCTCTAATGTAAGTTAGAGGCATGCATAAAATGCATGAAATGCAACTCTAGTTTTCAATAGTTTCTTTGCCTTTTAAAACAAGTCTAATGATTGAAAGCATTGGCCTCTTTGATTTTTAAATATTGTGCTCAAAGCGATCATGCCACAGAGATGTCAAAATATGAAAACTAAGCATGCATAAAACAAAAGGTGGATGAGAACAGAAATGTGAATTGGGTAGGTGACTTGGTCAAGTCCATAGAGCTCACCAAGAGCAGAGCCAGAAGAAAGAATGGGAAAAGTTCAAGAATTCCATTGTTCTCGCTCTCCTAAGATCGAAAGAATCCTAATATGACACAAGCAGGTCAGCTTTTAAACTTAACCTCAGAAATAGTATGATTTCAGAGACAAGAATTTTTCTTTGTTCAAAAAAAATCCTACTTGATATTGCCTAAAACTTCAATAGGAAACAGAGCCTTTAATTGAAAAGAGATGAAAACATTAACATGCAAATAAAGCATGAAATTTCTCAATAAAGAAGGATCCCTAGAAATCAAGAAGAAGCTGTGTACTTGAAGGGTAAGGGAGTTCTCTGAAGGAAGAAAGATTGTTAAAAGGTGACAACACAGAGGGCTTGTATCTCTGACTTAACAAATTTGTCCTATAAAATCTGTATAGGATACTAATTAAAAGCTTAAATTTGAGAGTCAGACTTTCACTCAAATCCTGCCGAGGTATGAGTATGGCATGTCACTTAATATCTCTAAGCTTCAGTTTTCTCATCTTTAAAACAAGGATGCAAATACTGTGCCTATCTCGTAAGGTTATAAGAGGAAGGCATCTAGCACAATGCTTAGCAAATAATAAACAACTAATACATGTGAATTATCAATATCATTTTGTATACATCTTGAACCTAGACTTCTTGGGAATAAACATTTCTAAAAGTCTCATTCAACAAAGTATGTAAATTTCAGCAGTGTTATTTCAGGCCTCTCAGATTAGGACATGATTTACTTTTATTTCTATAACAGTATGTTTCCCAAGAGTAAAACTGAACTATACTTCTTGAAAATATGTTTCCTATTGTTAAATCTAATTTTATCTATCTTTGTACTTCACCCAAATATACTTCCATTTAATGTTTATAAATAAATGTAAAGCAGTGAGCATACAGATAAATGTCATGTGATTTGATAGAAAATTCAGTAAAGCAAGTCCCCATCAATAGATTTTATGCAACCATGTCTGCCAGTCAACTATATCCATATCTGATATCATATTGGTTTATAAAAAGATTTTTGAGTGGTAAAATCCTATGGAGAGAGGACACAATACAAATATTAATAGAGAAATATTTCTAGGTGTTTGGATCAGCAACATCATATCCTGGGGACTTGCTGCAAATGCAAAATTTCAGGCCCCACCCACAGCTAATGGATCAGAAACTCAGGGGTCAGAGATCAGCAATCTATATGTTGACAGACCCTCCAGTTGATTCTGACGCACACAAAAGTTTGAGAATCACTTGTCTAAACTCTAGTCAATATGGTTCCCTGCTTTAAACACCCCTCACTGCAGCTGCTTAATACCTGAGGGGCTGCACCCGCAGATGATAAAGAACCTAGAATTCTTGGTCCCTGCCATGTGATTACAGGCAAAGTTTCTTGCCCTATAACCAACTGCCAAAAATCCATGAAGGGTGAAGGGGAGGGATTTGGCAAAACTTCAAGTTGTATAGCCTCAAGATACAACTAGACAGCTGAAGGCCCTGAAATTTATTCCCTATCAGAAATTCCTAGCCAGAATGAACACAGCTACAATCAGAGTAAGGACCTCATGTTCCTTCCCACCATGCCATCACCATGAAGCTGGACACCATTAACTAACATCAGTGGTAATAAAGAGGCCTTCAAGGGAGGGTTGACTTAGAAGGTCCTTAACAATATTCCAACTCCCTTTTAAGAGATAAGTCAAAAATACCTTAAAGGTTTAATCCATTTAGATAAACTGAGACTCTGGGCTTTCTAAACTATTGGGTTGGAAAGTGTGGACCTCAGTTATTTCAAGAGATTATCAGTTTGTAGACACACAAAGCACTACATGTCGATAATAAATAACAAAGCAGCCCATGTTCAGCCTATGCTCAGCCTATACCAGAAAGCCTCACCCAAACTTGCTAATAACCTTATGTGGTAGTTCCTTAGAAGAGTAATTTACTCAATGTCCTCTGGCTAGCAAATGATGTTGACAGCAGTCTAACCCAAAAATAAATATTCTTAACACTATTACTTGGGCTCAGAAATCTGCAGATATCTGGGAAACTGAGTCACTACACCATAGAGAAATTTTGCTTGAGAGACTGAGAAACTACAGAAGACAGGACTTCTTGTTTAAGAGAGAGAAGAGCCAGCCAAGCACAATAAACTTGACTAGGTGACAAAGTCTTAGTTGCCACATATTTGTACAACCTGCATAGCTTTCATTCAATCCACCTTGGCCTAGCTGCCGGGACTTATGTCTGTGGTGTAACAAGAAAGAGGGCTTGGACAAACCCTAAGTGGGTTTCTAGTAAAATATTAAGAAACAAGCAGTATTGTTTTAGGATACCTCAAACGAAGAGTAATCCTAAAAGCAGATAGATGAGGGCATTTTCTTTGACTTCTCTCTTCTCTCCTCACCTCCAGTGCACATGTAAGAGCAGTATATTAACCACAGCCAGGCCACATAAGAGTTAGAAACTGGAAAATGAGGAGCAGAGGTTCTTGGTGTCTCCTAAGCTTCATCTTTTTTTCCACAGTGGCTAAGTGCACTGATTTTTGTATCTATGATAATAGATCCAAGTTCGAATTTCAGTTCTAGCCCTTAGTATGTATATGACCATAGACATCTATGCAACCTCTTGAAGATTCCATTTCTTTATTTGTAAAGTGGAATAATAATCAGTACCTACCTCATAAGTAGTCAGATATTACCCAACAGACAGAATAAGAATGTGCTCCATGCACCAGCAAAGCAGGGGAATCAAGATGAAGTGATAAAATATTTTGAAAAAATTGATATGAAAAAGCATCAGTATGGTCATTAAAGTGGTGATTTTGCAATATAATGGGTATTATATGAAATTATCTTGGGTTTGTGCTTACATTGCAGGAGTGGCAACAAAACACCATGATATTTTCAGTGCTTATTGCAGCTGTCTCAATTTGGCCCTGTCCATAGCACGGATATGAAGACTAAAGGAGATTATACATAGGGTGTGCTTGGAGAAATGTTTGGCCTAAAGTAACTTCTCAATAAATGTTGACTGTTATTATGATCTGCATATCAGCTTCCTCTGCTCACTTACACCTTCTGCTTACTCATGACTTCAGCTTGTGAAGCCAACCATAACCCTTGCTCTACAAAACCTTTCAGCTCGAGGTCACCATAATTGAACACAACATTCTGTGCCTCTCAGTTCAAATCCTCAAGAGCAAAAAAGTAGGAGAGGATTAGACCCAAGCAACTGCAGGCTGAAGTGCAGGTTGGTAGAACAGAAGTGAGTTACATGACCACCTAAGTTTCCTTTTTTTCATTCAACAAGAGCTGCAATTATAGTCTGAGAAGTCAGCTTTTGCAAATTTCTGCTGTGGTAAAAATCAACCCCCAAATCCTGTTGTTTTACAAAAAAGAAGGTTTATTTCCAGCCTGTTCCACATTGACTGCAGGTGGGCTGTGACTCTGTTCCACATGTTTTCTTCATTCCAGGATCCAGGCTGAAGGAACATTCTCTATGACACACCATTCTTGTGCCACAGGGAAAAGAGCAATGGTGAAATGACTGATGGCAAGTAAAGTTTATGGTTAGACAACATATAAGTCACTCATGTTGCCATTAGTCAAAGAAAGGCACATGGCCAACCCTGGGGCTGGGAAGTACAATCCTCCTATGGGGAACTCAGTGAATAATTGGGGAAAATAATAACAACCTAGCACAAGGACCCTGGGGAAGCAAGTTCCTTAATACACATCTACAATCATGTGAAGAACCATGACATTTAAAGAATATAACTTAGAAAGTAACTATGTTGGGAACTACTGCTTAAGAATGTTTGTTTAAGGTCTCTTAAGTCACTAGATAATCTGAAGAAGTTTCTGGTCAGCAGGAAAAGGTATCATTTTCTGTATGTGAACCAGTCAATACAGAAGTGTTTTGGGGATAAGGAAGCTATAAAAATATGCATTGCCTTAAATTTTAATAGTTACACACCTTTCTATACTCAGTGCACAAATGGCTCCTTAAGAGAGCCATCTTTTTTTTTTTTTTTTTTTGAGAGAGTATCACTCTGTCGCCCAGGCTGGAGTACAGTGGCACAATCTCCACTCACTGCAAGCTCCGCCTCCCAGGCTCACGCCACTCTCCTGCCTCAGCCTCCAGAGTAGCTGGGACTACCGGCACCTGCCACCACGCCCGGAGAATTTTTTGTATTTTTAGTGGAGACGGGGTTTCACCGTGTTAGCCAGGATAGTCTCGATCTCCTGACCTCGTGATCCGCCCGCCTTGGCCTCCCAAAGTGCTGGGATTACAGGCGTGAGCCACTGCGCCTGGCTCATCGTTATTTTTTTAATAAATTAAGGAATTTAGAAAACAATTGTTTCTAGTAGCATAAGCTTGTACATTTAAATGTAATCAGTTTCTTCTGCTTTATTAAAATATGAATTTAAGGAAACATTATAATTAAATTAATTTTAAATATCATAGGGAGCATCAATAATTAGTGCTATATTAATGATAATATGTCATATGATCCTAGAATAGTACAGGGAATCTACAGACAATAATATATAATGAAACCACTCTTTTTCAAATTGACCATAACACAGTAGGTCAAAAATATATAATTTTAAGTATCTGCAATTAGTAAAAGGCATGATTATATGTTTCATGCTCTATGAATAAATGCACTGAATCTAAAATTAAACTTTGAAGAGTTGTGGCAAACAAAGCTAAGAAGAGTTCCATTGCTATGTCTTCTCTCTTCTCTCTCGAAATCAAAAAGTTTTCGTTATTCTCCCTACTCTGTCTGTAAAGGGTCTTTATATAGTTTGTTGCCCTTTAAGTCAAGGAGTTAATATAGATCTATCTTCCAAGAGACCCACAGCAAGCCTAGGGGAGGTGTCACATCAAGTAGTATCTGAAAAACTGCAAAAGTGAATCAGTATTTTTTTTTTTAAGATGGAGTCTCACTCTCTGTTGCCAGGCTGGAGTGCAGTGGTGTGATCTTGGCTCACTGCAACCTCCGACTTCCTGGTTCAAGCAATTCTCCTGCCTCAGCCTCCCGAGTAGCTGGGATTACAGGCATGCACCACCATGCCCAGCTAATTTTTTGTATTTTTAGTAGAGACAGGGTTCACCATGTTGGCCAGGATGGTCTCGATCAGTTATACCGAGCTTTTTTTCATATGCCTGTTGGCCACACGTGTATCTTCTTTTGAAAAGTGTCTGTTCATATTCTTTGCCCACTTTTTAATGGGGTTGTTTTTCTCTTGTAAATTGGTTTAAGTTCCTTATAGACGCTGGATATTAGACCTTTGTCAGATGCGTAGTTTGCAAATACTTTCTCCCAGAATGTAGGCTGTCTGTTTATTCCATTGATAGTTTCTTTTGCTGTGCAGATGCTCTTAAGTTTAATTAGGTCCCACTTGTCAATTTTTGCTTTTGCTGTACTTTATTTTGGTGTCTTTGTCATGAAATCTGCCCATTCCTATGTCCAGGATGGTGTTACCTAGGTTGTATTCCAGGGTTTTTGTTAATTTGGGGTTTTACATTTAAGTCTTTCATCCATCTTCAGTTGATTTTTTGTATATGGTATAAGGAAGGTGTCCTAAAACCCTATCTTTCCTAAGCATTAGATGTATCTCTTGTTTCTCTAGCACAATGTGTTAAATTCTCTTTCAGTGCTTTCAATATCAGATACTGTTTCCTTCTCATGATATGACATCTTGAATAATCTATTCTCTTTCAAACTTGCAACATATTATTCCCTCCCAGAAGTGACTGCCTGTCACCTTTAACCATACTACGTATTCAAACATTGTTTACAATGGTATATCCAATGTCTTTGAACTAAACTCTGTTTTACCTTTTGTATACTGGAAAATGACTAGTTTCTGCACTATAATCGAAACAAGGATAGATGTGCATTTCAATACACAGATTCTGAAGTCTATATTTTATTTAAAAAAATAAATTTCCTTTAAAAATTGAGACCAACAGTAATAACCAACAGTTATTCCTTAAGAAAAATAAAACTTTTATTGCTTTTAAATTTTAGGGTTATTGTATTTCAGGTTCATGGCTTCCCTTAGGATATGAGCTCAGAATGTTTGGTTTCTTGTAAGAGATATACATATTTTTATTATAAATGTATGAATATTGAGCACATAATTATGTGAACATTGATCACCTCCATGAATGACTCTCAGCAAGAGACTTCTATATGCAAAGTACCACAGCAGGTGGAGCTACAATGAAGGTTCAGGACTTGTGTCTCCCAATAAATAACATATCATATGTAAAATGCTCATCTCCTGGATGAGCATCCTGGTGATGTGATCCTCATCTGTTTTCCCAGAACAATAAAAATAAGCTATCCTTCATATACAAAGAAAATGTGGCAACCCAGTATCAGTGGCACGTGACTTTGACGTTTCTTGTTTCTTTCAGCTGTAGTAATAGGTCTTTTCAGAATTATCTATTGTTGAACTGTCCAATATGGTAGCCACTATATAAAGGTTACTATTGAGCACTTGAAATTAGGCTAGTCCAATTGAGATGTGCTGTCAGTCTAAAACACATACTGATTTCAGAATCAGCACAAAAAAAGAATATAAATAATATTTATTACATTTTGAAATAATATTTTAGAAATCTTAGGTTAAATAACATACTATTAAAATTCATTTTACCCGGTTTTTTCTTTACCTTTTTTAATGTGACTACTAGAAAATTTTAAATCAAGTATGTGGCTTGGATCAGATTTCTGATGAACATCATTGATCTCATCTCTCTCTCCTAGCTCTTGAATAGTGACACAATTACAGGTATAAGACACACAAATTAAGTTAGGGCTATCATTTGTTAAGATTATACTAGATAAAATTAACAAGCCAATAAAGGAATGAAACATATAACCTCAAAATCTATCATTAAATGAATTATCCACCTATACAACTAAAAAACAGGGGAAATTGTAACAGTGGGTCTAATTACAATAGTGGCAGCAAAATGTCAGTTCTGCCAGTTCAGATCCTGTAGAATCTGGTCATGTGGGTAATCGTTAGCACCTGCAATGCCTGAATGCTTACCTGTTTATATGTGTAAAGGATGATGGTGATGAAAACTATCATTTACCAAACACCTAATTTATATCACGCACTTTACAAAGATTCCTCATGTAATCTTCATAATAATCCAATGAAGTGTATTAATCAGGGTTGGCTAACTGCTGAAACAAACATCCCCCAAGTTTCAGTGCCTTAACAAAATAAATACTAATTCTTGTTTGCAACTGATGGGGGTGGCAAGGGACTCACAGCAAACTTTGATTCAGGCCTCTTCTGTCTTAGTTATTCATTCTCATAGGTCTCTGGAGTCCTCTCCAGTCAGCCAGCTAAAGAAGAGGGCACATGGAAGATTTTCATGAGCTAAGTCAGGAAGTGGTGCACTTTATTTCCACCCACATTCCAGTGCCAGAAGTCAGCAATGAAGACACCAACCTACAAGGGAAGCTGAAAATGTAGTTTAACTGTGCCCAGGAAGAAAAGGAAAACACATGGTTATTGGTGAGCATTAACAGTCTCTGCAACTGGTAAATTTTATCTCTATTTTATAGCTGAAAAACTGGCTCTCAGAAACACTTAAATTTTACAATGTCACATACCTAGAAAATGGCATTCACAGTTCTGTAGGACACCAAAGCCCAGGCTTTTTCCAGGCAACGTTGCAGAACTCAAAAAAATTGTCACTATCTCAGTATGTACACTTACCTCAGAAGAAGGATTAAGCAAATGAGCAAGAGATGACAGGAATTGAACCTTCTGTCCTCTCCCACTATTACAAAAGAGCAATGTTGGGAAAATCAGTTTAGACAACCAAAATTTCCCTTTGCATCATTAAATAATATATCTATGAGACTTGAGATCAACCTTAAACAAACAAACAAAAAGAACAAATGGGGTGGGTTATTCATTGCCAGAATGCTGAGTAGTCAAATACGTAAGTCCCCAGGATGTTTAATAAATAATTACAGTCTAGCAGGATTAGTGTCTGTTACCTCCCAAAATATTTATTTATCTCTTATTTATCCAGAAGTCAGAAACACCTAGAACATCTTAACAATTGAGTTTATTTTGCAATACTATTGAATAATAATTATTGCTTGTATTGGTGAGCCTAAGTCACTACAAGATTCTGAAGTTTCTTTTGAATTATTATGTTTTATTTTATTTTATTATGTTTTAGCATTATCATTAAGGATTCTATTATAAAATAGAAATTCTATTATGTTTTAATATCATTAAGGATTCTATTATAAAATACTTCAATGCTGATAATTTGCATAGACTACTTACATTAAATCAGCCACATTGCCCAAAAATTCAGAATCATTTAATCCCTGATATTTCTGAGTGAACAAAAATTAATTGTAATAGGGGCAAGGACAGAACATGAAATGACTAATAGGAAATTAGAACATTTTCTTCCAGATAGATGACTAGCGAGCTGGCTATGAAGTGTAGATAAAATTGTTAGGTGTATATGAAAATCATTAAACTAATCTGGCTATAAATGAGATGGAAATCAAGGCACATCAAAAGATTAGTAAGGTAAAAAGTGCTGGAACCACTCATAGGAAACCCTGAAGTTCACAGATTTGAAATTTAAATTTGATATGAAAGATCACTTCAGACTCAAAATTGCTGATACCAATGATAAAATTCTTTTAGTGGCCACTGAATTAGACAATTGGTTCAGGAAGGAAAGTCTGGAAGCAAAGAGACAGGAAAACTATGACTATGACAAAATAATGATTATGGTTGTGAAAAGGGGCACATCCAAGGATACTACTAGTCATTTTCTATGTTTTTTCTCTATTTTTATATTCATTGCATCTCAGGAGCACTTCATCCACCTCTATATCTTATTAATTAGTATTCTTGAATGTACTGAATTTTATGAACATGTTTCTGAGAGAATATAGTATATTCTTTTTCAGTTCTATTGTTATTCCCTGAATGTTATTTATCTAATGTAAGCCTCCTTCGGACAATCTTCTACGGTTCTTATAGTTTATTATATTCTCTAGCTTTGTATGAGAAGTATAATTCATGCTTTGTATGAGAAGCATAAAAGTCTGGGGAAAAAAGATGACAAGTCATAACTTTATCCTCATGGGCACACGACTTCAGTTAAATCTTTTTGTCTAACAGGTACTGTCTCTTAACTGGGTGAATGGCATTTTCAGATAAGCAGTTTTCCTCTACGCTTTGTTAGAAATCATGGAAGAGCTTTGTTCCATCAAAACTTCTGTACTAACTTGCTCAGAAATAATTCTTAAAGCTAAGGCTGTCTCAGCTCCAAAAGTGGTGATGCCAGACTATACAAGACCATCAAAGTTGAGTGCGTTCTTAAGTTTTCACTGCCACGTGTCAAGCACTGTGCTGCAAACCTTTAAATATCTGCACAACCATTCTGTCAATCCAGTTATCTGATCTGTCAACCGGAATCTCAGCCTCTGAGACAGGCTCCTGTGGGAAATTCCATTGTTCTTAATCCTATGGACTTGCTTTTTCATAATTGACTGTGTCTTCTGCTTTTGCTGAACTCTTGATCTCACATGTCTTGCCCTTTGCAGATACTCCTTATCTTTGTTATACACATAGCTTCTTTCCTTGATTTCTCCCAAACTACAGTGCAATACAGTCATGTTGTTACATTGCCAAGATGCCAATAACTGAACATTGTAAATTAGACTTCTGTAGTCTTTAAAGTTATGGCCACTATTGCTATCAAGGCATTTGTCTCCTTCTCCACAGGATTCAGCCTCCTATCTATCTTGCATGCCCTTTTCTCTAATTCCTCCCCCTTGTCTTTCTGGCATTTCTCCTCCCACATCTCTATTCATTTCTTTGTACACAAGTGTTTAGGTCTCTCTTTGTATTGCAGTCACCTTCTAGAACTCACACTCAAGGCCTCAACTTCCACACTCAGAAAAGCTTATCAAGGCATTTTCTCTAAATGAAGACAGTGCCCAGTTCCCTAAGTGGAACTCTAGTACCACTGGTTCACAATATTTTTGGCCCACTAAATATATATACACACACACACACACACACACACACACACAAATGATAAAGTAGGCCGGGTGCAGTGGCTCACGCCTGTAATCCCAGCACTTTGTGAAGCCAAGGCAGGCAGATCACAAGGTCAAGAGATCAAGACCATCCTGGCCAACATGGTGAAACCCCGTCTCTACTAAAAATACAAAAAAATTAGCTGGGTATGGTGGTGCACACCTGTAGTCCCAGCTACTCAGGAGGCTGAGGCAGGAGAATCACTTGAACCTGGGAGGCAGAGGTTGCAGTGAGCCAAGATCGGGCCACTGCACTCCAGCCTGGTGACAGAGCAAGACTCCGTCTTAAAAAAAATAAAAAATAAAAAAATAAAGCAACTGGGCCTCACAAGAGATGAATTACACAGATCACCAATCTTAAAAATGCAGACCATTTTACTCTAAATGCCTTTGCCTTTTAAAAACACAATGCTGGTTTAAAAACATGCTTTAATTAATAAACTTTACTTTTTTTAAATTGGACCATGTTTTTTATTTTTATTAATTTTTTAAAGACTGGGTCTCACTCTGTTGCCTAAGCTACAGAGCAGTGGCATGATCTTGGCTCACTGCAACCTCCACCTCCTGGGTTCAAGCAATTCTCCTGCCTCAGCCACTCAAGTAGCTGGGATTATAGACATGCACTGTTGGGAAAAAGCTGAGTGTTGAGGAAAAAAACTGAGGCAGGGCTTGCATGTCTGACATAATGTCCTCTGGAATGTGTCTAGACTTGCTGGCTCCTTGCTTCTAGCCCTCCTAGGCTCCTAGATCAATTGTATTCCCATTATCTCAAGTAGCAGAAGATGTTCCATATAAATGCTAAAGCGTCACAGCTGTAGATCGTGTGCCTGCCCTTTTGACCCCCACATTCTCCTCAACTGTTTCTTTGTTAGATTACCAATAAATAGCGTGGGCTTCCATAGCTCGGGGCCTTCGCAGCCTCCACAATCGTGATGGCCCCCTGGTCCCACTTCACTTCTCAAACTGTCTTTTTCTCAGTCCTTTGACTCCACCAGACTTTATCGCCTCCACGACGTGGTGTTGGGTCTGATCACCCCAACATACCTGGCTGCCCAACGTGGGGCGACAAAGACCCTGGTGAAGAAATGCTAAAGCGTGTGAAAGCGGAGGATGCATTGTCAAAGGACACCCAAGGACATCTAAAAGAAGCTCTGTGGGAAAGCTGAGTGCTTGGAAGAACCAGGGTAACAATGGGACAAAGTGAAAGCAGACATTCTGCTTATTTAAATTTCTTAAGGCATTTACTACGAAGAGGTGAAGAGAAAGTTAGTACTCAGAATTTGTTATCACTCTTTACTGCAGTAAAGCAGTTTTGCCCATGGTTTCCGGAACAAAGGACTATAGCGTTGGATGAATGGGAGAGAACTGGCAGAGATTTAAAAAAAAAGTGTATAAAGATGGAGCAAAAATTCCAGTCTCGGTTTCGCCAATGTGGGCGCTAATAAAAGCAGCTCTTGAGCCATTTCAAACAGATGATGAGGCAGATTCGGATGAGGAAGAGGACAAGTGTAAAAAACCAACTTCAGATTCTGAATGTGAGGAACAGGAAACAGAGGAAATTAAATAAAAGAAAGGGAAATTGAAAAAAAAGTATGTTTTACTAGCCCACCTGCTGAATTAAGTGAAAGGCCACCTCCTCTCTCTCCCCTTAATGGGTGAGAAGATGAATTAGCTACAAAACTTACTGCTCCTGTAGTTGCAACATTAAAATCTGGAGCAATTGGTGGTGCTATACAAAATTCTATTCAAAAGGCCAGAGCTGAGGGAGACCTTGAAGCATGACAATTTCCCGTAACTATAATCCAGCAGCGAGGACAGAATATAGCTAATTGGACCACCTTTCCTTTTAAGCTGTTAAAGGAATTCAAGCAAGCCATTAGTCAATATGAGCCAAACTCTCCTTTTGCGCAAACTTTATGAAAAAATGTTTCTCTTGATAATCGATTAATACCACATGATTGGGATACTTTAACAAAATCTATTCTCACTCCATCTCAGTACTTGCAGTTTAAAACCTGGTGGGCTGATGAAGCTCAAACTCAGGCAAGGGAAAATACACAAGCACAACCACCTGTGCCTGTTTCCTTTGAACAGGTAATGGGAGTCGGACCTGACTGGGGTCGATTAGAAAATCAAGCAGTAATGGAGGATGTTGCCATTGTTCAGCTGCGCTCTGTGTGCTTACAGGCATGGGAAAGGATAAATGTTACAGGGGAAAAATATCCTTCTTTCAGTTCTGTCTGACAAGGATCTAAAGAATCATATTGATTTTATTGCTCGGCTCCAAGAGGCTGTGTAAAAAACCATAACTGATAAAACAGCTCAAGATTTGTAATGCAGCTTCTTGCATACAATAATGCTAATGCAGAGTGTCAAACTGCTATTAGACCCCTGAGAGGGAAGGCTTTTACCTGGATATATTAAGGCTTGTGATGGCATTGGAGGTAACTTACATAAGGCTACTCTTTTAGCTCAGGCTATGGCTGGATTAAGAGTCGGAAATAATATGCCCCGTTTCTCAGGCTCTGGCTTTAATTTTGGGCAATTTGGACACACAAAAAAGGAATGTAGAAAAGGAAATCAAAAGGCAAGAGCTACCATCAAACAACAGAAAAGTTCCAGTGTATGTCCCCGTTGTGAAAAAAGCCATCACTGGGCAAGTCAATGTCATTCTAAAATTAGCAAAGATGGACAACCTCTCTCAGGAAACAAGAATAGGGGCCCACCTCAAGCCCCTCAACAAACCGAGGCACACCCAGCACAGCCAGTTCCCTTACAAATGTACAACAATTGTCCCCTGCCACAGCAGGCAGTGTTGTCATAGACCTCTGCAGCACAATTCCCCTCTCCTTACTTCCTGGGGAGCCACACCAAAAAAGGTCCCTATGGGAGTTAGGGGACCCTTACCAGCAGGAACAGTTGGTCTATTACTTGGAAAGTCTAGTTAAATTTGAAAGGTGTCACTGTGCATACGGGAATAATTGATTCTGATTATACCGGAGAAATTCAATTAGTTACTAGTTCCTCAACTCCGAGGTCTGCTTCCCGAGGAGAAAGAATTGCTCAGTTGTTGCTGTTACCTTACTTAAAACTAGGAACCAGCACATTGAAGAGAACAGGAGGCTTTGGTAGTAGGAAGGGCTGTATACTGGGTTAATCAAATGTCTGACAAAAGACCTATTTGCACAGTAACTATTCAGGGAAAAGATTCTGAAGGACTACTAGATACTGGAGCTGATGTCTCTATTATTGCTATAAATCAATGGCCCTGACACTGGCCTAAGCAAAAGGCATCCATTCGCACTGTTGGAGTAGGAGCTGCCTCAGAAGTTTTTCAAAGTTCCTTGATTTTACCATGTCAAGGGCCGGATGGTCAGGAAGGGACAATTCAGCCTATCATTACACCTATTCCTGTCAATTTATGGGATAGAGACATATTGCAACAATGACATGCTGAAATATCTATTCTTATGGATCAATATAGTAGTTAACAATAGACAAATGACGAGAAATATGGGATATCGCCCACAGAAAAGGACTAGGAAAAGACAAACAAGGCCAATCAGAACTTTTAGAATTAAAAGGACAAACAGATCAGACTGGATTAGGGTGTCATTTTTAGGAGTGGCCATTGTTGAGCCTCCAGCTCCCATTCCTCTTGTTTGGCTAACTGACAAACCAGTTTGGGTGGACCAATGGCCGCTGAAACAGGAAAAACTGAGGCTTTAAAAGAGCTGGTGCAGGAACAATTGCAAAAGGGTCATATAGAACATACTTTCTCCCCTTGGAATCCTCCTGTATTTGTCAATAAGAAAAAGTCAGGGAAATTGAGAATGTTAACAGATTTAAGGGCTGTTAATACTGTAATTCAACCCATGGCTGCAACAGAACAATGCCTGACAGGACGGAAGGAAGGTAAAGGGGGCTGTACAGGATATGTGGTGGAGGGATGCACATGAAGGGAGCTGGGAAAAAGGAAAGATAATTATTTGGGGAAGAGGATTTGCTTGTGTCTCTCCAGGTGACAATCAGGTGCCAGCGTGGGTGTCCACTAAACATCTGAAGATTTATCATGAGCCACAGCATCTAGGGGACCACCTGTACAGTGCAAACTGAAGGTTTGAAAAGCCTCTATTTGCTTTCCCTATGCCTTGTGTTAAAAGGGGCCTGTTTCTCATTATTAGTGGCCTCCCGGCTACAGCCACAGAAGTTTTTGCTTCTGTTTCAGTAGATTTAGTAAGGTGGGGGTGAGGGTATGCTTGTGTTTTTGCAGGATATGACTGAACTGTGTGGATGCCCTCAAGATGTGTACGACCATGGAACAGGAGACTGGAGGGACCCATGGATCCCAACCATGGACGGGGTTCCCCCAGTACAAGCCATGAGCCAGTTGAATCTGAATGTGAAGATGGAACGAAGACCGACCAGAGTCACAATGCTTAATGGACCAGTGCTTTCTAACTCAGCTCCTCTCTACCCTGAATACAAGAGACCCTAATAGTTAGGCAGGAATATCACTGCCCCTATTCAGCATGAAGAAATTACAGAAGATGGACCTTCATCCTTCTACAACCCCTAGGATTAAGGGTCCTCTTGTAAAAGGGAAAGGAGAGATATGTGTGAAGCATTCAAACCAGAGTGACTCCAGTTTGAATAAGGGCTAAGAAAAATGAAGCTGGATCACCAACTAGCAATTAGCGCTGCACAGCCTGCAATTGCCTTGCTCAATTAAAAGAGGCCACCTTTTATGCTAGTAATAATGATAGTAATAATGATACCTTCTCTTTTACAAAAAAGAGAAGGGAGGCATGTTGGGAAAAAGCTGAGTGTTGGAAAAAAAACTGAGGCAGCGCTTGCATGTCTGACATAATGCCCTCTGGAATGTGTCTACACTTGCTGGCTCCTTGCTTCTAGCCCTCCTAGGCTCCTAGATCAATTGTATTCCCATTATCTCAAGTAGCAGAAGACGTTCCACATAAATGCTAAACCGTCACAGCTGTAGATCATGTGCCTTCCCTTTTGACCCCCACATTCTCACCAACTGTTTCTTCGTTAGATTACCAATAAATAGCGTGGGCTCCCAGAGCTCAGGGCCTTTGCGGCCTCCACAATCGCGATGGCCCCCTGGTCCCACTTTATTTCTCAAACTGTCTTTTTCTCAATCCTTTGGCTCCGCCAGACTTCGTCACCCCCACAACCTAGTGTTGGGTCTGATCACCCCAACAATGCACCACCACGCCTAGCCAATTTTTGTATTTTTAGTAGAGATGGAGTTTCACCATTTGCCCAGGCTGGTCTCAAACCCCTGACCTCACATGATCCACCCCGCTAGGCCTCCCAAAGTGCAGGCATGAGCCACCAAACCCAGCCTAAACTTTACTTTTTAGATCAATTTTAGGTTCACAGCAAAACCAAGCACAAAGTAGAGAGAGTTTCCATATCCGCCTTCCCTACCTCCATACACAGATACAACCTCCCCTATCAATATGCTGCACCACAAAGGTCTATTTGTTACAAGCAATGAACCTATATTAACACATCATTATCACCTGAAGTCCACAGTTTGTGGGGTTTTTTTGTTTTTTTGTTTGAGATGGAGTCTCCCTCTGTCACCCAGGCTGGAGTGCAGTGGCGTGATCTCAGCTCACTGCAACTTCCACCTCCTGGGTTCAAACAATTCTCCTGCCTAAGCCTCCTGAGTAGCTGGGATTACGGGCACCCACCACCACACACAGCTAATTTTTGTATTTTTAGTAGAGATGGGGTTTCGCCATGTTGGCCAGGCTGGTCTCAAAACTCCTGACCTCAGGTGATCTGCCCGCCTCGGCCTCAAAGTGCTGGGATTACAGGCTTGAGCCACCATGCCTGGCCCACAGTTTGTGCATTGTACCTAAGGGTACAACTGCTGGATGTCACGTAAGAACAAGTTTAGTTTTGTAAGACACTGCCAAACTGTCTTCCAAAGTGGCTGTATTACTTTGCATTCCTACCAGCAATAAATGAGTGGTCTTGTTGCTCCACATACTCACCAGTACTTGGAGTTGTCAGCGTTTTGGATTTTGATCATTTTAACAGGTGTGTAGTGTTATCTCATTGTTATTTTAATTTACAATTCTCTAATGACATAGGATATTCAATATCTTTTTATATGCTTATTTGCCATATGTATTAACTTCTTTGGTAAGGTGTCTAGTCAGACAACTGGTTTTTAAAATAAGACTTTTATAACATTCATCATTTTGTATTAAACTTTACTCAGCTTTTAAAATTAAAAAGAAGCTTAAATGTTAGACCTAAAACCATTAAAATCCTACAAGAAAACCTAGGCAATACCATTCAGGACATAGGCGTGGGCAAGGACTTCATGTCTAAAACACCAAAAGCAATGGCAACAAAAGCCAAAATTGACAAATGGGATCTAACTAAACTAAAGAGCTTCTGCACAGCAAAAGAAACTACCATCAGAGTGAACAGGCAACCTACAGAATGGGAGAAAATTTTTGCAACCTACTCATCTGACAAAGGGCTAATATCCAGAATCTACAATGAACTCGAACATATTCACAAGAAAAAAACAACCCCATCAAAAAGTGGGCAAAGGACATGAACAGACACTTCTCAAAAGAAGACATTTATGCAGCCAGAAAACACATGAAAAAATGCTCACCATCACTGGCCATCAGAGAAATGCAAATCAAAACCACAATGAGATACCATCTCACACCAGTTAGAATGGCCATCATTAAAAAATCAGGAAACAACAGGTGCTGGAGAGGATGTGGAGAAATAGGAACACTTTTACACTGTTGGTGGGACTGTAAACTAGTTCAACCATTGTGGAAGTCAGTGTGGCGATTCCTCAGGGATCTAGAAGTAGAAATACCATTTGACCCAGCCATCCCATTACTGGGTATATACCCAAAGGACTATGAATCATGCTGCTATAAAGACACATGCACACGTATGTTTATTGCGGCACTATTCACAATAACAAAGTCTTGGAACCAACCCAAATGTCCAACAACGATAGACTGGATTAAGAAAATGTGGCACATATGCACCATGGAATACTATGCAGCCATAAAAAAGGATGAGTTCATGTCCTTTGTAGGGACATGGATGAAACTGGAAAACATCATTCTCAGTAAACTATCGCAAGGACAAAAAACCAAACACCGCATGTTCTCACTCATAGGTGGGAATTGAACAATGAGAACTCATGGACACAGGAAGCGGAACATCACACTCCGGGGACTGTTGTGGGGTTGGAGGAGGGGGGAGGGACACCATTAGGAGATATACCTAATGCTAAATGACGAGTTAATGGGTGCAGGAAATCAACATGGCACATGGATACATATGTAACAAACCTGCACATTGTGCACATGTACCCTAAAACCTAAAGTATATTAAAAAAAAAGAAGAAGCAACTCAAATTCTCTCATACTACACATAAGAAAATTGAGCCAGTAGAGGTGAAAACTGAATCCATGAAAGTAGCTATAAATCTAGAGGGAGAGGCCGGGCATGGTAGCTCACACCTGTAATCCCAGCACTTTGGGAGGGCAAGGCAGGCAGATTATGAGGTCAGGAGTTCGAAACCAGCCTGGCCAATATAGTGAAACTCCGTCTCTACTAAAAATACAAAAATCAGCCAGGCGTGGTGGTGCACGCCTGTAGTCCCAGCTACTTGGGAGGCTGAGGCAAGAGAATCACTTGAACCCATGAGGCAGGGGTTGCAGTGAGCCGAGATCGTGCCACTGCACTCAAGCCTGGGCAACAGAGCAAGACTCCATCTCAAAAAAAGAAAAAATTAGAGGGAGAAGAAGCAAGCTGAGACACCAGTGAAACATATAGGAAAGACATGACAAGAGAGAAGGAAGTAGAACAAGAAGAGCAGTGTTGTAAGAATCAAAAAAGGCTAGAGGTGAAGTAGATTTTTTTATTTGTTTTGAGAAAGAGCTTTGCCAGCAGCAATAGGCTCTGTATGTAGTGTAAATAATCATGATTACTGGGAAGCAGCAGGACAGAGTGGAAAGAGTATTAGACTGCCTCTGTCGGTAACCTGGGGGACAAGACTTGAAAAACTTTTCTGGGTTCTAGTGTGTTCATCTGTAAAATGAGACTATGCTTCTCTAGTTTCTAAATTCAATGTTTTCTTACTACAGGATCTTCCGTTTGTCAATTTTTTGGACACCATCTTTTTTCTTGGATAAGTTTGCTAATTTATTTATCATCTATATCTCTGTGCCCTGTTAGATCTTTAATGACTGAACATCTAACCAAGATTTCATTTCCCTCTGCATGCTTAGAGAATTACAGTTACAATAACTCTTTACAAACATCTAATATAGTATTCATGGACACAGAATTTAGGTAAGCAGTCTTCTCTTATTTGTTACAATTTTGCCAGGATGTTATAGTATAAACTTGACTATTTATTCTACATAAAATATCAAGAAATTAAGATTTCCTCCCTAAGTAACTTATGTATCTGCAATATCCTGTTAGCTTTGACACTATTAAAATTTGGAATTAAATGCCTTTTGGAGGTTAAAATATCTGTGGGCAAAGCTACCTCTAATCCACTGCTTTCAAGGAGAAACATCAAGAAGAAGCAGTCTTTACCGAAGTGAGAATTTCACAGCTTAAATCTGAAAAGAACTGTCAAACATTTCTTAGTCTCTTGGATACAGTGTAAATTAGTTAAGATATAATTACAACTAATACTTGCTACTATTACTACCGTAGCTTCATTTATAAAATATTACTTCTCCCCTAATTAAATGAAGCATTCAGTGCTTCGCATAACCAATTAAAATGTTAAGTAGTTACATTATGCAGCTAGATATGTGAAAACCAAGAATAATAAGCCAGATAATACAAAAGAAAAACAGTGATGTGAAATGAGTTACGGCGAAAATGAGCAAAGCGAAAACACATTTAAACCATAACCTTTTCTGAAAATTTGAGGTGTCCAAGAGGTCAGTCAAGCATGTACACAGAATCAGGTGGTATGAAATCTAACAGCAAAATATAGGGTAGCCCAGTCTAACAACAAAATGATATAGTGGATTGGCTGATTCAAGTTTATTTTCACTCAGATATCAGAGATATACTTGAGAGCACTTTTTCTGGACTAAGTTGTAACTTTCAAGGTGAAGATGTAATCATGAGACTAGAACCCTGTGTAAGGGTGCAGCAGAGACAAATAAACAAAGCTGACTGGCAAAAATCCCCATGGTCCACACAGCATCCTATTCTACCTGTATCATTTAAGGTACCAGAAGATAAACATCTGCAACCTATTAAGAAAGCAAGAAACAAACCTGGAAATAAAATAAAAGCCTAGAAGGAAAGCTATACCCACTGTCTGGGTTATTTGTGAGATAAAATAAGATAATACCTCACTTCATTTCTGGAAAGTCTGAATCCAATTACTTTAAAAAAAAACTCAAGAGAACATTAACAAATATTTATCTCTTTCTCCTTTTCCCAATCACTCTTCCTTAACCCTTTGCCATCTGGTTAACAGTAAAACATTTCTTTGAATGGTCACTAAAAATCTGCTAAATATTACATTCAATAGGCATGTCTTCATCTTCAAGTTTTTGACCTGTATCATGACATTATGGATCACCTCTTTTTGACAATTATACAAACTCTGGTTCCACAACATTGTACTATCTTAATCTCTCCCTTACCGCTTTGAGCCTTTTTTCTGTTTCTTTTGGCTTCTTCATTTACCAATATATTTTCCATAAGTATTTAACTATAAAGTGTAACAAAGTCTAAAGTGATTTTAGTACATCTGACATCTTTTTGAACAAGGCAAGGACCTTAATACACAGTTCTAGGTTAGTTTTTCTTTTCCCCCTCAGCATTTAGAATGTATTATTCCATTCTCTTCTGACACTTGGGATTTTAATTTTTGAGATGTTTGGAACTGCCCATCATAAGCTGGGTACTGTCAGAGACTTCAACTCAAAGTCAGATACCCCACCAGAAATAGATAAAAAGATAATGGCACATCTGAGACACAAGCACCAGAGGGTATAAGCAAGCTGCATGAGCAAGCAGCTCAGACGCCCATGCCACCCACCAAGGTTGCACCAAAACACCTCCCTCACCTCACACCAATGGTTATGTAGGGATTACTCTATGGCCAGCTGAAGGAAGAGGAAAAAAACCTGAGCTTTTATGGCAAGATTATGGATAGGCTGGCTTGGTATGCAGGTGCCAGTAAAAAATGAGAAGCAGCTGTGTAACAACATGACTTGTAAAGTCTTTGAATAACAGTGGAGAAGGAAAATTTCCCCAAAAGGTGAAGCTTTGAGCAGTGCACCTACAGATCCACTTTGTGTGGAGTTCTATAAATTCCTTAAGGCTGACAGGTATAAAAGTCAGCTTTAAATTCTCCTTCTCATTTATTCTTATCAGTCTTGGTTTTAAGATAAGATAAAACTTAGTCAAGCTACTTATGCAAAAAAAGGGGGGCGGATTTTTATAAGGATACAGGAATATTTTAGAGAACTCCAGGGCAGGAATGAAACCAGGCCTAAGAAAAAATTCTTAAAAAAGAGACTAGAATTGCATCTGGACTATTTTTCCATCTCACCTCTGATCCTCTTGGAAAGTATCATTTTCTTTCTTTCTCTCTTTCTCCCCATCCCATCTCTACACTTTTTCTATTTCTCTAATAGAAAAATGGCCAATCTATATCTCCCAAGGTTTTATATAAATATGAGTGTATGTCACAGCCCTGTCACCTAAGAGACTAGATTTTTAAAATTTGGTGTAAATACAGATTCTCATGTGAAAAATTCTAAGGGGTTCAACTGGAATTAGGTACCTATTCTTAGTCCAATCAACTTGGTAGAGTCACCTTATTCAAAACAGTTGCTAGGGGCTCAGCCTTGACTCTGAGAGAGAACTGGGCTACTATGAGCTGAACAAATAGCTCTATGCTCCTCATTCATTCTCCCAATCATTCCAGCTGAAAACTTCGTAAGTCAGTTTAGGCTTATCCTTCTCTTTCATATACTATTAATTTATAGCTCTGTCACAAAGAATTAATTCATTCTTCTTTCAAAATCCAGTATTATCTATTCCTTCTCCATTCTCACGGACTTTATTACTTGCCAAAATGATAGTTCAAAAACAGACATTACACTGTAGTTAAATTTGCATTTCTTAAACTACTGGTGAGGATAAACTAATTTTTTTTCATTCTATAAACTACTAACATTTCTGCTTTCTTGGTCTGTTATCGTGGACTTAATTGTGTTTCCCAAAATTTGTATGTTGGAGTGCTAACTTCAATGTGACTGTGTTTGGAATAGGGCTTTTAAGAAGGTAATCAAGGTTAAATGGAAGTCATAAAGGTGAGGCTCTACGAAGAGACATCGGGGTAATGTGCACAGAGGCAAGGCTACGTGAGGACGTGGCAAGAAAGTAGCCGTCTGCAAGCCAACGAGAAAGCCCTTGGGAGAAACCAAAACTGCTGACACCTTAATCTTGGACTTCTAGGCCCCAGAACTGTGAGAAAATAAATTTGTGCTGTTTAAGCTCCAAAGTCTTTGAAGCTGAAAGACTTTTGTTACGGCAATAGCAATCTAATGCAGTTTGCCTCAGTGTTCATTATTTTTCTTTTGACACGTTTGTTTCTTCTAGCAACAGCTCTCTAAGCATTAAGACTCTTAGCCCTTCATACACAATAAACATTAACAAACATTTTTCCCCATTTATTTGCCTCCCCACCTTTGTTTTCATTTTGCTTTATATAACTTATTTTTTTTAGTATAGTCCAATTTTTCAAACTTTTCCTTCATGGTTGCTGCACATGAAACTATGATTAAAGCCAGCCTTCCCATCCCCCAGAATATTTATATTTACATATAGGTTCTTCCAATTATTTTTATTTTTGGTCTCATTTGAATTATTTTCAATGTATGATGTAAGATACAAATTTTTTTAAAATATAGCTTACAATGGGCCAGGCGCGGTGGCTCATGCCTGTAATCCCAGCACTTTGGGAGGCCAAGGTGGGCGGATCACGAGGTCAGGAGAACGAGACCATCCTGGCTAACGCGGTGAAACCCAATCTCTACTAAAAATACAAAAAAATTAGCCAGGCATGGTGGCAGGCACCTGTAGTCCCAGCTACTCGGGAGGCTGAGGCAGGAGAATGGCGTGAACCTGGGAGGCAGAGCTTGCAGTGAGCCCAGATCGCACCACTGCACTCCAGCCCGGGTGACAGAGCAAGACTCCGCCTCAAAAAAAAAAAAAAAAAAAAAATATATATATATATATAGGTATATAGATACGTGTATACATACACGTATCTATGTATATAGATACGTATATACATATATATATAGCTTACAATTATCCCTGTACCATGTAATCATTTTCCACTGATATGAAATCTTTTATCATATACTAAATACTTACACTTTAACTCCTGTTGCTTTTTGTTTATGACATTCATTCATTCAACAATTTATTTTGGAGGCTATATTCTTCCACATTTATCGTAAGGGAAAAAGAATTTTTCACCAAGTTTAAGAAACATTACTTTGGGTGTCTTAAATCATAAAAGACTATGAGGGAAAGTTCTTAACGTTAGTTTTTAAATTAAAATTGTTTTCAGCTAACAATAAACAAGATGAATATACACAAAATTATGTTAATCTAGTGATGAGCCTAATTAAAGGAGATGGGTACCATTTGATTTAGTTGAATTATACTAATCGAAAAGAACAGAAAAAACAATGGTGAAACTACAAGAGGACAGTCAGCTTTTTCAGGATCCTTTTAAAAGAACAGTTCTTGTCCTTCTAAAACTAGTTATTCAAAATTCTTTTTTCCCCCCCTCGATTCTCTTGATAAAATTCAGATAGTAAAGAGGTATAAACCAGTGGGGCTATTTTTACAAAGATCATTGCTTAGTGCTAGGAAGAGAATCTAGGAGACGGGAAGTTGAGGGTTGTGTTCTAAAGGTTCTCTCAAGAAAAGGGTACAGAGAAGCTCCAAGTTGTACAGGCCCAGCAACGTCCATATTGGACGTGCTTTGCTACCACCTAAATCTCTCCTGTCGGAGTTCAAGGCCCGAACCATTCCAGGGATTTTAGAAAAAAATGGGGAGACACGAAAATGATGCCAAAGCCATAGCTATCATTACAAACATCCATTATGTTCACTCTGCTTTCCATATGCAACGCACTCTACATACAATGGGCGCCTTATAAACACATAGCAAATGTGAAAAATATTATCAACATTGCTTTGATATTATTTATATATAATATATTCGAGTATATTATATATTATTAATATAAAATTATCAGCACTGCTTTAGAGAAGATGACACTGAGATACGAAGAATCGTAAACTGTCCAAGATCACAGGGGCAAAAAGTTCACCTCAATTGAAACCTCACGAACCACAAAAATGTGGCCGAGGGAGCCTCAAAAAAGCAGTACCCCAAGCGGGGACGGTAAAGTCAGAAAAGACAAGGCTGGGTAATCACAGAGAAATCTAAAAACCCGCTCGGCCTCGCTACTCTTCTTCCTCTGAGGTGCAGAGGCGGAGTGGGACGACAAGGAGTTGCGAGAAAGGGCAGAGCTCACTGAGGAGGCAACAGAGAAAGTCCGCTAACATTTTTTGAAGGCCGTAAGTTAAACATGTTAAAAACTGTAGCTACTCACTCAGCCGACACCTAGTAAAAAAGATGCGGCAAGATCAACAAGGCATAGCTTGCGCCCGCCAGAAGTTCCGCGGCCTCCACACCCATCCCGGCATACTTTGCGCCGTGCACAGGCAAGCCGTGGTGCGCATTGGCCCCTTCGGCCGCCGTCGGCCGGTAGTTACTATGGAAACCCAGCTGCCATCGCTATGTCTCTGCAAAAGACCCCTCCGACCCGGGTGTTCGTGGAACTGGTTCCCTGGGCTGATCGGAGCCAGGAGAACAACCTGGTCTCAGGCGGAGAGAAGCTACCGGGCCTACGCCACCCCCTCTCCTCAACACAAGCCCAAACTGCTACCCGCGAGGTGCACGTAAGCGGCACCTCAGAAGTGTCTGCGGGCCCGGACCGGGCGCAGGTGGTGGTGCGAGTGAGCAGTACCAAGGAGGCGGCGGCCGAGGCCAAAAAGAGCGTTTGTCGCCGTCTAGATTACATCACGCAGAGCCTCCAGCAGCAGGGCGTGCAGGTGAGATCTCCGCGGGGGAGGAAATAAGAGCCGGAGGACACAAAAGGGTTGGCAGATGGTCGGGCCCCCCAGGCCCCTCTAGCGGGAAGGGAGATGTGGAGGGTCTGGGGCGTTTAGGACGCCTTTGTCGCAAAGGTACTCCGGGACGCCAGGACCTGGCAGAGTGAATATTTGACCCATTCTTCTCCTAGACGAAGGTAATTATTGGCCTCAGGCAAATTAAAAATAAAAGAATGCAAATTGGGTAGGTTTTTATCTGGCGATATTTGCTTCAGTGATTTTGTTTTTAAATTTGAAGTGATGAAATGTTAAAACTTGAAATGTTAGTGGTAAATACTTGCCCAAGTGGAGTGCTGGACACTAAATATTTTGTTTTGTTTTGTTTTTATTCCGCACCATGGAATTGGCAAGTGAAGAGCACGACCTGCTTCCTTCCGATCATGTAAAACTTTGCATGGAATGGTTCTTGAGTATGTTCCGCAAACAGTAACGTTGGGGAGTGGGGAAGAAGTTGCGTCCATTTTCATTTTATAATGATTTTCATTTTATAATGATTACCCCAAAATTTCTTCGGCCTTCTTAGGTTTAACTTAAAAGAAAAAATCAAGCCAGTATTGTGGATACCACATATATGAAATACTTCTACTTACTTAACAGAGATGTCCATGAGACAAATCACTAAACAAATCTGACCTTAAGCCTACTCCTAAGGAAAGAAAAAAAAATGAAGCCATCATTTAATCCACACAATAGCACTGTTAGGCATGTTTTAATATCCCTGTTTTCCAAATTTAAAGAGGTTAAACAATGCTCTGAACTTTAGGTAGGGCAATATTTGAACTCATGTATTCCTGAAACCAGAATGTAAATTGCTTCCAATTCTGCCGATAATTAGAATGAAAGAAAATTAGAAATCATAGGGATCAACGATTTCAGTTTTCTCGTTTTATAGAGTAGGACCCCAAAGGCCACAGATGTAACTTATCCAGGATAACACTGAGTTGGGAAAAGTGCAGGCATTGTTACTTCCAGTCTATTGCAAGAAATGCCATACCCCGAAAAAGCAAGTCCTTATTTTTAACAAGAAAAGATATTTGAATTGCATTTATAATACAGACATACGAGTTATTACAAAGTCATTTGGACAAGATTTCTTCAAATGATTTTAAAATTTAGAAAAATACAGATAATTATAAATAAGGTGAGTAAAGTGGGTTTAATATGTAGAAAAAGTTTTTAAAAACTGCTACTAGTGCTATAGTCGTTTGAATAATGTTACAAGTTTTTAAGTTATTTACATAAAATACAAATGGAGCTCACAGGTCTCTACTATATAAAACAACATAGGCTGGGCATGGTGGCTCACGCCTGTAATGCCAACACTTTGGGAGGCCAAGGCAGGTGGATCACTTGAGGCCAGGAGTTCGAGACCAGCCTGGCCAACATGGCAAAACCCCATCTCTAGTAAAAATACAAAAATTAGCTGGGCATGGTGGCACACTCCTGTAATCCCAGCTACTAGGGTGACTGAGGCAGGAGAATCTCTTGAACCCGGGAGGCGAAGGTTTCAGTGAGCCGAGATGGTGCCACTGCATTCCAGCTTGGGTGACAGAGACTCTGTCTCAAATAAGTAAGTAAATAAATTACTAAGTCCAACTTAGAGTAATTATGTTAAGATTCAGTGTTCAAGGCAAGACATAAGAAGGACAGTAACCTCCCAATTATCTCTGCTAATGGATGAAAGCAGTCAGGTAGATAATTTGTTCAGGAGATAATACAAGATATCATTTATATTTTCAGGATGAATTATGGGTCTTCACAAAGTCCTTGTTCATTTCAAACTTTAGAATTCTGAGCTGTAAGGTTTATAAACATCACTTCCCTGCTTAAAGGGCTCCTCATAATCCAAACTCCTTTGCTTGAAAGATGGAGCCTGAGCCAGGCGTGGTGGCTCACGCCTGTAATCCCAGCACTTTGGGAGGCTGAGGAGGGCAGATCACCTGAGGTTAGGAGTTCAAGACCAGCCTGACCAACATGGTGAAACTTCGTCTCTACTAAAAATACCAAAATTAGCCAAGCATGGTGGTGCATGCCTGTAATCCCAGTTACTTGCGAGGCTGAGGCAGGAGAATTGCTTGAACCGGGGAGGCGGAGGTTGCAGTCAGCTGAGATCATGCCATTGCACTCCAGCCTGGGCAGCAAGAGTGAAACTCCATCTCAAAAAAAAAAAAAAAAAAAAAAAATAGGTGGAGCCTGACTCTCTATCCTCATTTCCTATCATATCTTCCTCCCCTCTATTGTATTTTTCTTTAAGAATTAGCCCAAGTCTGAGCTATGGAAGTGAGACCCTGTCTCAAAAAAAAAAGAAGAATCAGCCCAAATTCACCTTCTTGGCATTCCTTTCCTAATATAACACTAATCCCTGCCATACAACACTTCACTCCCTATACTTGTAATAAAAACTCATCTTGTATCATAATTCTTAATTTACTTGTTTCTTCTCCATATTCTAAACTTCTCCAGAGCCAAGACCATTTGTTCTTTTTTTGCCTGTATGAGTTATGGTCCATACACTTCATATAATGTGTACTCAGAAAATGCCTTCTGAATGAATAATAGAAAAAAATGAAACAATAAGTGAACAAATTATTCAGCTATGGTATAGATCATAGATTTATGAACTTTTGTGAAGGTATAATCCTTACTTCTAGTGTGGTTTTCATTGAAAAGTGTTTTAAAGTTCTAAGCAATATTTACTCATTCAGCCAACAAACATTAAGCCTTTCTTTTCATTGTTCATTTTTGGTTTTTGTTTTTTTTTTTTTTTTTTTTGAGATGGAGTTTCACTCTTGTTGCCCAGGCTGGAGTACAATGGAGGCGGTCTAGGCTCACTGCAACCTCCGCCTCCCAGGTTCAAGCGATTCTCCTGCCTCAGCCTCCCAAGTAGCTGGGATTACAGGCGCCAGCCACCACACCTGGCTAATTTTTGTATTTTTAGTAGAGATGGGGTTTCACCATGTTGGCCAGGCTGGTCTCGAACTCCTGACCTCAACTGATCCCCCACCTCAGCCTCCCAAAGTGCTGGGATTATAGGCATGAGCCACTGCGCCTGGCCCATTGTTCATTTTTAAACAATACTTTATATTGTCTTAGTTTGTTTGGTCTGCTGTAATGAAAAACCGTAGACTGGGTAGCTTATAAACAACAGAAATGTATATCTTACAGTCCTGGAAGCTGGGCATCCAAGATCAAGGAGCCAGTAGATTTGGTATATAGTGAATGCTACCAAGAATTACCCTGATATCTCTGCTTCCCCTTTATTTTCTTCTCTCTCCTATAGGCATAAAATGACCTCACAATGTCTGGTCCTCCCTTCACAAAAGTGTTTCTGTCACTCAGGATGCATATCTAAGTTCTAGTGCAAGAGAGGACTAGGAGTAAATGCTGAAGGGAGTGTTTAACCCCTTTAACCCATTGCAGTATGAGCAAAACTACTGTAAGATTCCTTTAACACAGTGCAGCCAAAAGAGAGACCCCTTTTCTCCTTTTTGCTTCACAACAGACCACCTCAGCCACCGTGACACCCAGTAGGAGGTATTCCACAGGAGCAGCAGCAGAGAACTTACCTTACATCATGACATATCAAGGCATATAGTTCTTGCAATGGACTACATGTTTGTTTCCCCCCAAAATTTATATGTTGAAACCTAATCCCGAGTATGATGGTATTTGGAGGCGGCTTTTAGGAGGTGATTGGGACATGAGGATAGGGCTGTTTATAGATGAGAACTCCGAGGACCAGAGTGATTATTGGCAGGTTGCTTGCACACGGTCACAGCCAGGAAGTGGCAGAATTTTAACCTTAGGGTCCATGCTCTTAACCACTACAGGATGTTGCTTCTTTATTCTCTTGACAGTGGATAATTGAGGTTTTAGGTAGGGAAGATGTCACTGATGCTATTGATGCCACTACTTATATCCTTTGGCACTTCATATTTGTGTGCATGCAAGCCCAGCTTCCATCTGACAACATTTGTAAATTCTTTGCCTGAAAGTGAAAGCTTTCCCTGGCTGCTGGAATCCACTCTGTCTGCAAATGGGGCCAGAGTGTAATGCCAGGGAATTAAAGTCCTCTCCCCCAGCCCCAGCAGCCTTCATCTGAAGGCTAATGTAGAACTAGAATGACTGAGGGAAATGAATGGAAAGAGACCCCAGCATCTTCACCCCTTGGGGTCGGATAATTCTGAGGTATGTGTTCCACCCTGGTTCCTAGAGTTTCTCTGCAGGATTAAATTTGAGTTGACCACAGTGGTAATTTGCTTGACAACACATCCTTTAGTGCCTTTCTTTCCCTATCTGTCTTGCATCCCACTCTGTTAATGGTGTTTTTTGGGATCACCTTTAAAATTAACTGTATGCAAATCTTTGTCTTAGGATCTGTTTCTAGGGGCACCCAAATTAAGATAAGAAGTAGTGGCAACAAATTGAACATAAGCATTGGCTAAAGTTTTTCATTATTAAAAATGGTCACAACATGAATGTCCTTGTAAGCTACATATTTATACATGTCCTTAATTACAGGTTAAGCATCCCATCCAAAATGCTTTACCAGAAATGTTTTGGATTTCGGAAGTTGTGGATTTGGGAATATTTATATTTTATATGTACCAGTGGAATATTTGTAATCTGGAAATCCAAAATTCAAAATGCTCCAGTTTCCTTTGAGTGTCATGTTGGCGCTCAAAAAGTTTAAGATTTTGTAGCATTTTGGATTTTCGGATTAGGGATCCTCAACTGGTAATGTTCTTTGGACATTAATTCCTGGATTATGTATATTTGAAGGCTTATGAAAAATTGTACTCTAAAAATATACGTTTACATCTTCACTTGGCACAGTAGGCATTCTTTTCTTCTGTAATTTTGCCGACTTAGCAGTCCAAAAAATGATACTGCCATTTCTTTTTTATCATTTGAACTTAAACTTTTTAAATATAAATTTCTAGTTCACAATATTTTGCCCATTTTTCTATTGTCTTTACCTTATTAAATTGATAACCTTAAAAATTAAGATTATAAATAACCTGGCCGAGCACAATGGCTCATGCCTGTAATCCCAGCACTTTGGGAGGCTGAGGCAGGCAGATTACTTGAGGTCAAGAGTTCAAGGCCAGCCTGGCTAACATGGTGAATCCCTGTTTCTACTAAAAATATAAAAATTAGCCAGGCATGGTGGTGGGCGCCTGTGTCTCAGCTACTCCGGAGGCTGAGGCAGGAGAATCGTTTGAGCCCAGGAGGCAGAGGTGGCAGTGAGCTGAGATCATGCCACTGCACTCCAGCCTGGGCAACAGAGTGAAACGCTGTCTCAAAAAAAAAAAAAAAAGATTGTAAATAACCTGTCATATATTGCAAAAAATTTTCTCAGTTTTTTTATTTGCTGTATAACTTAGTTTATAGTATTGAACATTCAAAATCTTAAAGTTTTGTTTAGCCAAATTCATTAATTTTTTTCTGTATTTTTTCTACTTTTGTATATAATGTTTATTGGGTGTATTGGGTTCTTCTCAAGCATAAAGCTATATAACTTTTTTTTTTTTTAAACACAGGGTCTCATTCTGTTGCCCAGTATGGAGTAGGATGATCCTATCATTGTTCACTGCAGCCTAAAACTCTGGGGCTCAAGCTATCCTCCCACCTCAGCCTCCGAAATAGCTAGGACTACAGGCACATACCTCCAGGCCCAGCTAATTTTTTATTTTTTGTAGAGACAGGGTCTTACTATGTTGTCCGGGCTGGTCTTAAACTCCTGGCCTCAAGCAATCCTCTCGCCTTGCCCTCCTGAAGCACTGGAATGCCAGGCATGAGCCACCAAACCTAGCCTTATAGAACTATTAACTAATATTTCCTGGTCTCTTAAGGAACCTTTGTAGTACATTAGATATGTGTACTGTGCTTGGAATTTACTTTGGTATAAGGATAAGAGTTTTTTTTTCTCTTAAATAGGTAAGTAGCTGTACTGACACCATTTACTGAAGTCTGTCTTTCCCTTACTACACATGCAAGAACCTTGCTTTACACAATTGAAAGTCAAGTTGTAATGTGGGCTTTCATTGTCAAGGCTCTGCATACTTTGATGTAGTTCTCTTGGCTTTACCTTCATCTTCCTGCATGATACTAAAATGGCTGCAACATTCCCAAGCCTTACATCTTATACCATAGCTTAAAAAGAAAAACAATAGTCTTTGTTTCCTGCAACCACATTTATTTTTAAAAATCCTACAGTTCACTCTAAATAGACAACCTAAACTTATTTTTGTGGCCAGAGAAATGCCAGACCAATTGGCTTAGATTTGGATTTCTGTCCATCTTTTAACCTAATCCTGTAGCAAATCAGATGTGATCATCCTAAATAATTTAAACCTATTACGGCTTACCCTGAATCACATAGTTACTGCTCAGAGGGAGTAGGGGAAGAGTGTATGACATGAGGATTCCGTATTCCTTGTTTTACCTACTGCTTTGAAATGTTACTGGTTATTGCTATTTGTAATCTTCAGATGTTCTTGAATTAGTTACAGAATTAATTAGTTCATTTGGTCCTTGATATGGTCCTGTACCAGTACTATCCTGTTTAAATTATTATCTTCATAAAACATTTGTAGGGCAAGTTCTCCCCTCATTACTCTTCTGAAAAAAATTCCCTGTCTGCAAGGAACGGAGGGACATTTTAAGTGACAACATGGAATTATAGTCAGAAATTCCAGAGGGTGGAAAATTTCTATACAAAAATTTCTATTTATATTTTGCATTAAGTTTACAAATTAATTTCAGGATAACAGCTGATTTTACAGTGTTGTGTCCCAGTCCACTTATTTAAATGCTTCGTTTTTCTGTAAAGTTTTTTGGTTTTCTAGGAAATACTCTTCTAGACATTGACCTAGGCAAAGAATTTATGATGAAGACCCCAAAAGCAAATGCAACAAAATAAAAAATAGACAAATGGGACTTAATTAAACTAAAGAGCTTCTGCACAGCAAATGAAACTATCAACAGAGTGAACAGAAACACTATAGAGTAGGAGAAAATATTTGCAAACTATGCATCTGACAAAGGTCTAATGTCCAGAATCCTATAAGGAATAAATCAGCAGGAAAAAAAAACAATCTCGTGAAAAAGTGGGCAAAGGAAATGAGTAGACACTTCTCAAAAGAAGCCATACAAGCAGCCAACAAACACATGGAAAAGTGCTCAGCATCACTAATCATTGGAGAGATGCAAATCAAAACCACAGTGAAATACCATCTCACACTAGTAAGAATGGCTTTTATTAAAAAGTCAAAAAATAACAGATATTGGCAAGATTGTAGAGAAAGAGGAGCGCTTATACTCTTGGTGGAAATGTAAATTAGTTCTGCCACTGTGAAAAGCAGTTTGGAGATTTCTCAAAGAACTAGAAATAAAATTACCATTTGACCTGGCAATCTCTTTGCTGGGCATATACCCAAAGGTAAATAAATCGTTCTACCAAAAAGACACATTCACTTGTATGTTTATTGCAGCACTATTCACAATAGCAAATACATGGAATCAACCCAGGTGCCCATCAACAATGGATTAGATAAAGAAAATGTGATACTTATACACAATGAAATACTATGTAGCCATAAAAAGGGACAAAATCATGTACTTTGCAGCAATATGGATAAGGCTTGAAGCCATTATCCTACCCCAGTGCAGAAACAGAAAACCACATGTTCTCACTTACAAGTGAGAAGTAAACATTGGGTACACATGGACACAAAGATAAGAACAATAAACACTGAGAACTCCAAAAGTAGGGAGGGAGCACAGAAGTGGTTAAAAAAGTAACCAGGTAGTGTGTTCCCTACTTGGGCAACTACGCCACGCCTCAGCATCACGCAATGTACCCATGTAACAAACATGCACATGTACCTTCTGAATCTAAAATAAATAAATAAATATATATATATTGAATAGATGGGATGTTTTCCCAGAAGATTTTAAAAGACTTTTTAAAGTTTTATGGTTTTCTTCTTGTTTACTTTTTTAAATTTTATTCCTATGAAAATAATTTTTATGGCTATTGAGATTGTTATCATCATGATTTGTGCTTCCCTATTGATATGGTTTGACTCTGTGTCCCCACTCAAATTTCATCTAGAATTGTAATCCCTATGTGTCAAGGGAGGGATCTGATGGGAGGTAATTGAACTATGGGGGTAGTTTCCTCCATGCTGTCCTTGTGAGAGTGAGGGAGTTCTCATGAGAGCTGATGCTTTAAAGTGTGATACTTTATCACTCTCTCCTGCCAACATGTAAGACGTGCCTTGCTTCCCCTTTGCTTTCTGCCATGATTGTAAGTTTCCTGAGGCCTCCCCAGCCATGTGGAACTGAGTCAAACCTCATTTGTTTATAAATTACCCAAACTCAGGTAGTATCTTTATAGCAGTGTGAAAATGGACTAATACACCCATATTACTTAAGTAGTTATTCCTGTCTTGACCAATTTGTCTTAAAACTCTGCCTTTTGTATTTAGAAATAAACAGTAGCTTAATCAAGAAAACTTAGCAGAGTAGGCTGATATATTTCAATACTTTTCAGTTTTGTGCCCCTTACAGCAAGCTTTCTCAATCTTGGCAGTGTTAACATTATGGATTGGATAATTCGTTGTTGTTGGGGGCTGTCCTGTGCATTGTAGGATATTTAGCAGCATTCCTGGCCCATACCCATGGGGTGACCAGCATGTCCTCCTTTACCTGAAACTGTTCAAGTTTTAAAACTGGCAGGCCCATGTGTGAGGAACCTCCTCAGTTTGAGTTTTATAGGGACACTTGATCATCTTGTGTATTCACTTAGTAGCGTATTCCTCTTCCCCAGCTGTGACAATAAAAAATGTCTCCAGGCACTGGCAGATGTCCCCCAGGGCAAAATCATCTGGTGGAGAACCACTGCCCTATAGCTAAACAAAAAATTTCATACTCTGTGTTGGAACCCACCAGCCAGACTATCGGAAATGTATCTATAGTGAAACAAGTTAGGTTTATTTAGCATGATGCAACAAAGAATAATGCATCCCAAAGGACCTTAGGAGTGTTTCAGAAACAGGTATTCAGGAGGAGCCTCTTAAAGGTTTTGCCCTTGTGCTGAGTAGATGCAGGAAAGGATCAGTGAAGCAGGCAGGGACAGTTTGGTGACTGGCTATTTAATTAATTTTTTCATACGAAACCCAGAGGATTACAGTTAGGCTAGGTGTGCCTTTGGTAAAGGCACAGCAATCAAGCAGAAAAAGAATGTTAATTATTTTTTGTGGTTGCAGGTCTGTTAGTTTCCGTTAGAAACTTTGGCTCTATTAAAAACTTTCCTTAGATTCTATGTCCTCTGGAAACATTGTTTATGTTCTGCTTAGACCTCCTCCATCTGATTGTCAACAGGCAACTTTTATTTCTCCATTCCCTGTAATATTATTTAGAATTTCAAAATGTATCAAATATTTTACTATATAGAGAAGCAACATAACTGTCTTATATGAGTTATTTTCAGACTGTACACACTTCCCTTTAAAAACCACTGGGCTGGCATAGGTTCCAAGATGGCCAAATAGGAACAGCTCCAGTCTACAGCTCCCAGCGTGAGCAATGCAGAAGACGGGTGATTTCTGCATTTCCAACTGAGGTACTGGATTCATCTCACTGGGGCTTGTCAGACAGTGGGTGCAGGACAGTGGGTGCAGCCTATGGAGCATGAGCCGAAGCAGAGGGAGGGATCACCTCACCCGGGAAAAGTGCAAGGGGTCGGGGAATTCCCTTTCCTAGCCAAGGGAACCCGTGACAGACGGTACCCGGAAAAGCGGGTCACTCCCACCCTAATACTGCGCTTTTCCAATGGTCTTAGCAAACGGCAAACAAGGAGATTATATCCTGCACCTGGCTCAGAGGGTCCAACACCCATGGAGCCTCGCTCACTGCTAGCACAGAAGTCTGATATCAAACTGTAAGGCAGCAGCAAGGGTTGGGGAGGGGCCTCTGCCATTGCTGAGGCTTGAGTAGGTAAACAAAGCAGCTGGGAAGCTTGAACTGGGTGGATTCCACCACAGCTCAAGGAGACCTGCACGCCACTGTAAACTCCACCTCTAGGGCAGGGCATAGCTGAACAAAAGGCAGCAGAAATTTCTGCAGACTTAAATGTCCCTGTCTGACAGCCTTGAAGAGAGTAGTGGTTCTCCCAGCACGGAGTTTGAGATCTGAGAATGGACAGACTGCTTCCTCAAGAGGGTCCCTGACCCCTGAGTAGCCTAACTGGGAGGCACCACCCAGTAGGGGCCGATTGACACCTCATACTGCCGGGCGCCCCTCTGAGACAAAGCTTCCAGAGGAAAGATCAGGCAGCAACATTTGCTGTTCTGCAATATTTGCTGTTCTGCAGCCTCCGATGGTGATACCCAGGCAAACAGGGTCTGGAGTAGACCTCCAGCAAACTCCAACAGACCTGCAGCTAAGGGTCCTGACTGTTAGAAAGAAAACTAACAGAAAGGACATCCACACCAAAACCCCATCTGTACATCACAATCATCAAAGACCAAAAGTAGATCAAACCACAAAGATGGGGAGAAACCAGAGCAGGAAAGCTGAAAATTCTAAAAATCAGAGCGTCTCTTCTCCTCCAAAGGAATGCAGCTCCTCGCCAGAAATGGAACAAAGCTGGACTGAGAATGACTTTGACAAGTTGAGAGAAGAAGGCTTCAGATGGTCGGTAATAACAAACTTCTCCGACCTAAAAGAGGATGTTCAAACCCATTGCAAAGAAGCTAAAAACCTTGAAAAAAGATTAGATGAATGGCTAACTAGAATAAACAGCGTAGAGAAGACCTTAAATGACCTGATGGAGCTGAAGACCATGGCACAAGAACTACATGAAACATGCACAAGCATCAGTAGCCAATTAGATCAACTGGAATAAAGGGTATCAGTGATGGAAGATCAAATGAATGAAATGAGGCGAGAAGAGAAGTTTAGAGAAAAAAGAGTAAAAAGAAATGAACAAAGCCTCCAAGAAATATGGGACTGTATGAAAAGACCAAATCTACATCTGATTGGTGTACCTGACAGTGATGGGGAGAATGGAACCAAGTTGGAAAACACTCTGCAGGATATTATCCAGGAGAATTTCTCCAACCTAGCAAGGCAGGCCAAAATTCAAATTCAGGAAATACAGAGAATGCCACAAAGATACTCCTCGAGAAGAGCAACTCCAAGACACATAATTGTCAGATTCGCCAAAGTTGAAATGAAGGAAAAAATGTTAAGGGCAGCCAGAGACAAAGGTCAGGTTACCCACAAAGGGAAGCCCATCAGACTAACAGCTGATCTCTCAGCAGAAACTCTACAAGCCAGAAGAGAGTGGGGGACAATATTCAACGTTTGTCAAGAAAAGAATTTTTAACCCAGAATTTCATATCCAGCCAAACTAAGCTTCATAAGTGAAGGAGAAATAAAATCCTTTAGAGACAAGCAAATGCTGAGAGATTTTGTGACCACCAGGCCTGCCTTACAAGAGCTCCTGAAGGAAGCACTAAACATGGAAAGGAACAACTGGTACCAGCCACTGCAAAAACATGCCAAATTATAAAGACCATCTGTGCTAGGAAGAAACTGCATCAACTAACAAGCAAAATAACCAGCTAACATCATAATGACAGGATCAAATTCACACATAACAATATTCACCTTAAATGTAAATGGGCTAAATGCTCCAATTGAAAGACACAGACTGGCAAATTGGATAAAGCATCAAGACCCATCAGTGTGCTGCATTCAGGAGACCCATCTCATGTACAGAGACACACATAGGCTCAAAATAAACGGATGCAGGAAGGTCTACCAAGCAAACGGAAAACGAAAAAAAAGCATGAATTGCAATACTAGTCTCTGATAAAACAGACTTTAAATCAACAAAGATCAGAAGAGACAAAGAAGGCCATTACATAATGGTAAAGGGATCAATTCAACAAGAAGAGCTAACTATCCTAAATATATATGCACCCAATACAGGAGCACCCAGATTTGTAAAGCAAGTGCTTAGAGACCTACAAAGAGACTTAGACACCCACATAATATAATGGGAAACTTTAACACCCACTGTCAGCATTAGGCAGATCAACGAGACAGAAAGTTAACAAGGATACCCAGGAATTGAACTCAGCTTTGCACCAAGCAGACCTAATAGACATCTACAGAACTCTCCACCCCAAATCAACAGAATATACATTCTTCTCAGCACTACACTGCACGTATTCCAAAGTTGACCACATAGTTGGAAGTGAAGCACTCCTCAGCAAATGTAAAAGAACAGAAATTATAACAAACTGTCTCTCAGACCACAGTGCAATCAAACTAGAACTCAGGATTAAGAAACTCACTCAAAACCACTCAATTACATGGAACCTGAACAACCTGCTCCTGAATGACTACTGGGTACATAACGAAATGAAGGCAGAAATAAAGATGTTCTTTGAAACCAATGAGAACAAAGACACAACATACCAGAATCTCTGGGACACATTCAAAGCAGTGTGTAGAGGGAAATTTATAGCACTAAATGCCCACAAGAGAAAGCAGGAAAGATCTAAAATTGACACCCTAACATCACAATTAAAAGAACTAGAGAAGCAAGAGCAAACATATTCAAAAGCTAACAGAAGGCAAGAAGTAACTAAGATCAGAGCAGAACTGAAGGAGATAGAGACACAAAAAACCCTTCAAAAACATCACTGAATCCAGGAACTGGTTTTTTGAAAAGATCAACAAAATTGATAGACCACTAGCAAGACGAATAAAGAAGAAAAGAGAGAAGAATCAGATGCAATAATAAATGATAAAGGGGATATCACCACCAATCCCACAGAAATACAAACTACCATCAGAGAATACTATAAACACCTATATGCAAATAAACTAGAAAATCTAGAAGAAATGGATAAATTCCTCAACACATACACCCTACCAAGGTTAAACCAGGAAGAAGTTGAATCCTTGAATAGACCAATAACAGGCTCTGAAATTGAGGTAATAATTAATAGCCTACCAACCAAAAAAAGTCCAGGACCAGATGGATTCACAGCAGTTTCTAACAGAGGTACAAAGAGGAGCTGGTACCATTCCTTCTGAAACTATGCCAATCAATAGAAAAAGAGGGAATCCTCCCTAACTCATTTTATAAGGCCAGCATCATCCTGATACCAAAGCCTGGCAGAGACACAACAAAAAAAGAGAATTTTAGACCAATATCCCTGATGAACATCAATGCAAAAGTCCTCAATAAAATACTGGCAAACCAAATCCAGCAGCACATCAAAAAGCTTACCCACCATGATCAAGTGGGCTTCATCCCTGGGATGCAAGGCTGGTTCAACATACACAAATCAATAAACGTAATCCATCATATAAAAAGAACAAAAAACAAAAACCACATGATTATCTCAATAGATGCAGAAAAAGCCTTTGACAAAATTCAACAGCCCTTCATCCTAAAAACTCTCAATAAACTAGGTATTGATGGGATGTATCTAAAAATAATAAGAGCTATTTATGACAAACCCACAGCCAATATCATACTGAATGGGCAAAAACTGGAAGCATTCCCTTTGAAAACTGGCACAAGACAGGGATGCCCTCTCTCACCACTCCTATTCAACATAGTGTTGGAAGTTCTGGCCAGGGCAATCAGGCAGGAGAAAGAAATAAAGGGTATTCAGTTAGGAAAAGAGGAAGTCAAATTGTCCCTGTTTGCAGATGACATGATTGTATATTTAGAAAACCCCATTATCTCAGCCCAAAATCTCCTTAAGCTGATAGGTAACTTCAAGAAAGTCTCAGGATACAAAATCATTGTGCAGAAATCACAAGCATTCCTATACACCAATAACGGACAAACAGCCAAATCATGAGTGAACTCCCATTCACAACTGCTTCAAAGAGAATAAAATACCTAGGAATCCAACTTACAAGGGATGTGAAGGACCTCTTCAAGGAGAACTACAAACCACTGCTCAATGAAGTAAAAGAGGACACAAACAAATGGAAGAACATTCCATGCTCATGGGTAGGAAGAATCAATATCATGAAAATGGCCATACTACCTAAGGTAATTTATAGATCCAATGCCATCCCCATCAAGCTACCAATGACTTTCTTCACAGAATTGGAAAGAACTACTTTAAGGTTCATATGGAACCAAAAAAGAGCCCGCATCACCAAGTCAATCCTAAGCCAAAAGAACAAAGCAGGAGGCATCGTGCTGCCTGGCTTCAAACTGTACTACAAGGCTACAGTAACCAAAACAGCATGGTACTGGAACCAAAACAGAGATATAGACCAATGGAGCAGAACAGAGCTCTCAGAAATAATACCACACATCTACAACCATCTGATCTTTCAAAAACCTGACAAAAACAACAAATGGGGAAACGATTCCCTATTTAATAAATGCTGTTGCTGGGAAAACTGGCTAGCCATATATAGAAAGCTGAAACTGAATCCTTTCCTTACACCTTATACAAATATTAATTCAAGATGGATTAAAGACTTACATGTTACACCTAAAACCATAAAAACCCTAGAAGAAAACCTAGGCAATACCATTCAGGACATAGGCATGGGCAAGGACTTCATGTCTAAAACACCAAAAGCTATGGCAACAAAAGCCAAAATTGACAAATGGGATCTAATTAAACTAAAGAACTTCTGCACAGCAAAAGAAACTACCATCAGAATGAACAGGCAACCTACAGAATGGGAGAAAATTTTTGCAACCTACTCATCTGACAAAGGGCTAATATCCAGAATCTACAATGAACTCAAACAAATTTACAAGAAAAAAACAACCCCATCAAAAAGTGGGCAAAGGATATGAACAGACACTTCTCAAAAGAAGACATTTATGCACCCAAAAAATACGTGAAAAAATGCTCATCATCACTGGCCATCAGAGAAATGCAAATCAAAACCACAATGAGATACCATCTCACACCAGTTAGAATGGCCATCATTAAAAAGTCAGGAAACAACAGGTGCTGGAGAGGATGTGGAGAAATAGGAACACTTTTGCACTGTTGGTGGGACTGTAAACTAGTTCAACCATTGTGGAAGTCAGTGTGACGATTCCTCAGGGATCTAGAACTAGAAATACCATTTGACCCAGCCATCCCATTACTGGGTATATACCCAAAGGATTATAAATCATGTTGCTATAAAGACACATGCACACATATGTTTATAGCAGCACTATTCACAATAGCAAAGGCTTGGAACCAACCCAAATGTCCAACAACGATAGACTGGATTAAGAAAATGTGGCACATATACACCATGGAATACTATGCAGCCATAAAAAAGGATGAATTCATGTCCTTTGTAGGGACATGGATGAAACTGGAAACCATCATTCTCAGTAAACTATCGCAAGGACAAAAAACCAAACACCACATGTTCTCACTCATAGGTGGGAACTGAACAATGAGAACTCATGGACACAAGAAGGGGAACATCACACTCCGGGGACTGTTGTGGGGTTGGGGGAGGGGGGAGGGACAGCATTAGGAGATATACCTAATGCTAAATGACGAGTTAATGGGTGCAGGAAATCAACATGGCACATGGATACATATGTAACAAACCTGCACATTGTGCACATGTACCCTAAAACCTAAAGTATAATAATAATAAAAATAAATAAATAAATAAATAATAAAAAATTGTGGTACATCCATGCAAAAGAATGTTATTCAGCAATAAAAATGAGAATTGATTCACAAAACAACGTTAGTGAATCTTAGCTGCATATTAGCCAGTGAAAGAAGCCAGACCCAAAAGCTTTGAATTTTATGATTCTATTCATATGATCTTCTGGAGAAAAGTAAAACTATGGGGAACGAAAACAGATTAGTGGTTAACTGTTGGAGGGCAAAGTGGTTGACTAAAAGAGATTCATGGAGAAATTTTTAAGGTGAAAGAACTTCTTTATGGTACTGGAGTGGTACATACATGACTTTATGCATTTGTCAAACCTCATAGAGCTGTAAATCACAAATAGTGAAGCTTGATGTATGTAAACTGCGGGAAAAAGGCATCAAAGAGCCTATCACAGGATCAATCCCAGGATAAAATTTATTCTGTTGACAAATGGACCCAGTTCTTACAAATGAGTGACATAACTGTGCTTAAGGTGATAGGGGCAGGGAGTGTCCTAAATTACTGGAAAATGGTGTTTTGACTGGAAATTATAAGGATGAAGATTAAAGATACAAAAACTCTATGCTCTAGTTGGTAAATATGTTTTCCAAAGGGGTATTTGTTAACAAGTCTGAAACTGCTTTACATGTATACTGGGGTTAAACAAATAAATAAGTGGATAGTGGATGATGGGAGCCAGATTTCTCACTATCAGAGAGGGAAGTTACAGATAAAAATGTAAGGTTAAAATGAATTCTGTGATTCAGGATTAGAGTTGAAAACATCAGTGTGAACTCATATTTACCTTTGTATATTGTACAGATGGAAAAATACAGAAAATTTTACATGTGAGTTAGTATCTGTGTGCGTATATATGTCTATGCATATATATATATATGTAACCTAGCTCTGTCCACTGAGAGAGCCTAGAAGGAATGACACCCCAATAGCAGTAAGCAGTCTCAGCATTCAGATCTTGGTTCTACATATGAATCTCAAAGAAAAGGTACTATGCTTCTTGGAGAAAGGGCTTATTCTAGGACTGGGGCAAGGAAACTACATAAGGGTGTAATATCTTGCAACAGAAAGTAAGAAAGTGCTCAAAAAGTAAAGGAAAGGTGTATGTCAAACAGATAAAGGAGCCAACCTGAAAGAAGTCCCAATGGCCAAAGCTAGAACAATTGAGCAACAAAATAAATAAAGCAGTATTTATTGAGTGAGTGTGGGCTGCACTTAGTGACATGCTTCCAATTAATAAAGTATGGAAAGGGGAAAATAATAACTTTACAGTGGAGGAAACTGGCAAACACTACTTTACCCAAGTGACCAGTATTAGTATCTTGAGTAGTTTCATGTGGATACCATGTACTGCCTGATGTGTTGTGATTAAAAAGGCATTTCACCTCTATAGTATTCTTTCCTAAAATTCATAACTCTAGTCTAATCATGAGAAAACATCAATGTCAAAATGAGGGACTTTCTGCAAAATACATGACCAAAACTTTCAAGGTCATGAAAAACAAGGGAAGACTGAGAAACTGTCAAGAGACCAGAGGAGACTAAGGAGACTTGATGAATTAATGCAATACAGTATCATGGATTTGATCCTGTGGTAGTAAAAGGGACATTTAATAGAAAAACTGGTGAAATCCAAATAAAGTTTGGAGTTTTGTTAATGGTAATCTACTAATGTTGGCTTTTTAGTTTAGACAGATGTACTATAGTATTAACATCAGAGAAGTCTGAAAGTGAGATAGATGGGAACTCTGTACTATCTTGGTAACTTCTCTGTAAATTTAAAATTATTCCAAAATTAAAAGTTTATTTTAGAAAGTTCAGGCCAAGTGTGGTGGCTCATGCCTGTAATCCCAGCACTTTGAGAGGCTAAGGTGGGAGGATCACTTGAGGCCAGGAATTTGAGACCACCCTAGGCAACATAGCAAGATCCTATCTCTACAAAAAATTTTTTTAGAAAATCCAGGCATGGTGGTGTGTGCCTGTTAGCCTCCTAGCTACTCAGGTGGCTGAGGCAGGAAGATTGCTTGAGCTCAGAAGTTCAAGATTACAGTGAGTCGTGCTTGTACCACTACACTGCAGCCTGGGCAGCAAAGCAAGACCCTGTCAATCAGTAGTTAAGAACAAACTGTAGAATATAATTTTATTTATGAAAAAGTCTGTATATAGATCTAGATACGTTTATATACATTGATGGTTTATTAAAATGTTTACTAAAATATTAACAGTAATGGGGTTTGAGAATGTTATTTTTTTTTTTGGTTATTTTCTCTAGTATTAGATTTTCTTTGATTAGCATGTATTTTTATTTTAAAAACACTATTAAAAACAAAAATAGCAATAAAAGATACTTTTCTTTCCAGTTACCTTTCCTAAAATTATCTCTCTAATAATTTTTCAATGAGAAGTTTATCAAGTGAAGAGGGAGAAAAGTGAAAAATGAGACATGTTTTATGACATATGTTTACATGTCATAAAATATTAAATGACAAAAAAGTTTGATGTTAATCAAGTGAAAAAGTGATTGCAAGCAATATATATAGTACAGACCCCTAATTCTTGCAGTCAGTCTTGGTCCAAAAATATTAAATATAAAATACCAGAAATAATCCATAAGTTTAAAATTGTACACCATTCTGAGTAGCGTGATGAAATCTCTGTGTCCTGCTCTGTCCCACCTGGGCATGTGAATCATACCTTGTTCAGTGTGTATCCATGCTGTATGTGCTATCTACCCATTAGTCACTTGTAGCTCTCTCGGTTATCAGAGCAGAAAAAAATGTATATAAGGTTGGATACTATCTATGGTTTCAGGTATCTGCTGGAGGTCTTGGAATTTATCCCTGTAGATAAGGGAGAACTACTGTACTGTTTAAGGGAGAGCTACTGTACTGTTTTGTACTTAACCTGTATTCTAAATTTTCCACAATGAGTAGGTATTACTTTCATAATAAAAATATTGCGTTAATATTTTCATGGGACTGACAGACATCAGAGTGATACTTGGAACTTGAGTCAAAAGCTTTTAACTTAGGTTAAAACTTTTAAGAATTTTTCTGGATAACATAAACTGCTTGTAATTAGTTTATATCTTAAAATTTAGATGCAACCATGTCTTCTTCAAATAACATAATTAAATTACTTGGCATAATCATATATTGATTTAACATATATTTTGAAAGGTACAAACAAATTACATAAAATATAAGTTTTGCTTGTCCCCAAAGAATGAGAGTAGCTGAAGATTTTAGTCACTGAATTTAAAAACCCTTTTGGGAAGTAAATAAGAAATTCAACTTTTTTGTCAGAATTATATGTCTTGTATTTACCCCGAGAATATATAAATATTAGTACTTTTCTGAAACCAAACTGGCTCAGGTTAGATGTTTCAATAAATATTTATATCATAGTGGTATAGCATCCACTTTTTGTGAGTGCCTTCTCTATGCCAAATACTTGATATACAACTTCTCATTAAATCTGCAAAATGATGCTATATGGTGTACATGGTATTAACCTGATTTGATAAATGTAGAAACTAAGGCTTGAAAAATTGAGTAACTTGCCTAGAGTAGCACATGATAAGTATTTGGTAATTTTGTATTAAAATATTTGTAAATTAAATATTTTTTAAAACACTGACACTCAACATTAAGTATACTTTATGTGCAAACAATTGCTCATAGATATCACCCTAACTTCATACTTTCATTATAAGGTAATATAAACTAAGAAATAGTTTAAAATGGAATAAAAACAGCAAGTGGGAAATAGCAGTTAATTGCCACTAAATACAATTTTAGTGCTATCATCACCTAATGTGCAGGTGACACTCCAGGAGAGAAATTTCTCTTTAGATAAAAAGCAAATAAAGTCATAACATAAAGGATTTGAAATGCTTTTCAACATTCTTTTGTTTTGCAGTGCAATTTTACTGTATTGTGATAAATATTGTTTAAAAATGAAAACCATTCAACCTTTATACAAATTAAAAAGAATAAAACTATTTTCAAATTATAAAAGGAGTGACATTTATGAAATTTTAAGCAAAATCGATTTCTGAATTCATTTTATGTCACTTTTAGGAAAGTTTTAAAACAACAGGCAAAGTTCTTTTTGCATACTCCATGTTTTTCTGATTTTAATTAGTGTAGGTTTCTAATCTATGTTTTAGAGTAATTGTGTCAAATATTTAGTAATCATACTCTTGGACTTTTTCCGTTTCAGGCAGAAAATGTAACTGTGACAAAGGATTTTAGGAGAGTGGAAAATGCTTATCACATGGAAGCAGAGGTATGTACTTAACAAATAATTGGAAGCAGCATGATTTTGTGGAGACAGTCATTTTTATTCTTGAACTGAAACGAATGGTGAAAAATGCTTCTCATATTGATAGAAGATTATTTTTCTCAAAATCATTTTGGTGTTATATATCTATTTCAGCTTTTAAATAAACTTAATGAGATTTAAAAGAAATAGTTTAAAATGGAATAAAAACAGCAAGTGGGAAATAGCAGTTAATTGCCACTAAATACAATTTTAGTGCTGTCATCACCTAATGTGCGGGTGACACTCCAGGAGAGAAATTTCTCTTTAGATAAAAAGCAAATAAAGTCATAACATAAAGGATTTGAAATGCTTTTCAACATTCTTTTGTTTTGCAGTGCAATTTTACTGTATTGTGATAAATATTGTTTAAAAATGAAAACCATTCAACCTTTATACAAATTAAAAAGAATAAAACTATTTTCAATACACTCAATTAATGACAACATTTAGTTCCTACAACTGCCTATACTTTTTACTTATATTTAAAGATTTAATGGCCAGGATTTTGTGAAATCAGAGTATGTTCTAGTGGTGGTTAGGTTACAGGACTGCTGCTTCTGATTCCAAACATTTTGGAGTGCGTGCTTAGTACATGCCACCTCCTTGTAACAGGAAACAAAGAGTGGGGTTATATTGAAATCTTGTATATCAAATGAGAGAATCTTTGTCTTTTGAAGTAGAAAGTATCTCCATCACCCGTTTCTATCTTCAGGCAGTTATTTTTCTGACTTTAAAGGTGTGACTTGAGGTTCAAATCACTTAGGCCCAGATTTCTCAAAGGTCATATAACAAGAATTAGATTAGAAATTAGAACCCTGGATTCTTATCTCTTGAGAAGCAACTTCCACAATATTCTGTTTGTTGCCCCAGTGCTTCCTGTAATCATTTTGTGATTTCTCCACTTAAAATTTTACTATGTCAAGGAATTTTTAAATTACTCAATCTGATTTTAGGGATCCACTTGGCAAAACTTATTTTGTAGTAGTAGGAACTGAAAAAATACCTTTCAAAACAGTATGAAGAGCAGTCTTATCCAAATTACAGAGGTTAAGAGCTGGTAGTATGTTATAGCACTCCTCCAGTAATTATCACCTGTTAGCACTTCAGATTGTAATAAATATAGATGGGAGCAAGTTATCTTAGTTAAGGAGGTTTGTTGTGAAGATACCAAGGGAATAATGAGAAAAAAGAAACAGTCCCAGAAACTACACAGCCAGGCTTCATGGAAACTGGAATGTGTTTGAAACCACTGAGTTGTCCTAGGAACTGACCTTTCAGATGCAGAAAGAGAGCATTAGAGCTGCTTGTTTTAAAACATGACTAAATGAGAGTTTGGCTAAACTCTGCTCCTCTTCCTTCTGCTTTACCTTTTTAATGTTTTATATTCAGATTTCTTAAGAGAGAATCCGATTATATTTTGTATAGGGATTCCAGGTAGCCAGAATTTATATCATATCACATAGTGCAATACATAATTGCCTTTAGGTCAGCACCAGCAGTCAGTGGAAACCAAAGTATTGGGATCACAAGATACAAAATGTACCAACCTAAGCATTAATAACAATGTGTGGCTTTATGAATATGGATTTAGCAAACACTAGAGCCTAATGTATAACACATACCAGTATTCTTAAGTACTGTTAAATATATGGAATGAGATTAGATGGTTGGTAGACTTCTATAACTCAGTAGAAGAAAAGCAAATAACCTGATTTTAAAAGTGAACGAAGGACTTGAATAGACATTTATCAAAAGAAGACATACAGATGGACAAAAGGTATAGAAAAAGGTGTTCAGCATCACTAATTATTTGAGACATACAAATCAAAACTACATTGAGCTATAACCTCATGCCTATTAGAATGGCTATTATCAAAAAAGCAGAAGATTGGCTGGGCACGATGGCTCACACCTGTAATCCCAGCACTTTGGGAGGTCGAGGTGGGTGGATCACGAGGTCAGGAGTTCGAGACCAGCCTGACCAATATGGTGAAACCCCATCTATACTAAAAATACAAAAAAATTTGCCAGGTGTGGTGGCAGGCGCCTGTAATCGCAGCTACTCGGGAGGCTGAGGCAGAATAATCAGTTGAACCCAGGAGGTGGAGGTTGCAATGAGCTGAGATTGCACCACTGCACTCCAGCTTGGGCGACAGAGTGAGACTCCATCTCAAAAAAAAAAAAAAAAAAAAAACAGAAGACAGTGTTGATGAGAAAGTGGAAAAATTAGAACCCTTGTGCCCTGCAGGTGGGAATGTATGATGGTGTAACCATTATGGAAAACAGTATACAGGTTACTCAAAAAATTAAAAATAGAACTACAGTATGACCCAGCAATCCCACTCCTGGGTGTATATCCAAAAGAACTGACATCAGGATCTGAAGAAATACCTGTACTTGCATGTTCATTGCAGCATTATTCACAATAGCCAAGATATGGAAGCAACCCAAATGTCCATTGACAGACAAATGGATAAAGAAAATGTGTTATATACATACAATGAAATATTATTTAGCCTTAAAAAAAAGGGTAATCCTACCATTTGAAACATTGCTATGCCTGCAAGACATTATGTTAAGAGAAATGTCAGTAACAGATGATAAGTACTGGATTATTCCACTTACATGAGGAGTCTAAAATGATCAAATCATAGAAGCAAAAAATAGGAGCTGGTTGCCAAAGAATGGAGGGAAGAGGAAATGGGATTTCTTACTCAGTGAGTATAAAGTTACAGTTATGCAGATGAATAAATTCTAGATATGGGCTATACAGCATAGTGCCTACAGTTAACACAGTGTTGTGCACTTAAAAATTTGTTAAGAGGGTAGATCTCATGTTGTGTTCTTATCATACACATACACAAAGCAAAGGACAAAAGGAAAATTTTAGAGGTGATAGATAGGTTTATTGTCTGGATTACAGTGATAATATCACAGGTGTATGCGTACGTCCAAACTCATCAAATTGTATATTCTAAATATGTGCAGTTTTTATATATAAATTACACCTCAGTACAGATCCAATTTTTTTTTTTTTTTAGATGGCGTCTCACTCTGTTGCCCAGGCTGGAGTGCTGTGGCATGATCTCTGCTCACTGTAATCTCTGCCTCCCAGGTTCAAGTGATTCTCCTGCTTCAGCCTCTGGAGTTGCTGGGATTACAAGCACCTGGCTAATTTTTGTATTTATAGTAGAGATGGGATTTCACCATGTTGGCCAGGCTGGTCTCAAACTCCTGACCTCAAGTGATCTGCCTGCCTCGACCTCCCAAAGTGCTAGGACTACAGACATGAGCCACCCAGCCTGGCCTAAATAATTTTTTTTTAAAGAATAGATGAGGCCAGTGGCTCATGCCTCTAATCCCAGCACTTTGAGAGGCCGAGGTGGGCGGATTGCTTGAGCCCAGGAGCTCCAGACCAACCTGGGCAACATGGTAAAACCCTTCTCTACAGAAAAATAACAATAATTAGGTGGACGTGATGGCATGCACCTGTAGACCCATCTACTCTGGAAGCTGGGATGAGAGGATTGCTTGAGCCCAGGAGGCAGAGGTTCCAATGAGTCAAGATCGTGCCACTGCACTGCAGCCTGGGCAATAGAGTGAGACTTTGTCTCAAAAAAAAAAAGAAAGAAAGAAAGATTAGTTGGTAGAACATTACTTTTGACATAATGTCCAAAAATTTCATTCCAAAAGGCATGAAATTCTTTATCTACCTTCCACCTACCATGCTGCTTCTCTTTGTTTCAAAGATAAAAATATTAAACTCAAGATGGGTTAAAGACTTAAGTGTAAAACCTAAAACCATAAAAACCCTAGAAGAAAACCTAGGCAATACCATTCAGGACACAGGCATGGGCAAAGACTTCATGACTAAAACACCAAAAGCAATTGCAACAAAAGCCAAAATCGACATATGGGATCTAATTAAACTAAAGAGCTTCTACGAAGCAAAAGAAACCATCATCAGAGTGAACAGGCAACCTTCAAAATGGGAGAAAAATTTTGCATTCTATCCGACAAAGGGCTAATATCCAGAATCTACAAGGAACTTAAATTTACAACAAAAAAAAAAAAATTCCCATCAAAAAGTGGGTGGAGGGTATGAACAGACACTTCTCAAAGGAAGACATTTATGCGGCCAGCAAACATGAAAAAAAGCTCATCATCACTGGTCATTGGAGAAATGCAAATCAAAACCACAATGAGATACCATCTCATGCTAGTTAGAATGGCGATCTTTAAAAAGTCACAAAACAACAGATGCTGGAAAGGATATGGAGAAATAGGAACGCTTTTACACTGTTGGTGGGAGGGTAAATTAGTTCAACCATTTTAGAAGACAGTGTGGCAATTCCTCAAGGATCTAAAACCCGAAATACCATTTGACCCAGCAATCTCATTACTGGATATATACCCAAAGGATTATAAATCATTCTACTATAAAAACACATGTACACGTACATTTATTGCAGCACTATTTACAACAGCAATGACTTGGAACCAAACCAAATGCCCATCGATGATAAACTGGATTAAGAAAATATGGCACATATACACCATGGAATACTATGCAGCCATAAAAAAGGATGCATTCATGTTCTTTGCAGGGACATGGATGAAGCTGGAAACCATCATTCTCAGCAAACCAACACAGGAACAGGAAATCAAACACCACATGTTCTCAATCATAAGTGGAAGTTGAACAATGAGAACACATGGACACAGGGAGGGAAGGGAACATCACATACCAGGGCATGTGGGGGGCTAGGGGAGGGATAGCATTAGGAGAAATACCTAATGTAGATGACAGGTTGATGGGTGCAGCAAACCACCATGGCACGTGTATGTAACAAACCCGCATGTTCTGCACATGTATCCCAGAACTTAAAGTATAAATTTAAAAAAAAAAGTCCAAAAAGAGAGCACAGAGTGAAAGAGAATAAAATAATAAAAAAAAATTATCCAAAATTTACTAAAATGCAAGATTTGAATTTCCATATTCAGTGGACCCAGTGGGTGCCCAGCACAATGACTAACAACAACAACTCATCAAAGCATATTGGAAATGTTAGATCCCCAGGAATAAAAGGACCCCAAAAGTTCTAGAGAAAAAAAAACAGTTCACAAACCAAGGGTCAGAAATCTGAACAGCAGTTGGACCTCTCAGTGTCAACACTGGAAGCTAGAAACTGAAAGGCAAGACAGCAACATCTTCCGAAAGGCAAGACAGCCACATCTTCCAATTCTGAGAGAAAACAATGTCTAATCTAGAAATCCTTACCTGGCCAAAAAGCAATCAAGGAGAAGGTAATACAAGGACAAGCAGACAGCGCTGACCAGAACTGTCACACTGTTCATTATTTGGCCAGGATCTGATGGATTAATGCCCTCTGAAAGATGTTAAAAATGTGAAACATCACTCCTGCATACAAGGTCTCAAAACATTTCCCTACCATACATGAGGAAGTAAACCAAAAAAGAGAAAAACAGGAGTTCCCAGGTAATGGCAAAGGAATGTCCCCAGATTCAGGGGACAGGAGGACTGAAGCCTTCAGTAAAATGCCTCCAAGAAAAAAATAAAGGAACTCATAGATTACCCAATTAATTTGACCTATTTATTTGAATTTTATAGCTCTTGTCAGAGGGTTTAAAGGACATGTACAACTAAGAAAGCAAACAAAAATGAAGTGATTATTAACTCCCAGGAATTCAATGAAGACTAGAAGAAAAGAAATGCAGTCATAGTACACTATATTGTTCAGCTGTAAACAATCATAATAGTACAAACACTGACTGTTGATTTAATTAAAAAAAGAAAGGTTCTAAGTGATGACTTTAATGGTAGGTGAATGAATGGATGTGGGAAGGAGGGTTGGATTAAAATCCTAGCTTTGTGATTCCTATACCAGTACTCTTTCCACTTTTTATGTTATTTTCATGTTATAACCTTAGTGTTTAGGGGAATTTTTTTTTTTTTGAGACGAAGTCTCGCTCTTGTCACCCAGGCTGGAGTGCAGTGGCGTGATCTTGGCTCACTGCAACCTCCGTCTCCCAGGTTCAAGCAATTCTCCTGCTTCAGCCTCTTGAGTAGCTGGGATTACAGGCTCCTGCCACCACACCTGGCTAATTTTTGTATTTTTAGTAGAGATGGGTTTTCACCATGTTGGCCAGGCTGGTCTCGAACTCCTCAGGCGATCCACCTGCCTCTGCCTCCCAGAGTGTGGGGATTACAGGCATGAGCCACCGTGCCCAGCCTAGAGGAATTTTTTAATCCTGGGATATAACAGGTATTCAATACTATGTATCAGGTAGAAAAAGTAGTAGTATAACTACTCATGTAGTTTTCTCCCTCTTCTTTCCCTCTCCTTTTCCTTGCATGCCTGCTGTGTGTTAAGCGTTTTCCATGTATTATTCCATCCAATCTTTTTTAAGTATTTATTTTTATTGTGAAATATTTTATACATATATAGGCATAAATATATAAGACTCATTCCATTTTCAGACATTTGATCAATACAGAATCTTTAAACATTAAGCCAAAATTGACTCACTAGTAGCCATCTATTAGTGTACCTCTGTAAGAAGAAACAAAACAAGGTAAATACTTCTTCCTTAAAATATATACTTGAAGTTCATTTTCATATTGATGCTACTTTTTTCTTTTCCAGGGTAAGAACCCTGTTTGGCCATTTCTTATGTAACAAACTCTTTCTTTAGTTAGCCAGTTTCATTCAAAACCATCTACAGCTATATTGTTCTACTTCTGATTTGGCCAGTCAAAACTAGAGAAAGTTGATTATCTCCTTTTTTCTAGAATATTTATTTCTAATAACACATGCAAGACTGAATTAACTTTTTGGCATTTGCATCATGTTGTTCCCTCAATTCAGTTTATAGTCATAATAATTATAACCAATAAAAGTGTCTTTCTCATGTGCTACCTTTAAATCATATTTTTTTCATCTTATACTTTGTTACTGCTATTTCAGTATGAACTGTGGGATTTTACATTTATTTCTATGAAATTTTGTCTTAATTCGGTTTACCTATATTTCTAGTCTGTAAAATAGCAGAAAAGTAAAGCTCATAATAAGGAGAAAAATCAATTCAAACCAACTCAGGAGTGACACAGATGTTAGAATTAAAAGACATAGTCATTAAAAGTTATTTTGACTGTAGTTCACATGCTCAAAAGTTAAGGAGGGATGTGCAAGATATTAAAAACAAAAAAACAAATTGAATTTCTAGAGATGAAAACTACAGTGTATGAGATAATAAATACACTGAATAGGATTAACAGCAAATTAGACCTTACACAAGACGTGCTTAGTGAACCTGAAAATGTAGCAATAAAAACCATCCATAATGAAACACAGAAAAGAAAGATGTAAAAACGAGTTAATAAAATATAGGACAACATCAAATAGCCTATTATACATATAATTGAAGTCCCAATGCAGAGGAAAGTGGGGGACAAGAAAAATACTTGGAAAAATTATGACCCAAAAATCTCCAAACTTGATGAGAATTATAAACCCATGGAGTCAAAAAGTTCAACTAACCTTAAGCAGAAGAAATTAAAAAAAAATACACCAGTACACATTATAATCACATTGCTCAAAACCAGTGATAAATCTTAAAACAGCCAGAGGAGGGGAAACAAGACATATTATCTACAAAGGAACAAAGATAAGACAACAGATTTCTTGTTGAAAACAATGCAAGCAAGGAGACAGTTGTGCCACATTTTTAAAACTAAAAGGTGTATATATATATATATATATATCTCAACCAAGAGTTTCTGTTAATATATCCAGCAAAAGTAGTGCTCAAAAACAAAGACCAATTAAAGACCTTTCCAGTAAGCTGAAATAATTCATTACCTGTAGACCTACACTATAAGAAATTTAAATGCCATGATTTAAGCAGAAAAGAATGATACCAGAAAGAAATAGGAATTTACACAAAGGACTGAAGAGGGCTGAAAATGGTAACTACATGGGTTTTTCTTAATATAAATCTCTTTAGAAATCTCTGTATTTATATAAAAGATAACTGACTAGGCCAGGTGCAGTGGCTCACACCTGTAATCCCAGCACTTTGGGAGGCCGAGGCAGGTGGATCACCTGACGTCAGGAGTTCAAAACCAGCCTGGCCAACATGGTGAAACCCTGTCTCTACTAAAAAATGCAGAAATCAGCCAGGCATGTTGGCTCACGCCTGTAGTCCCAGCTACTCGGGAGGCTGAGGCAGGAGAATCGCTTGAACCCAGGAGGCGGAGGTTGCAGTGAGCCGAGATCACATCACTGCACTCCAGCCTGGGCGACAGAGCAAAACTCTGTCTCAAAAAAAAAAGATAACTGACTAAATAAATGATAATGATGCACGACAGGGATTATAACATATGTAAAAATAAAACATATAACAACAATAGCACAAAGGTCAGGAAGGGAAGAACAGAAGTACAATGTTATAAACTTCTTGTATGTGAAATGGTATGCTAGCTCTTGATGGTAGATTGTAATAACTTAAACATGTATTCATAAATCCTAAAGCAAACACCAAAATAATGGAGCTATGGCTAATAAGTCAATGAAAGCTATGAAATAATATAATAAAAATGTCAAAAAGAAAACAGAAAATGAGTAAAAGGGAAATAACAAGACCACAGGTTTAAATTTACCCATATCAATAATCACATTAAATGTAAATGGTCCACATACCTTCATTAAAATACAGATATTTTAAGTTGTATTTAAAAAGTTAACTCCACTTACATGCTGCCTGAGAGAAGTGTACTTTAAATATGAAGACATATATCGGTTAAAAGTAATGGGATGGAGAAAGATACATCATGCTAACATAAATGAAAAGAAAGCTGGAGTGGCTATAGTAATCAAAGTAGATTTCAGAGCAAAGACTATCAAAGATAAAGACAGTCATTTCATAATGATAAAAGTCAATTAATCAAGAGGACATACAGCACTAAATATTTATACATATAATAAAGCTTCAAAATACTTAAGGGAAAAATGATAGAACTACAAGGAAAAATAAATAAGTCTACAGTTTTTGTAGAAGATTTCAATACCCCCCTTTTCAATAGCTGATAAGACCATAGACAGAAAATCAGTAAGAATATAACAGATTTGAATCACACTGTCAACCAATTTGACCTGCTTGACATATATAGAACACTCCAAAAACAGCAGCCTGCACATTCCTTTCAAGTGCACATTGAACATTTGCCAAGGTAGACCATATTCTGTGTCATATAAAAGTATTTGGCCGGGCGCAGTGGCTCACACCTGTAATCCCAGCACTTTGGGAGGCTGAGGCAGGCAGATCACCTGAGGTCAGGAGTTCAAGACCAGCCTGGCCAACATGGTGAAACCCCATCTCTACAAAAATACAAAAATTAGCTGGGCACGGTGGTGCACACTTGTAATCCCAGCTGCTCGGGAGGCTAAGACAAGAGAATCGCTTGAACCCGGGAGGTAGAGGTTGCAGTGAGCCAAGATCGTGCCATTGCATTGCACTCCAGCCTGGGCAACTGAGCAAGACTCCATCTCAAAAAAAAAAGTATTTGAATCATACAAAGTTCACTGACCACAGTGTAATTAAATTAAAAACCAGTAATAGAAGGGCCTCAGGAAAATCCCCCAAATATGCTGAATTTTAAAAACATACTTTTCAGTAACCCATGTGTCAAAGAAGAAATTGAAAAGGAAACTAGAAAGTTTATAAGGAAAAAATCATGCCAATTCTATACAAACTTTTCCAGAAAACTGAAAAGGCAGAAATATTTCCTAGCTCATTCTTTGAGGTCAGAAGATAACCAGAAAAATACCATTACAAGCAAATAAAATTACAGACCAATATCCATCATAAACATGTGCAAAAATTATAAACTAAATTTTAGCCAAATTTAATGATTTATACACATACATGCTTACACACATGGACACACACACGTATCCTTTACATGCAGGTATAAAGAATAATATTAATACATAATGACCAAATATGTATCCCAGGTTGGTTAACATTCAGAAATTGGTCAATCTAATTCATTATATTAATAAACTGAGAAAAATCACATGATCATCTCAATAGATACAGAAGAAGCACTTAACAAAATCCATTATTTATTCCTAGTAAAAATTATCAGTAAAATAAGAACAGTTGAGATTTTCCTCAAACTGATAAGAGGAATCCATGAAAACCTACAGCTGTCATACTTAATGGTGAAACACTGAATGCTTTGTGCCTACGATCAGGTACAAATCAAAGATGTCTTCATTCATGTCTTCTTTCACCATTGTACTTGAAAAAGAATAAAAGACATCCAGAGTGGAAAGGAAGAAGTGCAACTATCTTAATTCATGGACAACATGACCATTGTAGAAAATCTGATAGAATCTATAAAAAAGCTATTAGAACTAGTAAGCATCAAAAAATTTAAAATACATAGGGATAAATCTGTTATAAAGATGTGAAAGACCTGTGTGCTAAACACTGCAAAGCATTCCTGAGAGAAATTAAAGAGGACCTAAATAAATGGAGAAACATTTCTTGTTCATGGTTTGGAAGATTCACTATTCCAGATATCAGTTCTCCCTAAATTAATCTATACAGTCCTAATCAAAATCTCAGCCAGCTTTTCAAAAAATAGAAACTGACAAAAACTGATTACAAAATACATTTGGAAATACAAAGGATCTAGAACTACTTTGAAAAAGCAGCATCCTTATTTATAATAGCCCCAAACTGGAAGCAACCTAAATGGAAAACAAAACAAAACAAAAAAAACCAACCTGTGATTAGATCATATGACGAATACTATTCAGCATAAAAAGAACAAAAACTGTTATGCAACAATGTGGATGAATTGCAAATACATTATGCTAAATGAAAGAAGTAGTCTCAAAGACTACATACTATATGCTTCCATTTATATGACATTCTGAAAAAGGCAAATCTTTAACAGTGGAGAATGTATCAGTAGTTGCCAGGGTTTAGGAACTGGGGAAGGAACTGATAAAGGAGTTACTTGAGAGAATTTTTAGGAGTGTTGGAACAGGTCTAAATTCTTGTTATGGTGATTACAAAGTTCTATATCTTTTTCAAAAGTAATAGAATTCACTAGGCATGGTGGCACGTTCCGGTAGTCCCAGCTACCCGGGGGGCTGAGGCAGGAGGATCATCTGAACCCAGGGGTTGAGGCTGCAGTGAGCCCGTGATCACACCACTGCACTCCAGCCAGGAAAACAGAAAGAGACCCTGGCTCAAAAAAAAAACAAAACAAAAAAAATTATGATTAAAGACAGCTGTTCTGCATTGTATACGATGAGGTTATCTTATGTCTGTCTTTGCTACTCCAGCTTATTCTCTAATATCTGTACTTTTTGTTTTGCTAAAAGGTTTAGGCTGGGCGTGGTGTCTCATGCTTACAACCGCTAAGGTGGGAGGATTGCTTGAGGCCAGGAGTTTGAGACCAGCTTGGGGAACATAGTGAGACTCCACCTCTACAAAAAAAAATTTTTTTAATTAGCTGGGCATGGTGGTGCATGCCTGTAGCCCTTCCTACTTGGAAAGCTGAGGTAGGAGGATCGCTTGAACTCAGGAGTTTGAGGCTGCAGTGAGCTATGATTGTGCCAGTGCACTCCAGCCTGGGCAACGTAGCAAGATCTTGTCTCTCTTAAAAAAAAAAAAAAAAAGACAAGGTTTAGTTCCCTTCATTGAAGAGTTTACAGACCGGTTTTAAAGTATTGCCGAATATAAGGACTGCTTCCACATATTTAAAGGCAGAAGACAGAGTGAAATACATTAGCTTCCACATATAGATCTGAACAGAACTATTGGAAGAAGAAACATTTCTCAATGATAGCAGTGAAGTATGGCATAATTACTACTAATCAGGAAGCTAAGGGCATTGATTAGACAAAGGAATCATGCTAGTTATCAGGATTAAAATTTAGCCAAGTAATAAGGTTTAAGGGAAACTCCTCCAATTTCATTTAAAAATCCCTAGTTTAAAATATGTTTTTTAATATTCAAGACAATATTAGATAAATTTGAAAATTCAAAAGCAAAAATCTTAAAGAACAAAATAATTTAGTTATAAGTATCAAATAGGCTTTTAAAAATCTGTTACATACTATAAAATGACCTCGTAGTCTGGCTATACTTTTTTTACTTACATGTAGAGAAAATTGAAACAGTACATCAGACATGAAAATAATATCGTGTCATTTCATTTACAGGTCTGCATTACATTTACTGAATTTGGAAAAATGCAAAATATTTGTAACTTTCTTGTTGAAAAGCTAGATAGCTCTGTTGTCATCAGCCCACCCCAGTTCTATCATACTCCAGGTTCTGTTGAGAATCTTCGGTAAGTTTAAGCACATCTTTAACTAAGATATTCTTTAAACAAAACTATCCAGTGCTACATTTCATTGAGTGTCATATTAATAATCTCTCCATTTAATTCCTAAGACGGCAAGCCTGTCTCGTTGCTGTTGAGAATGCGTGGCGCAAAGCTCAAGAAGTCTGTAACCTTGTTGGCCAAACCTTAGGAAAACCTTTACTAATCAAAGAAGAAGAAACAAAAGAATGGGAAGGCCAAATAGATGATCACCAGTCATCCAGACTCTCAAGTTCATTAACTGTACAACAAAAAATCAAAAGTGCAACAATACATGCTGCTTCAAAAGTATTTATAACTTTTGAGGTAAAAGGGAAAGAGAAGAGAAAAAAGCACCTTTGAAATTCCAACCAAATTATATTGTACTTGTATCTTTTTACCTATTTTTATACTTTTTATAATGTTTACTTTTGTCCTGAAGACATATATATATATATATATATATATATATATATATAGTATAGGAGATAAGCTATTTCTTTCCAAAATCTATAAATCTTTGAATATAGTCCCACAGAATACTTATGTTCACTTTCTATTTTTAAAAGACTACTCTGAAAAACACTCTTGGAAAATAAATGTATTATGTACATACTTATATGTTGACAGTTCATACAAGCACATGTGTAATATTTCTATTATAAGGACAAATATTGACCCTTGCATTTCATAATTTTTAAAGATATTTAAGCTAACATTTTCTCAGCCAGATTTTTATATAAAACCAAATTTTATGTAAAAACTAGGCTTCAGTAAGTTAGTTAAATTTTTTAAATTGTAAGACAAAATTTTTATGGAAAAGAATTCTTATATCCCGTCAAACCTAATAATTTTCCACAACTAAAAATGAGTATAAATACATAATTTTAATTGCATCCTGTCAGGTCTGATATTTGATTTTACTTTAGTTAGAAGCTAAGTAGTTACCCTGTTACTTTTTCATGGATGCTAACAGAAGACTTGAGATTCCCAGACAGAAACAAAGGACTAATAACTCATGGCACAACAAGGAGCATGAACATCAGCACATTCTCATTGCTTCCCCTTGTCCCAGGTCCCATGGGGGCAAAATGATATGGCCATACACAATATGGCTACATATACAGTGGGCTTTTGTTGTAGATAAAGAATACGGAGCTTGGAGGGTTCACTGCTTTTTATCCATGAACAGAAGCAAACCTGCTCTTTGCCTCATCCCTTACAGATGCTCACTCAAAATTCAATACTGAGAAATGGCCCGGGTAAAGAACAGTCAAGGTCTTGCATGCTTGCCACATCCAGCAATATGTGTAAGAAGGTGAAGTCTGTTGAGGGCTATCTCACATCTAACAGTTTCTTTACTAGGACCAGAGACCATTTTGGTAAGATGCAGACAACAACCCCAACCTTAACAACTTCACAACATGAATAGAAACAGTGATAAATAATTCATAGCTTTTTACAAAAGAATAATGAGGTATAATAGGAAAATGTTTTGATACCAAAAATAAAAGAGTTAATGTTTGGGTCGGACTCCAACAGGGCTCCTTAGAGTGATACAAATACAAAGCAAACGACATGTGTAATTTAAAATTTCCTAGTGCACATTTTTCTATTTTTCTTTTTCAAGATGGAGTCTTGCTCTGTCGCCCAAGCTGGAGTGCAGTGGTACGATCTCGGCTCACTGCAACCTCCGCCTCCCGAATTCAAGCGATTCTCCTGCCTCAGCCTCCCAAGTAGCTGGGATTACAGGTGCATGCCACCATGCCTGGCTAATTTTTGTATTCTTAGTAGAGATGGGGTTTCACCATGTTGGCCAGGCTGGTCTTGAACTCTTGACCTTGTGATCCACCCACCTCAGCCTCCCAAAGTGCTGGGATTACAGGTGTGAGCCACTGCATCTGGCCCTGTACACACATTTTTAAAAATAAAACTTTAAAAAAGAAACAGTTGAAACTAATTTTAATAACATTTTATTTAACCAAATATATCAAAAATATTATTTCAGCGTGTAATCAGTATTTTTTAAATTAATGAGATTTATGTTTTGTCTTCAAAATTCAGTGTATATTTTTACATTATGGCACATCTCAATTCAGATGCTAAATTTTCATCAGAAATATTTTATCTGTATTTAAATTTCCTAAAATGTACAGTTGAAAAAAAAGAGATTCACATACCAAGGTTGTTCTAGCATGCCTAAAAAATCTTGTAACTGGATCGAGTATCAGTTTTTAAATTAGTTAAAATTAAATAAAATTTAAAATTTAGTTCCTCAGTCACACTAGCCATATTTCAAGTACTTGGAAGCCACAAATGGCTTGTGACTACCTTGCTGAACAGAGCAAGGTCAAACACTGAGATAATAATGATTCTTAAGGCCATTTGAAAGTTAACAGCAAGTATGTGTTACTGCTATCTACAGTAAAAATTACATGTTATCTACAGGCAATCATAAGCCATGGCTGTTATGCAGCATAGGCTTTCCATTCTCTATACATCTAGGTCATAGAGTTTTTCCATTGATGAATCTGGATGTTTATATACCAACATTACTTTCTTACAACATATTCCAGTATATGGTGTCCATCTTCACCCACTTTTTAAAGTGGCCCTGAAACAATTTTATTCATCTTATTGGAGTGTTGCTGTAGGGGAAGAGTAGAAGCTAAGAAGAGTTTGAGTCCAACACCATTATATTCAAATCCTGACCTTACTACTGGAATGTAAGCTCCTTGAAAGTGGAGATCTTGTCTGTCTTGTTCACAGTTGTGTTCCCAGCCCCAGAGGTAGTCTCAAGGCCAATACCAAGTATGCCCTCAAATATTTGCTGGGAAAACTTACTAGCTGGATAAAAGGCAAGTTACTTTAATCTCTTTAATCTTCCTTTTTCCTTACAAATGAAAGAGACTAATAGCACTTAACCTTGCAGTGCTATTACAAGGATTAAAGTTGATAAATATATGATCATGAGAACAATTGCTAGCACATAGCGGTCACTCTGAAAATAGTAGCTGATATATCAGCTGCATTGTTTGATTGTTGTCGGCTCAATTAAAAGTTGGCTTTTCTAAATCCTCCATTAGGAAGAATTTTTAAATAGCCATATTGAAAATAAAGTTGTCAGAAAACCAATGTAACATATGTGGAATTTTTATTACCAAAAAAAAGTTACTATCCAGTTGTACAGAAAAGTAGAATGAGGCTGTGCATCAAGAAAAAAATTGTTCATTCTCAACAAAAAATTAATCACATGGGTAGTTTTTTTTTTTTTAGCTATGGGTTCATGCTATATTTGGTTTCATCATATTTGATGAAGAAGCTTCCAACTTAGCATGAAATACCTAAAGACAATTTTTTTTTAAGTTAGCAGGCACTTTTTAGAATTTCCAGGAACTTTTAAAGATGTTGCCTCCAAAAAAAACAAAAAAAATCCTGTAAAGTATACAATCCTACATTTTTCTATAGAAGAGCTTAGGGAAGAAATCATTCAAAGATTGGAAAGACTTATGTGTAGTATTCTGTATACTAAAGGGTATCAAGTTTAGTTGTCAGTTGATAACAATTTCATTTCTTGATACATGGCATACACTGGAATCTTATGATGAATTATTTAGGGGACCTGTGCCACAAAGCCTACTAGAATAAACCTATCCTAAACTTAATCCTGTTAGGATTTCCTTCTTTTGAACTCCGTTTGAAAAAAAAAGAATCTTTCCAGAAAGTAGAAATTTATAATTTCTATTTTCTGAAAGACAAAAATTCTAAATAGGATATTTGAAACAGACCCCACTGTATTCTAAATGGAAGTACTATTAAAAGGAAATGCTATTAAAATAAGATTTCATATATTACTGATAATTCATAATGAATTTTAGGATTCCATTCAGTTACATACTAAAAATTACATTTTTTATAGTGGCAATGTACTTTTATCAGTATTCTTATTTGACGGTCAATTTGAATTCACTGTAAACAAATAGGACTTAGAAAAATAATTTGTAACTCAAATGCTGTACCTCATATCCTATAATTATTGTTTTGTAATATTCCTTCTCAAGAATGTGGGCTAAGGATATCAACTCTGTCAGATTTGTTGATAAGAATTTAATAGTGAGGAGTTCTTATAGCCTACAAAAATAAAAGCATGAATTATGAGATCCAATGTGGGAGTGAATATATGATTATCTGCATTACAAAATGAAAGCAAATGCTTTATTTATTCCAACAAAAAAAGACCTATATAAATTAGTTTAAGCTAACATTTAGACATTTACTATTACATATATGGTATTTGCAACCAAATCAGAGTTTGTTGTTGTCGTTGTTTGAGACTGTTGCTCTGTCACCCAGGATGGAGTGCAAGTAGCTCAATCATAGCTCACTGCAGCCTAAAATCTCCTGGGCTCAAGAAATCCTCTCACCTCAGCCTTTTAAGTAGCTGAAACATCAGGTGCACACCACCAGGCCTGGCTAATTTTTTATTAGCGATAAGGTCTTGCTATGTTGCCCAGGCTAGTCTCAAACTCCTGGCTTCAAGCAATCCTGCCTCAGCTTCCCAGAGTGCTGGACTACAGGCATGAGCCACTGCACCAAGCCCCAAATAGCTTCTAGTCGTAACCTAGTGTGGCCTAAATTTATTTAAAATGCCCGGGTGGGCCAGGCACGTTGGCTCACGCCTATAATCCCAGCACTTGGGAGGCCGAGGTAGGCAGATCACTTGAGGTCAGGATTTCGAGACCAACCTGGCCAATATAGTGAAACCCTGTCTCTACTAAAAATACAAAAGTTACTCAGGCGTGGTGGCGTGTGACTGTAATCTCAGCTACCCAGGAGGCTGAAGCAGAAGAAATGCTCGAACCTGGGAGGCAGAGCTTACAGTGAGCCAAGATCGCGCCACTGCACTTCAGCCTGGGTGACAAAGTGAGACTCCATCTACATACATACACACATACATAAAATGCCCGGTATCTTACAAGACTGTAGTTCACAGTGGGTAATTCAAATCAGACACTGCTCTTCAAGAGAGGTAATATTAATAGAAATCTTTCAAGAAGGATTGTTTGTACTATTAAAAGAATAAAACTCTTATAAACCTGTTTATCAGGAGGCTATTTCTGTTTCATCAACTCCTGGAACCCTTCTTCAACATCCCAACCAACAATTAACTCCCAGATAGCCATATCACCTGTGAATTATCATGAATCCCATATCAAATGAACAAATACTGGCTCTGGACTCTGAATGTAAGTTGGTTCATTATAAGAGTGAAAAAAAGAAGACTAAGAAAAAACATACCGTATTATTTGCTACATAGGGTTTAAGCTTTATTAGGGGGCCAGGCTTGGTGGCTCACACATGTAATCCCAACACTTTGGGAGGCCGAGGCAGGTGGATCACTTGAGGCCAAGAGTTTGAAACCAGCCTGGACAACATGGCAAAACCCCATATCTACTAAAAATACAAAAAAAAAAAAAAATAGCTGAGTGTGGTGGCACACACCTATAATCCCATCCACTCAGGAGGCTGAGACATGAGAATCACTGGAACCCAGGAGGCAGAGGTTACAGTGAGCTGAGATCACATCACTGCACTCCAGCTTGGGCGAGTCGCAACAAGATGAAAAAGATGTATTAGGGTTTTATATGTTCAGTATAATTAACAAGACAATATTAGTAAACCAAAAACTAAAAATAATTTACACACTAAAAGATGAAAAGCCCAGGTGGCAGGTGAAAGTTCTAATCTAAAATGATCCTGAAATAAGTTACTGATCCCTGAATTAAAAAAAAAAAAAAAAAAAAAACTCCCAAATGCCATGTCGCTTACCATGTGATAGACAGGGGTCAGGCAGTGACAGTATGTGTGGGACTGTCTGTCCATTTTTCAGAATATGACACTTTTTCAGTGTCTTTCAAAAAATAAAGATTCTGTCACCTATCCTGCTCCTTTTTTTCAAAGAACAATTTTGGGCAAAGAGTAAAAAACAGACACGTAGTTTCAGTGCTTCATGTGGACATCAGTTTTACGCTGGTCACATTAATTATGCCCTAATTATTTTTTGTCTTCCCCTTCACAAGACTATGAACTCCCCAAGAGTAGGGCTATGCCTGAAACAGTTATTTTCCCAACATCTGGGTAATAAAAGGCTAAGGAGGAAAAAAGTGAGGTATCCTGCTTTATTCTCAAATAAGACAGATACTGTTTATGGCAAAGTACCTGAACGTTGGTACACACGGAAGCAGGGATGGGAAATGCAGGACACATATTCAAACTGTGTTTGCACATTCTGCAGTCCAATAAGCATGCTTTTATTTCTCCAGAGCTTAGCTTTCTCAAAAAGTAGTTTGTGGCTATGCAACAACATACATTCTGTTGTGTAAACAAGCCTCTTAAATCATTTCAGAACCTATGTTCATTTCAAGCTTATTGGATCAGATAATAGTGTGTATCTTTGCCCTTTACCTCCTATTGCCACTGAGGGTGATTACCACTTAAGCCACACATTCCTCACCAGCAGGCCATAACTTGCTGTCCACAGAAAGTTGCTTTTGAAATTCTGACAGCAGCCACTATAAAATTGCATCTAATAAATTTAGTAAACTTATAACTTTTAATAAACAGATGCTTAAATTGAATTTGTTCCCACGGGCATTCATTTTACTTCCAAAGGATATTTTAGAAAATCATATTTGTACTTGATAGCAACAGTAAATGTACAGCTCATACAAAAGAGTAATGCTTTGTTCTTCCATTGAATCAGTCATATAGCTTATAATTTCATTTAAAAAGAATTAGTATAACAATTCAGATAAATCAACTCCAGCCCAAGTAACTAAATAGCATCAAAAGAAATTGTTTTTAGTTTGTACTAAATTAATCATGAAAACTTCAAGGTGTTACATTCTATAGGGAATAGGAGGTGAAGTATAATTAGTTCAAAGTTTAATGTCAACAAAATAAAATACAGAATTATGTTTAATATATCAAATATTTCACTAGCTCAATACGTACAAAGTAAGCATAGATTTCATCTTCATTTTCAATGTACCTGTTCCTAAAAAGATAAAGATTTAGTGATACAGATTCATGTCGTCCACAAAGAAATCAATAGGAATATGCAGCTAAAACTTTTAAAGAGAATTTACTTGCAAACCACAAAATTCCGCATACATTTGAAGAATGACTATATTGGTTTCATTTTGTAGGAATGTTGAGAATTTACAGTATCCCAAAATATTACTCCTCTGGAGCATTGCATTCATTTTCAAAATATTCAATTATTAAATACTTGAAAAAGAAGAAATAGAGGATTGATCTCCCTAATATTAAATCCAATGCTTTAGAAGTGTTTTCTCTAAAAGATTAGACACTTCATTGACCAATATTAATTAATGATATTTCATATTGTTTGCTGATGACTCTGGAAACATAACACTGCAACAGCCACCTAAGTAACTATGAGAATAACGTGAAGCTCTGAGTTTTGGACAGATTTCAGCCGTCAGTCCATCACAGTAGCCCTGATGAAAGGAAAAGTTGAAACATCAGCAATGTCCAAAGAGCCATGCAACTACTGCTTCTCTATGTGTGAATTAGAATATTCAGAAAGGGACAGAGACATGCAGTTGAAGAAACAGTAAATTCCTTGAAAAATAGTGTGGCATGATAGGGCCTATAACATTACTTCCAGAATATATGGAGGTAATACTTTGAATGCTAAGTTTTCAGTCTGCTGTTTGTTAGAAATTTTTTTTTTTTTGAGATTGAATCTCACTCTGTTGCCCAGGCTGGAGTGCAGTGGTGCGATCTCGGCTCACTGCAACCTCCGCCTCCTGGGTTCAAGTGATTCTCCTGCCTCAGCCTCTCGAGTAGCTGGGACTACAGGCACATGCTACCACGCCTGGCTAATGTTTTGTATTTTTAGTAGAGACAGGGTTTCACCGTGTTAGCCAGGATGGTCTCGATCTCCTGACCTCGTGATCCACCTGCCTCGGCCTCCCAAAGTGCTGGGATTATAGGCGTGAGCCCCCGCGCCCGACCTAGAAATATTATCCATACTTTTTGTACACCCACAGATAAATGCAATACATCTGTACCTAAGTGAATGTCAAGACTGGAAAGAAAAGTAAAAATCTAAAGAATGTTTTAAAATGATCAGCAGTATGGGATGTAGTATAGTTGTAATGCTACACTTCCAAGAAACATGAAGACGGGATGAAATGTAAAATTGACTAAAATGATTGAAATTAATAAAATACATGAGAAATTTGTTAAGTCTTCTAGAAGTAAGTCTCGCTAGAAGTAAGATTTTATATATGCTGGAATAAATTATCCTCAAGTATACAGGAGACTGAATACTCTTTTTTTTTCTGAGTGACCTAGTTTATTTTGCAGATTTATTGGGAAATGGCAGATGAAACAAAGTGGACAAAGAGCAGATTGAGGTCACTTTTTCATTGTCCTCATCTTCTTGCTTCACTTTTCATGAGATAAAGCTGAAAAGTATATATTTTTCAGAAATTACACGTTGTCACCTAAGGTTACCAAGTGACCTCATTTTTCTACAAAATTGTTTGCCCCCATTTGCCCATCAGTGATCAGAGCTAGTTTTTGAAAATATTTTAATAAGAGTTTGTGTTTATCTTAAAGCTAAGTATAATGTGTAAGTATTCAAATCACCAAAATATTTTTGAAAAGCACTGTACTAATCTCAATAAGTACATGGAGTGTGATGATTTATTGACTCACATTCCTCTACTCCCCACCCCAAGAAAACGATTAGGGAGGATAATTCAGTTACAAACTTACACTGCAAAAGGAAAATGCATACTGATCTTGGATTAGGTTTTTTTTCCCCAAATATTTACAAAAGGATGATTATACCAGTGTTTTAGGGGATTTTTATTCCAGGACTTCACCTTTCAACATAAATGGTAAAATGTGCACGTGTCATTTTATATATTTTATTTGCCAAAAAGAGATATTAATTAATCACATTATTTTCTGCCCTGAAATCCCAAAATACTGTCTTAAATGATGGGTAAAGATCTCCTCTGAAAGATGGTAGCTATTTTTTCAAGGATGAAAGAAATAAAGTAAGACAATATTCTTTGAAGACTGAGCAGAATCATTGTCATACCCCGGAGAGATGAAATTCTCTACTGATACAGCTGCTAGGAGAACAGAGTTGCAAACTGTCGCTACACTATTTGTACACAACTCCACAATGATGTCTTCCAAGATGCATCTCTAAGCAGTATATGAGGAAAAAAGATGAAAAACAAGGTTACTAACTTTGCTGTGCAAATTATTTTAGAAATATTTACACTTAAAACGCTAAGTGTTTTTCTAGTTACTGTGTGAATCTGTCGCTGATTTTTATTTTTTGGTATTGGATTGAAAACTAATTAGAAACATTACCATATCATTAGCTTTCTTCCTAGTTATACCTATTTTCATTAAAATAAATGATAAACAGCATAATTTCCACTGATTCAAGCACCATATTTTCCACAAAACTTGGGGTCATATAACAGGTGTCTTACATTTGTGTGTCCAGATAAAAGCCCACCTGGTATTTGTGATGAAAATAAAGAGGAAGCTTCGACTGCAAGAAAAGCTTTCTTCACTAGGAACAGAAGATCCTTTCCTGAGGAGAGGGAAGTGAAATTCCAGAGACCCATTTAATCCATAGTTTCTGTGTTAAAACTAAAACTTTAGAAGCTGTTACTGAGAATGTTTATTTTGTCTGTGTGTTGAATACACACACAATGAAAAATTGAGGTAGCCTAATTATATTAGATGTTTTGCTTAGTTGGTAACTGAGATAACACTTGTTTTTTTTTATTTTTATTTATTTATTTTTTTGAGACAGAGTCTCACTCTGTCACCCAGGCTGGAGTGCAGTGGCGCGATCTCCATTCACTGCAACCTCCGCCTTCCGGGTTCAAGCAATTCTTCTGCCTCAGCCTCCCCAGTAGCTGGGGCTACAGGCGCGTGCCTCCAGGCCCACCAAATTTTTGTGTTTTTAGTGGAGACAGGGTTTCACCATATTGGCCAGGCTGGTCTCAAACTCCTGACCTCTTGATCCGCCCGCCTCGGCCTCCCAAAGTGCTGGAATTACAGGCGTGAGGCACCGCACCCGGCCGTTATTTTTTATTTATTTATTTGTTTGTTTATTTATTTATTTATTTTTTGAGACAGAGTCTCACTGTCACTCAGGCTGGAGTGCACTGGTGCAATCTTGGCTCACTGCAACCTCCACCTCCCAGGTTCAAGCAATTCTCCTGCCTCAGCCTGCCGAGTAGCTGGGAGTACAGGCACCTGCCACCATGCCTGGCTAATTTTTTTGTATTTTTAGTAGAGACGGGGTTTCACCATATTGGTCAGGATGGTCTTGGACTCCTAACCTCGTGATCCGCCCGCCTCAGCATCCCAAAGTGCTGGGATTACAGGCGTGAGCCACCGCACCCGGCCGTTATTTTTTATTTTTTTAGAGCAGGGTCACACTCTGTTGCCCAGGCTGGAATGCAGTGGTGCCATCATAGCTCACCGTAACCTTGAACACCAGACTCAAGTGATCTTCCTATCTCAGCCTCCTGAGTAGCTAAGACTCAACCAACACACCTGGCTAATTTTCCTATTTTCAGTAGAGATGAGGTCTCACTATGTTGCCCAGGCTGGTCTCAAACTCCTGGCCTCCCGCTGTGGCCTCCCAAAGTGCTAGGATTACAGGTGTAAGCCACCAGACCCAGCCAAGATGGCACTCATTGGTCAGTGTTCAATAGGTGCCTACATATTGCTAGCGTGTGCACATCTACCAGAAGAACTTCTGGGTTTAGACACATAATGGGGTTGAAAATCCATGTGCAATATTTTTTTAAGCCACCCTCAGCTGACTCTTCACCAACAGCAGTCTAATAGGTAGAGATGGTGAGTCATCATCTGCCTTTCAAGTTCTTTCCCAACAGCAAGTTTATTTCTTGATGTATGTGCAGTCCTAGAGCTGAAGGAGATAGATAGGATCAACTCTGGGCCCGCCTTCTGTCTAATCCCAAACCTCTTCTACAGCCTCCTTGATGATTTGTCAGCCAGCCTTTCGCATTATAACGTTGATCGGAAACTGTGAGGAGTAATAGCATGAAAGGCCAGTCTTGGGACTACAGAGAAAATATGAAGTGATAAGAGGGAAAAGTGTATATTGAGAAGGAAAACTACTGATTTAAGATGGCAAAGCAAGCAAATACAGATGATTCTAACTTACGATAGTTCAATTTATGATTTTTCAACTTTATGGTGGTGCAAAAGCCATACACATTCAGTATATACCTCCACTTACGGCAGGAATATGTCCAGACAAGTCCATTATAAGTTGAAAATATCCTAAGTCAAAAACACACTTCTGACCTAGCAATATTTTCAATTTACACTGAGTTTATCCAGACATAATCTCATGGTAAATCAAGGAGCAGTTGTATCAGATTGGCCTAAGCTTAGCACAGCCTCCTTCTCTTTCCCTGAAATGTAAAGATTTTAACCTAGCTTCTCTCAGCAACTTTCATAAAGTACTTCAACGTTCCCCTGAATGAAAACATAATTAAAGAGACATGTATTTGTATGCCCTTTTCACTTCCTGATTCCAAGCCGAAAAGCTGCGCTATTTAAGGGCATGACAAATGCAGAATTGCACAACTCTAAATCTGGACCGCACTGCTGGGTCCCCACATTTCACTAGGAGGAGGAGGGCCTTTAACTTGCTGCAGCAACAATGAAAAGTGGTACATAGGCTAAGACGAAGTCCAGATGCCGGGGGGAACCTGTGGATTACTTTAAGACACATGGGAACCAATGACAATGTGTGGAGTTTATTTGGATCTTGATTCAAACACGCTAAATCAACAAATATCTATAGCAGGAGACATTTGGAAATTTGAATACTGACCAGATGTTTGATGTTATTTCTTTTCTTTTTTTGCTCACTCTCAGCAGAATCAGTGATGTTATTTCTATATGTTGGATATTTTTCATAATTTTTTAATGGCATCTTTTCATTACAGTATTCTGTTTCCCACAAAAATACAGGAAAAGGGTGGAAGGGAAACAGTGAAAAAGTTCAGGTGGGTCACAAAGATGGACACAAGGAGTCTGAGAGGCAGGCCTTGACATTCGTCTGAGTAATACTAACGATGACCCTTCGGAGTTTCATGGGAGAGGAGGGTTGCCAGACTGTAACGGAGAGAAACTGGACTCAGTTGCTAGTTAGGATGATGGTGCAAGGTCCATGAGAGGGGATAAGGGAATGCCTGCTCGGGGAGGGGAAAAGGGGACTGGACGGAGGGCACAGCAGGATGGCCTGGGGGGGGGGGGGGGGGGGGCGGGGGCCTATCAGTTACAAGAGGAAGGAGAAAGAGGATACTGGTTTCTCTCTGCATAAAAAACGCGATGGATTCTCAAGAATTTATTGAAAGTCTGTGTCCACCACAGTCCAGGATATTGTGGAATATTCAAGGGAAATACAAATCCAAGAATTTAGCTCAGGAATCAGCATCAGAACAGAATCCCCGAAGAGTAAACTATTCATGGAAAGCAGTAGACTGATAACATTTGAAAAACTGATTTCCCATAGAATCAATACTTACTGTTTGACGAATTATACAATGTAGACCTAGGTCGTGCGATAGCTACAAAATACCTAAGGAAATGGACTAGGTCGTAACAAGAAAAAGTGATATCAAGCCCGGGGAGAAGGGCGCATTCTCGGCGCGGAGGGCGGAGCCTTTCCTCGAGCTTCCGCTCCTCACTTCGGCGTAGGGCGCAGGCGTCGGCCGCCAGGACCGCGGATGCTTGAATCGCGCTTCTTACGGGCGGGGACTGCCCCAGACACGCACACCCTCCCGACCTCCGCCCTGTCGCAGTTCCAGGGCGCTCTGCGCTGTCACGATTGCTGGGCGCGCGCCCCGCGCTGGGACAGCCGCGCACCTCCAGCAGAGGGCGTTAGCACCCCAAGACGCTGCTGCAGGGGTCTGACCCGCTCCTTGGCCTACTGGCACCGGCTCCTGGACGAAGTCGACCGCGGTCCACCTGAGCTTTATCTTGTGCCGTGACGCCCATGCCTAGGTCTTGACACTTCCCTCCTATGCCCTTTATTGCCAAGGGTCGGGATGGCCTTCGTGTCCTCTGCAGCCTTCGCCTTCCTTCTGCTGCCAACAGCTGTAGATTTTACCTCTTTCCCCTAACTTCCTCTCAGGCTCCTTCTCCATTCCTATCGCGACTGCTTGAGACCGGGCCACCTCCCCCGCAAATTACCTACTCCAGTGTCAAAATCAGGTCAGGGCAAATCCATGCCAGAACGCAATGACCTAACTTAAATGCGACTCTGATTGCCCAGCTTAGAACTTTTGGTGTCTCCTGAAGGTCAAAGGGACCGAGGTCAACCTCCTCTGCCCCTTTCAAGGCACCTCAAGATCCGATCCCTTTATTTTCCCCAGTCTTGATCCTTCTCTCCTGCTCCATGGGAACAAAACACAATCCCACCTCTGGGATGTTACTCATCCCCATTGCCTCACCAGTTTCTCTGGATTTTATTTTATTGTGTGAAAACATCAATACAATGAAATTATCCAGTTTCTCTGGATAATTTACTCGCCTTTAAGTTGAAAACTCATAACATCATATCCTGCAGGACTGCCACCTCAGTTGAATTAGATGACCCTTTTGTATCTTACAACAGCTGTATGTTGGTCTCTAATGTAGTCAAGATCACTACTGTAGCTATTTAGTTACCTATTTATCTCACTTCATTCCCAGCAATTTATTATCTGAGTACTCTGTACCGGGCACTGAGTTAAGTAGATGTTATGAATACTGTACTACCATGTGAAGTAGTTTCTGTTACCCTCATCATTTACAAGCGAGCATATAGAGGCTAAGAGAGTTTAATCTATCAATCTACATGGCCGGAATGCAGAGAACTCAGACAGGCATCCTTATTGTTGTTGTTGGTTTTTGTCTCTGTACCTAGTACAGTGACTGGGACATAGCAGGTGTTCACTAAGTGTGAAATATATGGAAGTTTTGTTTTGTTTTGTTTTGTTTGTTGATCCTCTACACCACTCTATAGGGCAGGCCATACAGGAATCATACGTGCCTTTTTTAGATATGCAAAGAGATCCAGAAAATTGACTTGGCAATTCATAAAGACCAGGGACATGTGACTCCTCTCATGCTTTTTTCACCATTGTAGCTTTTTCTGGGACAACTTCCCAGAAGAGGATTTCCTTTTTATTTTTCCTGGAAAAGTTTGATGATAAGAGATTCGTTTTTACATCTGATCAGATTTAGACCCTCTATAGTGCCAGAATAGAGAGCAAAGAGGGACAAGAGTAGGTTCTGCTGACAAAAGAAAGTGGAAGGGGTAGCAAACCCACTTCACAACATCATTATTTTGATGTGTAGCATCAAAAAAATTGCTTGAGTTTCTGTAGCAATTACTATATAAGTACAATAATGTATCTTGAAGTCATTCTAGGCCATCTGGAATATTATTCCTGGTGGTACCAAGCCACCAGCTGAAGAATTTTAAGTAATAATATGATCAGAATTGGATTTGCTGTATACACACATAAATGTGTATACACACATACACACCACCACCACCTCCAGCAACAGTGCAGGGAGTGAGTTGCAGTGATACAAAGGAACTACAGGAAATGTTGTCAATAACAGGTTTGTTCCTAATAGCAAAAGGTGGAAACAACCACCATGTGTACTGGCAACAGAATGGTTAGACTGTGATGTTTTCACACAATAAATATTATATAGCAATAAAAATGAATGAATTTTACCTTATGTAAAAACGTGAATAAATCTTGGAAATATTACAAAATTATTGTCGTATGAAGAGACAACACGCCACCAGAAATGTGGAAGAAAATATATTAGCACCCAGGCTCTTGATTTGTTAAAGAGAAATGTACTATCTATGTTTACACTTATATACAATATCTGCAATTTATTAAATTTATTACATAGAGATTTGAATGTTTATAAATCATAAGGGATCTGTAAGCATATATATGTGGGTGTGTATGTGTGTGTGTGTCATGGTCTAAAATGGACTGCAAAATCATGATTGATTCCACAAAAGTACAAGTCATGGCTGGGTGCGGTAGCTCACACCTGTAATCCCAGCACTTTGGGAGGCCAAAGCGGGCGGATCATGAGGTCAGGAGATTGAGACCATCCTGGCTAACACGGTGAAACCCCATCTCTACTAAAAATAAAAAAAATTAGCCAGTCGTGGTGGCATGCACCTGTAGTCCCAGCTACTCGGGAGGCTGAGGCAGGAGAATCGCTTGAACCCTGGAGGCAGAAGTTGCGGTGAGCCGAGATCACACCACTGCACTCCAGCCCGGGCAACGGAGCAAGACTCTGTCTCAAAAAAAAAAAAAAAAAAAGTACAAGTCATTACTGGGGCTGGGCGCAGTGGCTCATGCCTGTAATCCAACACTTTGGGAGGCCGAGGCAGGTGGATCACTTGAGGTCAGGAGTTCAAAACCAGACTGGCCAATGCGGTGAAACCCCATCTGTACTAAAAATATAAAAATTAGCTGTGCATAGTGGCGCGCACGTGTAATCCCAGCTACTTGGGTGGCTGAGGCACAAGAATCGCCTGAACCCAGGAGGCAGAGGTTGCAGTCAGCCAAGATTATACCACTGTACTCCAGCCTAGGTGATAGAGCAAGACTCTGTCTCAAAAAAAAAGTCATTGCTGAGAAGATGACTGCATCTTTAAAATACAGTTTAGACTAAAAAGTGATGAGAGTGAACTAATTAATGGCTATTTAAAGTGAAACCGCTACTTTTTTCACTCCAGGAGTATTTCAACTATTTATATCAAAGGAATAGAAAATGGGCATTTGTTAGAATTCTTGGAAAAGTACTGATATTGGGTAAAATAAAATAGTGAGCAGCAAATAGGAAATGAACAGATGATATACTCTTATGCTTTTGACATTTGCTAGTTGCTTCTTAGTAACCACATATGACAGAATATAGACTCTATATTTGTAATCATCACAACATTATACTAAGCTAAAATATATCAGTCATATGAAGTGTTCCAAAATAGGAGGTCATATGATATGTTCCAAAATGTTACAAATTTCACTTGTAATATAGATCATTTTAACCATTCCACTAAATTAAAAGAAGCTTGCTTTAATTGATGATTAGCACATTAATAAGTTAATTAACTCACTCCTAGGTAATCTTAATAACTTGCAAAAAACACTGAAAAAAAATTCTTAAAACTGGAGAAAAAGAGTATTTCTTAACTTGCCTTTCAACTGAGAAGAATTATGAAAAGGTTAACCCAAAGATTAACTTTTCAAAACATCTTGCCTGAAAATGAATCTTAATTTTGAAGATAAGCCATTATCTGAGTTTTGGTATCATAATATTCAGCACATTAAAATGATTTGTATAATACCTTCATGTTTCTAAAATAAAACGTCTTGCTGTTGCATAGCAGGGTTATTGGTAGACAGACATTCAAACTATATGAGGAAAAACAAAATGAGTGTTTCCCAAGATGGAAAGCATTATTTACGCAGTCGTAGTGTGACATTTCTGCATTATGTTCAGTGGAGCTGTTTTGTCTAAATTCCATGTCTTCTGTTTTTTTGATTGATTATCTCTTTCTTACAAAAAATTAATTTAAGGCAATGCTCCTAAACAATTTCACTGTTTCTGTGAAATATGGCATATTTATAATTGCTAGAAAGATTTCCAGTGAATTGTCATTGCCTACATGTAATGATGGAACAACTCACTTATTAAGTGGTTATGACATTTGGCTTAATACGATGAACAAATTTTATCAGTACCAATTAATACTAACAAGTTACAGGTTTTTGTTTTGTTTTGCTTTTGTTTTTGTTTTTGTTTTCGTTTTTTGAGATGGCGTCTTGCTCTATCACCCAGGCTGGAGTACAATGGTGTGATCTCAGCTCACTGCAACCTCCACCTCCCAGGTTCAAGTGATTCTTCTGCCTCAGCCACCTGAGTAGCTGGGATTACAGGCACGTGCCACCATGCCCGACTAATTTTGTATTTTTAGTAGAGACAGGGTTTCGCCATGTTGGTCAGGCTGGTCTCGAACTCCTGACCTCAGGCGATCCACCCACCTCAGCCTCCCAAAGTGCTGGGATTACAGGTGTGAGCCACTGCACCTGGCCTAAGTTACAGGTTTTTATAACCTAGGTATTATAGGCAGAAATGTCATCATGCCTCAAACGTGAACTTCTGGCCACATGATATGGATCAGTGTATACTACAATGCATATGATGCATTAAATTATGAGCAACTAAAATTGATAGAGTGATTCAAAGACTGTCAGCATTTCTAGCAATATAATTCATCAAGAAATTGGAAAATATGGCAATAGTGCAAGCAAAAATGTTGCATAGACCTCATGACTAAAATAAAGCCCAAAACTTTTAGGATGCTAAAGCATGTTATAGTGGCCAAGAAAACGTGCCTCACAGAGTTTCACCTGCGGGGAGTTTATTAGACCAAGGCCCGAGCAGCTGCACTCTGAATTTCACTGCTGTGGGTGTGCTGTGGATTCACACTTCCCTCAGACTATCCTAGCCAATAATGAGTACACAGGGATACCTAAATTGGTGCATACCTGGGAGACAGGGGACTCCTGTGATGATCAAATTTGGCCCAAGGACTCTCCAACAGCCTTGCCAAACCTTCCTTAGACTACATAGAGGTCAAGGACACTTCATCCAACCTTACTTCCTTTTTTCCTTCACTTGGAGCTCACACTGGCGTGACAGCCTGAAAGACCTCCCAGCCTTTCCTGGCTCCCTTCCCATTTTCTTTTGTAGGCATTTCTTTTATTATAATCCTTGTGCATTTTATTCTATCTTGGCATCTGCTTTTTGAAGGACATGGACAAACCCATATGTCCAGATAATAGTGTTGGCAATTCAATTGAAAGTAATATGATCCATGGCAGATTGATGATGTTTCGTTACCAGTCAAAGGTGTCCATGAACAAAGAATTGGACAAAACTCACAAAGCGAGGAAAGAATGAAGCAACAAAAGCAGAGACTTACTGAAAACAAAATCACACTCCACAGGGTGTGAGCAGCTGGAGCAAGCGGCTCAAGGGCCCAGTTACAGAATTTTCTGGGGTTTAAATACCCTCTAGAGGTTTCCATTGGTTACTTCGTGTACCTCCTATGTAGATGAAGAGGCTAAAGTGAAGATATAAAGTTATTTACTTGGGCTTAGAAGGTTGGGTTTTTTGTTCATTTGTCTAATTTGGTTCTAGAAAGTCTTTAGGTTGCCTGCTTCTAGACCCTATTTCTTGCCTCAGTTTTGTTAAATCCTAGATATCAGAAAATGATTATGTGTAGTGCAAGAAGGTCCTCTTGGTGGTCTGTACACTGGCCTTTTATAATAAGACCCAAACTTAGAGTTGCATTTGGAGTATTATAATCCATATGTAGAAGTCACTCACTAATCCAGTCAACTAATTTGGCAGTGTGGTAGGGGGAAGGAAGTTACTTAATCTATCTGTGTTTTACTTTCTCTAATATAATATGGGAATAATAGTATCTGACTCATAAACTTGTGAAGACTAAATGAGCTACTCCACGTAAAGAATGCAGAACAGTACCTAACACCTAGTGTTTAATTCGTTGTGTTAGTCATTATTGTTACTATCAATGAGTTTGGCACTTGAACATATGTAGTTTGCCAAGACAGCTAGTATAAAAAAATCTACATCTAGGTGAACAAAGAGCTAGAAAAGAAACAGAGTGGTTAGAGACAAGCCCAGGCAGATCTCCAGACATCAGAGCACTCTACAAAAATACAAAAAAAAAATAGCCAGACATGGTGGCACACACCTGTAGTCCCAGCTGCTTGGGAGGCTGAGGCAGGAGAATTTCTTGAACCCAGGAAGTGGAGGTTGCAGTGAGCCAGGAATGTGCCATTGCACTCCAGCCTGGTCAATAGAGTGAGACTCCATCTAAAAAAAAAAAAAATTAGAAGTTCCAGTGTCTTCAGATGAGAAGAAACCAGTGCAAGAATTCTGGCACTGTGAAAAATCTGAATGTAGTGATACGACCAAAGGATCACACCAGCTCTCCAGCAATGGTTCCTAAACAAAATGGAAACTCAGAAATAACAGATCAAGATTTCAAAGCATGGAATTGAAAGGAAGCTCAATGAGATCCAAGACAAGGTTGAAAATAAACACAAAGAATCTTCTAAAGCAATTCAGGAAATGAAGGAAGAGATAAACATTTTAAAAATAAGTCAACCAGAGCTTCTGGAATTGAAAAACTCACTTATGAAATTTCAAAATACAATGGAAAGTTTTATCAATAGACTAGACCAAGCAGAAGAAAAAAATTCAGATTTTGAAGACAGGTCTTTCAAATTAGCCAGACAAAAGTAAAGAAAAAATGATTTTTTAAAAGAACAAAGTCTTTGAGAAGTATGGAATAATGTAAAGCAACCAAACCTACAAATTGTTGGGATTCCTGAGAAAGAGAAAATGTAAACAACGTGGAAAATATATTTCAAGGAATAATTCAAGAAAATTTTTCTAATCTTGATAGAGGTAGACAACCAGATACAAGAAATTCAGAGAACACCTGTGAGATACTATATAAAACGAACATCGCCAAGGCATATAGTCACCAGACTGTCAAAGTCAACACTAAAAAAAAAAAAAAATCTTACAGGCAACTACTGAAAAAGGTCAGATACATACAAAGAGAATTCCATCAGACTAACAGTAGACTTCTCAGCAGAAAGCTAACACAGTAAGAGATATTGGGTGCCTATTTTCAGCATTCTTAAAGAAAAGAAATTCTAACTAAGAATTTCATATCCTGCCAAACTAAGCTTCATAAGTAAAGGAGAAATAAAACCTTTTCCAGACAAGCAGGTGCTAAGGGAATTTGTTACCACTAGGTCAGCCTTACAAGAGATCTTCACAGGAGTTCTAAACATGAAAATGAAAGAATGATAACTGCTACCACAAAACACACTTAAGTACGTAGCCCACAACCACACCTAAGTACATAGGCCACACAGTAGAAACTACAAAGCAGCTACCTAATAACTTCACGATACGATCAAAACCTCACATATCTTGCTTGAGCCCAGGTATTTGTTACCAGCGTAGCCAACATAGAGGGATCCCATCTCTATAAAAAATACAAAATTAGCTGGGTATGGTGGCACACACCAGTGGTCTCAGCCACTTGGGAGGCTGAGGTGGAAGGATTGCATGAACCTAGAAGTTTGAGGCTGCAGTGAGCCATGATCATGCAACTGCACTCCATCCTGAGCGACAGAGTAAGACTCTGTCTCAAAAAAAAAATATTTTTAAAATATCAATATTAACCCAATACACACATATCAATATTAACCCTGAATGCAAATGGTCTAAATGCCCCACTGAAGAGGCAGAGACAAGTTGAAGAAAAAAACAAGACCTATCTGTCTGCTGTCTTCAAGAGACCCTTCTTACATGTTATGACACTCAGGCTCAGAGTAAAGGGCTGGGGAAAGATTTATTACTCAAACAGAAAAAAAAAGCAGAGGTCATGGTTGTTATATCAGATAAAACAGACTTTGAGCCAAACACAGTAAAAAAAAAAAAAAAAAAAAAAAGGACAAAGAAGGATGTTATGTAATAATAGGGAGATCAATTCAACAAGAAGACAACTGTCCTAAATATGTATGCATCCAACATTGGAGAACCCAGATTCATAAAACAAATACTTCTAGACCTATAACAAGACTTAGACAGCCACACAATAATAGTGAGGACTTCAACACCCTCCTGACAGCACTAAACAGATCATCAAGGCAGAAAACTAACAAAGGAATTACGGACTTAAATTAGATACTTGACAATTGGACATAATAGGCACTACAGAATACTCCAGTCATCAACCACAGAATATAGTTCTTCTCATCTGCAAATGAAGCATACTCCAAGATTGACCACATGCTTGGCCGTAAAGCAAGTATGAATAAATTTTAAAAAATCAAATCATACCAAACATACTCTATAACCACAGTAGAATAAAAATAGAAATTAATACCAAGAAGATCTCTCAAAACCACACAATTACAGGGAAATTAAACAACTTGTTCTTAAATGACTTTCAAGTAAACAACAAAATTCAAGCAGAAATTTAAAAAGTTCTTTAAAATAAAGGAAAACAGAGATACAACATACCAAAATCTCTGAGATGCAGCAAAGGCAGGGTTAAGATAAAGCTTATAGCACTAAAGACCTCAATGAGTTAGAAAGATCTCAAATAAATGTTCTGACTCACACAAAGAGGAACTAGAAAAACAAGAACAAACTAGCCCCATAGTGACCAAAGGAAGAGAAATAACTAAAATCAAAGTAGAACTGAATGAAATTGAGAATCAAAAATCCATAAAGAATCAATGAGACCCAAAGCTGGCTCTTTGAAAGGATAAACGAGATGGATAGACCACGAGATAGGTTAACAAAGAAAAAAAGAGAGAAAATCCAAACAAGCACAATTAGAAATTACAAAGGTGACATTACAACTGACCCTACAGAAATACACAAGATTATCAGAGACTATTATGAACATCTCTACACACACAAACTAGAAACTCTACAGAAAATGGATAAATTCTTGGAAATACAACCTCCCAAGAGTGAATCAGGAAGAAACTGAAACCCAGAATGGATCAATATTAAGTTCCAAAATTGAATCGGCAGTAAGAAACTTACCAACCAAAGAACTCCCAGACCAGATGAATTCACAGCCAAATTCTACCTGATGTACAAAGTACCAATTCTACTGAAACTATTCCAAAAAAATCAAGGAGGAGGGACTCCTCCCTGACTCATTCTATGTAGACACCATGACAAAAGCTGGAAAACACGTAATGAAAAAAGAAAACTGTGAGTCAACATCCCTGATGAACTTAGACACAAAAGTCCTCAACAAAATACTAGCAAACTGCATCCAGCAGCACATCAAAAAGTTAATTTTGGTGGGGCGTGGTGGCTTATGGCTGTAATCCCAACACTTTGGGAGGCCGAGAAAGGTGGATCACGAGGTCAGGAAATCGAGATCATCCTGGCCAACATGGTGAAAGCCTGTCTCTACTAAAAATACAAAAATTAGCTAGGTGTGGTGGTGCATGCCTTTAATCCCAGCTACTCAGGAGGCTGAGGCAGGAGAATGGCTTGAACCTGGGAGGCAAAGATTGCAGTCAGCCAAGATCATGCCACTGCACTCCAGCCTGGCAACAGAGCAAGATTCCATCTCAAATAAAAAATTTCACAAAATTTGAAAAAAACTATTCTAAACTCATATGGAACCAAAAAAGAGCCCAAATAACCAAAGCAATCCTAAGCAAAAAGAACAAAGCCAGAAGAATCACATTACCTGACTTCAAACAAGGCTAGAGTAACCAAAATAGGATGGTACTGGTGCAAAAACAGACACATGGACCAATGCAACAGAATAGAGAACCCAGAAATAGTGCCACACACCTACAGTCATCTGTAGCTGCTCTTTGACAAAGATGAAAATAACAAGCAATGGTGAAAGGATTCTTTATTTAATAAATGATGCTATGATAACTGGCTATCCACATGCAGAAGTTTGAAACCATGCTCATTCCTTTCACCATATACAAAAATCAACTCAAGATGGATTGAAGACATAAATGTAAAACCTAAAACTGTAAAAACACTAGAGGGAAACCTAGGAAATACCATTCTTGAAATGGGCCCTGTTAAAGATTTCATGACAAAGACTCCAAAAGCAATTGAAACAAAAACAAAAATTGACAAGTGGGACTCAATTAAACTAAAGAGCTTGTGCATAGGAAATCTATATCTATATATATACATATATATATCAGCAAATATATATATCATATATATATCAGCAAATATATATCATATATATCAGCAAATATATATCATATATATATCAGCAATATATATCATATATATCAGCAAATATATATAATCATATATATATCAGCAAATATATATATATATTTATATATCAACAGAGTAAACAACCTACAGAATGGGAGAAAATATTTGCAAACTATGCATCTCACAAAGATCTGGTATCTAGAATCTATAAGGAACCTAAACAAATCCACAAGCAAGTGGAGCCAAGATAGCCAAATAGGAACAGCTCCAGTCTGCAGCTCCCAGTGTGAGCGATGCAGAAGATGAATGATTTCTGCATTTCCAACTGAGGTACTGGGTTCATCTCACTGGGGATTGTTGGACAGTGTTGCAGGACAGTGGGTACAGTGCACTGAATGTGAGCCGAAGCAGGGCAAGGCATCACCTCACCCAGGAAGGGCAAGGGGTCAGGGAATTCCCTTTCCTAGCCAAGGAAAGGGGTGACAGACAGCACCTGGAAAAATCGGGTAACTCGCACCCTAATACTGCGCTTTTCCAATGATCTTCGCAAACAGCACACCAGGAGATTGTATACCGTGCCAGACTCAGAGGCTCCTATGCCCACGGAGCATCACTCATTGCTAGCACAGCAGTCTGAGATCAAACTGCAAGGCGGCAGCGAGGCTGGGGGAGGGATGCCCACCATTGCTGAGGCTTGAGTAGGTAAACAAAGTGGCTGGGAAGCTCAAACTGGGTGGAGCCCACCGCAGCTCAAGGAAGCCTGCCTGCCTCTGTAGACTCCACCTCGGGGGCAGGGCATAGCCAAACAAAAGGCAGCAGAAGCCTCTGCAGACTTAAATGTCCCAGTCTGACACCTTTGAAGAGGATAGTGGTTTTCTCAGCATGCAGCTTGAGATCTGAGAACGGACAGACTTCCTCCTCAAGTGGGTCCCTGACCCCCGAGTAGCCTAACTGGGAGGCACCCCCCAGTAGGGGCAGACTGACACCTCACACAGCCGGGTACTCCTCTGAGACAAAACTTCCAGAGGAATGATCAGGCAGCAACATTGGCTGTTCAGCAATATCTGCTGTTCTGCAGCCTCTGCTGGTGATGCCCAGGAAAACAGGGCCTGGAGTGGACCTCCAGCAAACTCCAACAGACCTGCAGCTGAGGGTCCTGACTGTTCAAAGGAAAACTAACAAACAGAAAGGACATCCACACCAAAACCCCATCTGTACATCACCATCATCAAAGACCAAAGGTAGATAAAACCACAAAGATGGGGAAAAAACAGAGCAGAAAAACTGAAAATTCTAAAAATCAGAGTGCCTATCCTCCTCTAAAGGAACACAGCTCCTCATCAGCAACAGAACAAAGCTGGACGGAGAATGAATTTGACAAGGTGAGAGAAGAAGGCTTCAGATGATCAAATTACTCTGAGCTAAAGGAGGAAGTTCGAACCCATAGCAAAGAAGTTAAAAACCTTGAAAAAAGATTAGACGAATGGCTGATTAGAATAACCAATGCAGAGAAGTCCTTAAAGGACCTGATGGAGCTGAAAACCATGGCACAAGAACTACATGATGAATGCACAAGCCTCAGTAGCCGATTCAATCAACTAGAAGAAAGGGTATTAGTGATGGAAGATCAAATGAATGAAATGAAGTGAGAAGAGAAGTTTAGAGAAAAAAGAATAAAAAGAAATGAACAAAGCCTCCAAGAAATATGGGACTATGTGAAAAGACCAAATCTACGTCTGCTTTTTGTACCTGAAAGTGACAGGGAGAATGGAACTAAGTTGGAAAACACTCTTCAGGATATTATCCAGGAGAACTTCCCCAATCTAGCAAGGCAGGCCAACATTCAAATTCAGGAAATACACAGAATGCCACAAAGATACTCCTTGATAAGAGCAACTCCAAGACACATAATTGTCAGATTCACCAAGGTTGAAATGAAGGAAAAAATGTTAAGGGCAACCAGAGAGAAAGGTCAGGCTACCCACAAAGGGAAGCCCATCAGACTAACAACTGACCTCTCAGCAGAAACTCTACAAGCCAGAAGAGAGTGGGGGCCAATATTCAACATTCTTAAAGAAAAGAATTTTCAACCCACAATTTCATATCTAACCAAACTAAGCTTCATAAGTGAAGGAGAAATAAAATCCTTTACAGACAAGCAAATGCTGAGAGATTTTGTCACCACCAGGCATGCCTTACAAGAGCTCCTGAAGGAAGCAATAAACGTGGAAAGGAACAACTGGTATCAGCCACTGCAAAAACATGCCAAATTGTAAACAGCATCGAGGCTAGGAAGAAAATGCATCAACTAATGAGCAAAATAACCAGCTAACATCATAATGACAGGATCAAATTCACACATAACAATATTCACCTTAAATGTAAATGGGCTAAATGCTCCAATTAAAAGGCACAGACTGGCAAATTGGATAAAGAGTCAAGACCCATCAGTGTGCTGTATTCAGGACACCCATCTCAGGTGCAGAGACACACATAGGCTCAAAATAAACAGATGGAGGAAGATCTACCAAGCAAATGAAAAAAAAAGGGGGGGCAGGGGTTGCAATCCTAGACTCTGATAAAACAGACTTTAAACCAACAAAGATCAAAAGAGACAAAGAAGGCCATTATGTAATGGTAAAGGTATCAATTCAACAAGAAGAGCTAACTATCCTAAATATTTATGCACCCAATACAGGAGCACCCAGATTCATAAAGCAAGTCCTCAGAGACCTACAAAGAGACTTAGACTCCCACACAATAGTAATGGGAGACTTTAACACCCCACTGTCAACATTAGACAGATCAACGAGACAGTTAACAAGGATACCCAGGAATTGAGCTCAGCTCTGCACCAAGCAGACCTAATAGACATCTACAGAACTGTCCACCCCAAATCAACAGAATATACATTCTTTTCAGCACCACACCACACCTATTCCAAAATTGACCACATAGTTGGAAGTAAAGCACTCCTCAGCAAATGTAAAAGAACAGAAATTAAAACAAACTGTCTCTCAGACCACAGTGCAATCAAACTAGAACTCAGGATTAAGAAACTCACTCAAAACCGCTCAACTACATGGAAACTGAACAATCTGCTCCTGAATGACTACTGGGTACATAACAAAATGAAGGCAGAAATAAAGATGTTCTTTGAAACCAACAAAAACAAAGACACAACACACCAGAATCTCTGGGACACATTCAAAGCAGTCTGCAGAGGGAAATTTATAGCACTAAATGCCCACAAGAGAAAGCAGGAAAGATCTAAAATTGACACCCTAACATTACAATTAAAAGATCTAGAGAAGCAAGAGGAAACACATTCAAAAGCTAGCAGAAGGCAAGAAATAACATCAGAGCAGAACTGAAGGAAATAGAGACACAAAAAATCCTTCAAAAAATCAATGAATCCAAGAGCTTGTTTTTTGAAAAGATCAACAAAATTGGTAGACCACTAGCAAGACTAACAAAGAAGAAAAGAGAGAAGAATCAAATAGACGCAATAAAAAATGATAAAGGGGATATCACCACTGATGCCACAGAAATACGAACTACCATCGGAGAATACTATAAACACCTCTACACAAATAAACTAGAAAATCTAGAAGAAATGAATAAATTCCTCAACACATATACCCTGCCAAGATTAAACCAGGAAGAAGTTGAATCCCTGAATAGACCAATAACAGGCTCTGAAATTGAGGCAATAATTAATAGTTTACCAACCAAAAAAAGGCCAGGACCAGATGGATTCACAGCCAGATTCTACCAGAGGTACAAGGAGGAGCTGGTACCATTCCTTCTGAAACTATTCCAATCAACAGAAAAAGAAGGAATCCTCCCTAACTCATTTTATGAGTCCAGCATCATCCTGATACCAAAGCCTGGCAGAGACACAACAAAAAAAAAGAGGATTTTAGACCAATATCCCTGATGAACATCGATGCAAAAATCCTCAGTAAAATACTGGCAAACTGAATCTAGCAGCACATCAAAAAGCTTATCCACCATGATCAAGTGGGCTTCATCCCTGGGATGCAAGGCTGGTTCAACATACGCAAATCAATAAACGTAATCCAGCATATAAACAGAACCAACGACAAAAACCACATGATTATCTCAATAGATGCAGAAAAGGCCTTTGACAAAATTCAACAACACTTCATGCTAAAAACTCTCAATAAATTAGGTATTGATGGGAGGTATCTCAAAATAATAAGAGCTATCTATGACAAACCCACAGCCAGTATCATACTGAATGGGCAAAAACTGGAAGCATTCCCTTTGAAAACTGGCACAAGACAGGGATGCCCTCTCTCACAACTCCTATTCAACATAGTGTTGGAAGTTCTGGCCAGGGCAATCAGGCAGGAGAAGGAAACAAAGGGTATTCAATTAGGAAAAGAGGAAGTCAAACTGTCCCTGTTTGCAGATGACATGATTGCATATCTAGAAAACCTCATCGTCTCAGCCCAAAATCTCCTTAAGCTGATAAGCAACTTCAGCCAAGTCTCAGCGTACAAAATCAATGTGCAAAAATCACAAGCATTCTTATACACCAATAACAGACAAACAGAGAGCCAAATCATGAGTGAACTCGCATTTACAATTGCTTCAAAGCGAATAAAATACCTAAGAATCCAACTTACAAGGGATGTGAAGGACATCTTCAGGGAGAACTGCAAACCACTGCTCAATGAATGAAATAAAAGAGGATACAAACAAATGGAAGAACATTCCATTATCATGGGTAGGAAGAATCAATATCATGAAAACCACCATACTGCCCAAGGTAATTTATAGATTCAATGCCATCCCCATCAAGCTACCAATGACTTTCTTCACAGAATTGGAAAAAACTACTTTAAAGTTCATATGGAACCAAAAAAGAGCCTTTATTGCCAAGTCAATCCTAAGCCAAAAGAACAAAGCTGGAGGCATCACGCTACCTGACTTCAAACTATACTATAAGGCTACAGTAACCAAAATAGCATGGTACTGGTGCCAAAACAGAGATATAGACCAATGGAAACAGAACAGAGCCCTCAGAAATAACACCACATATCTACAACCATCTGATCTTTGACAAACCTGACAAAAACAAGAAATGGGGAAACGATTCCCTATTTAATAAATGGTGCTGGAAAAACTGGCTAGCCACATGTAGAAAGCTGAAACTGGATTCCTTCCTTACACCTTATATAAAAATTAGTTCAAGATGGATTAAAGACTTAAATGTTACACCTAAAACCGTAAAAACCTTAGAAGAAAACCTAGGCAATACCATTCAGGACATAGGCATGGGCAAGGACTTCATGTCTAAAACACCAAAAGCAATGGCAACAAAAGCCAAAATTGACAAATGGGAACTACTTAAACTAAAGAGCTTCTGCACAGCAAAAGAAACTACCATCAGAATGAACAGGCATCCCACAGAATGGGAGAAAATTTTTGAAATCTACTCATCTGACAAAGGGCTAATATCCAGAATCTACAAAGGACTCAAACAAATTTACAAGAAAAAAAAACAAACAACACCATCCAACAAGTGGGCAAAGGATATGAACAGACACTTCTCAAAAGAAGACATTTATGCAGCCAAAAAACACAGGAAAAAATGCTCATCATCACTGGCCATCAGAGAAATGCAAATCAAAACCACAATGAGATACCATCTCATACCACTTAGAATGGTGATCATTAAAAAGTCAGGAAACAACAGGTGCTGGAGAGGATGTGGAGAAATAGGAACACTTTTACACTGCTGGTGGGACTGTAAACTAGTTCAACCATTGTGAAAGTCAGTGTGGCGATTCCTCAGGGATCTAGAACTAGAAATACCATTTGACCCAGCCATCCCATTACTGGGTATATACCCAAAGGATTATAAATCATGCTGCTATAAAGACACATGCACACATATGTTTATTGCGGCACTATTCACAATAGCAAAGACTTGGAACCAACCCAAATGTCCAACAACGATAGACTGGATTAAGAAAATGTGGCACATATACACCATGGAATACTATGCAGCCATAAAAAATGATGAGTTCATGTCCTTTGTAGGGACATGGATGAACCTGGAAACCATCATTCTCAGTAAACTATCGCAAGGACAAAAAACCAAACACTGCATGTTCTCACTCATAGGTGGGAATTGAACAATGAGAACTCATGGACACAGGAAGGGGAACACCACACACCAGGGCCTGTCTTGGGCTGGGGGCAGGGGGGAGGGATAGCATTAGGAGATATACCTAATGCTAAATGATGAGTTAATGGGTGCAGCACACCAACATGGCACATGTATACATATGTAACAAACTTGTACATTGTGGATGTGTACCCTAAAACTTAAAGTATAATTTAAAAAAAATCCACAAGCAAAAAAACCAACAATCTCATTCAAAAAATGACAAAAGACCTGAAGGGACACTTCTCAAATAAAGACATACAAGTGACCAACAAGCATATGAAAAAATGCTCAACATCACCAATCATTAGAGGAATGCAAATCAAAACCACAATGAAATACCATCTCCCACCAGTAGAATAGTTACTATTAAAAAGTCAAAACACAACAGATTCTGGCAAGGCTGCAGAGAAAAGGAAACATACACTGCTGCTGGTAGGAATGTAAATTACTTCAACCCCTGTGGAAAGCAATTTGGAGAGTTCACAAGGATTTAAGAACAGAACTACTATTCAACTCAGTAATCCTATCACTAGGTACATTCCCAATGGAATATAAATCATTCTGTCATAAAGATATATGCACATATATGTTCATCACAGCAGTATTCATAACAGCAAAAAGATGGAATCAACCTAGATGCCCATCACTGGTGGACTGGATAAAGACAATGTGGTACATATACACCATGGAATACTATGCAGCCATAATAAAGAACAAAATTATGTCCTTTGCAGCAACGTGGATGTACCTCAAGACCGTTATTCCAGGCAAATTAACACAGGAACAGAAAACCAAATACTGTGTGTTCTTACTTGTAAGTGGAAAATAAACACTGATTAAACATGGGCACAAAGAAGGAATAATAGACACTGGGACCTACTTAAGGGTGGAGGGTGGGAGGAGGGTGAAGATAAAAAAATGCTCAACATTAGTAATCATCAGTGAAATGCAAATCACAATCACAATTAGATAACATCTCACACCAGTCAGAATGGCTATTACTAAAGTCAAAAAACAACATTTCTGGTAAGGCTGCAAAGAAAAGGGAAGCTTATACACCGTTTGCAGGAATGTAAATTAGTTCAGCCCCTGTGGAAGGAGTTTGGAGATTTTCCAAAGAACTTAAAACAGAACTACCATTTGATCCAGCAATCCCATTTCTGGGTATATATCCAAAAGAAAATCATTCTACTAAAAGACACATGCACTCGTATCTTCATCACGGCACTATTTGTTTTAAATTTTTTATTTTAATTTTTCTGGGTACGTGGTAGGTGTATATATTTATGGGATACATGAGATGTTTTGATACAGACTTGAAATGTGTAATAATCACATCATGTGAAATGGGGTATCCATCTCCTTAAGTATCCTTTGTGTCACAAATTATCCAAGTATACACTTTAAGGAATTTAAAAATGTACAATTAAGTTATTATTGACTATAGTCACCCTGTTGTGCTATCAAATACTAGGTCTTATTCATTGTTTCAATTTTTTCGTACCCCTTAACCATCCCCACCTCCCCGACACCCTCCCACTACATTTCTCAGCCTCTGACAACCATCCTCTACTCCCTGTCTCCATGAATTCAACTGTTTTTATTTTTAGATCTGACAAATGAGTAAGAACATGTGATGTTTGTCTTTCTGTGCCTGGCTTATTTCCCTTAACATAATGACCTCAGTTCCATCTATGTTGGTGCAAATGACAGGATCTTATTCTTTTGTATGGCCGAATAGTCCTCCATTGTGTATATGTACCACATTTTGTTATCCATTCATCTGTTGATGGACACTTAGGTTCCTTCCAAATCTTGGCTACTGTGAACAGTGCTGCAATAAACACGGAAGTTCAGGTATCTCTTGGATATACTGATTTCCTTTCTTTTTGGGTGTATACCCAGCAGTCAGATTGCTGGATCATATGGTAGCTCGATTTTCAGTTTTCTGAGGAACCTCCAAACTATTCTCCATAGTGGTTATACTAATTTACATTCCCACCAACAGTGTATGCGATTTCCTTTTCTCCACATCCTCGCCAACATTTGTTACTGCCTGTCTTTTGGATAAAAGCCATTTTGACTGGGGTGAGATGATATCCCATTGTAGTTTTGATTTGCATTTCTCTGTTGATCAGTGATATTGAGCACTTTTCATATGCCTGATTGCCATTTGCTGCTTTATTAACTAAGTTTATGTAGTATTTAAATTCTTTGTTGTCATTTCAACAATGTTCACAGCATCTTCACCAAAAGTAGATATAATCCCAAGAAACTTTGCTCATCCATAAGAAGCAACTCCTTAGCCATTCAAATTTTATCACGAGATTGCAGCAATTCAGTCACAGCTTTAGGCTCCACTTTCCAATTCTAGTTCTCAAGCTATTTCCATGTCTGCAGTGACTTCCTCCACTGAATTCTTGAACCCTCAGAATCATCCATGTGGGTTGGAATCAACTTCCTCCAAATTCCTGTTAAGGTCGCTATTTTGATCTCCAATGAATCACGAACGTTCTTAATGGCGTCTATAATGGTGAATTCTTTCCAGGTTTTCAGTGTACTTTGACCAGATTCCTCAGAGGAATCTCTGGAAGCTATAGCCTTACAACATGTATTTCTTTTCATTTCTTTTTTTTTTTTTTTTTTTTTTTTTTTGATTTGGAGTTTCGCTGTTGTTTCCCAGGCTGAAGTGCAATGGTGCACTCTCGGCTCACTGCAACTTCTGCCTCCCGGGTTCAAGCAATTCTCCTGCCTCAGCCTCCTGAGTAGGTGGGATTACAGGCACACACCACTAAGCCTGGCTAATTTTTGTATTTTTAGTAGAGACGGGGTTTCACCACGTTGGCCAGGCTGGTCTTGAACTCCTGACCTCAGGTGATCCACCCACCTTGGACTCCCAAAGTGCTGGGATTACAAGCGTGAGCCACTCTGCTTGGCCTACAACATGTATTTCTTAAATAACAAGACTTGAAAATCAAAATTACTCCTTGATCTGTGAGGTGCAGGACGGATGTTGTGTTAGCAGGCATGAAGGCAACACTAATCACCTTGCACCTTGCCATCAGAGTTCTTGGGTGACCAGGTTGGCAATGAGCAGTAGTGTTTTCAAAGGTATCTTTTTTTAAAATTTTTTTTCTGGAAAGTAAGTCTTAACAATGGACTTAAAATATTCAGTAAACCATGCTATAAACAGATGGGCTGTCATGCAGGCTTTGTTGTTCCATTGACAGAGCATGGTAGGATAGATTTAATATAATTCTTAAGGGCCCTAGAATTTTTGGAATGGTGAGGAAGCACTGGCTTCATCTCAACACCAGATGCATTAGCCCCCAGTGAGAGCCTGTCCTTTGAAGCTAGGCATTGACTTATCTCTAGCTATGAAAGTCCTAGATTGGTCCTTCTACCAATATAAGGATGTTTCATCTGCACTGAAAATTTGTACAGATTTTCATCAATAATATTAGCTAAATCATCTGGATAACTTGCTTCTTCATCAGCACCCTCTTGCACTTTTATTAGAGATGGCTTCTTTTCTTAAACATCATGAACCAGGCCGGATGTGATGGCTCATGCCTGTAATCCCAACACTTTGGGAGGCTGAGGCGGGCAGATCACGAGGTCAGGAGTTTGAGCCTGGCCACCATGGCGAACCCCTTCTCTTCTTAAAATACAAAAATACAAAAATTAGCCAGGCACGTGTGTGTGGGTGGAGTCTTCAGGTTTTCCAAATATAAGATAATATCGTCTGCAAACAAGAATAATTTGACTTATTCCTTTCCAATTTTGATGCCCTTTATTTCCTTTCCTTGTCTAATTGCTCTAGCCAGGACTTTCAGTACTATGTTGAATAGCAGGAGGCTGAGGCAGGACAATCGCTTGAACCCAGGAGGTGGAGGTTTCAGTGAGCTGAGATCGCACCTTTGCACTCCAGCCTGGGCAACGAGAGCAAAACTCTGTCTCAAAAAAATACAAAAACAAAACGAAAAACCATCACGAACCAATCTCTGCTAGCTTCCAACTTTTTTTTTTTTTTTTTGGCAGCTTTCTTACCTCTCTCACCTTTACAGAATTGAAGAGCTTTAATGGCCTTCTCTGGATTAGGTTTTGGCTTCAGGAAATATTGTGGCTGATTTGATCTCCTATCCAGACCACTGCACCTTTCTCCTTATCAACCATAAGGTTGCTTTGCTTTCTTATCATTCATATGTTCACTGAAGTGGCATGCTTAACTTCAATGACTTTTCCTTTGCTTACACAACTTGGCTGTTTGGCACAATAGTTTCAGCTTTCAGCCTCTCTTGGCTTTTGACATGCCTTTTTCACTAAGCTTCATCATAGCTAGCTTTTGATGAAATTGAGAGACTTGAGACTCTTCTATTCACTTGAACACTCAGAGGCCACGGTAGGGTAACTAATTGGTTTAATTTCAGTATTGGTGTATCTGAGGGAATAGAAGTCCCAAAAAGGGGGGGGGGGGGGAATAGCCATTTATTGGAACAGTCAGAACACACAGAACATGTATTAACTATCTTATATGGGTGTGGTTTGTGGCACCTCAAAACAATTACAGTGGTAACATAAATGACTACTGCTCCCAGATCACCATGGACAGACAGAATGAGATTTCAAAAGTTGGAAATATTGCAATTACCAAAATGTGACACATGAAGTTATCACCTGCTGTTGGAAAAATGGTACTGACAGCCTTGCTGGATGCACGGTTACCAGTTATCTGCAAAGTGCAATAATGCAAAGCACAATAAAATAAAGTGTGCCTGTACTTCTTTTTATTAGTAAACATGTATTTTTAAAGCAATTCACAATTTATAGCAATACAATAGTGTGTTGCGAAAACATTAAAAGTCCTTCTTCTAAGGGTTCAGAAAACCTCACACTTACAACAAACAGGTCATGGCCGCAAGACACAGCTTGTCTGGAAGCTACACATTAAATGATGTACTCTATTTAGGGACTAAATATAAAAGCCAAGGTTGAGCCATGAATACAGAGGACAGTATACAAATGAGATTATCACCACTGGCTATTTGAACAGAATTAGACCTCACAGATAATTTAATCAACTTTTAAAACTTTACAGATGAGGAAAATGAAGCTGAGATAATACTTTGCTGGGGTTCCTCTACTTCCTGTCAGGAATGAAAGTCAAATTCCCATTTCCTAACTCCAGGCCAGTTCATTACACTGTGCTGCCAGTATGTCTAACCAATTAGGTAGAAAGGTATTTCACTGAATGACTTCCACCATTCTTTTCCCAAAGGCTAATCAGTAAGTGGTAAATGTGTTAAATTTACCACACATTGATTACAAACACAAAGTACTATATTGCAAGCAACAGAGGTTTTGTGGTCTTTAATCTTATTTCCGTTAAATCCTGGGGAATCTTGGGTCATAAAATTGGTATTATTACAAAAGAGAAACGAGTAGAGTGGTTGCTGAAAGTTAATTTTTCTTGGCTGGTTCTTCTAAGTATATACTAGGTATTGTTATTAGCAGACTTCATAAAGAAAAGGTTATCTGGAATTTTTTTTACCTGCCTTCCTCAACTTATACAAAATCATTTTAACAAAACATCTTAGGGAGAAATTAACACAAAATTACAAATCACTCCATGTGCTTAATTTGAATTGTTATGGCCTTATGTATTCATATCTAATGGTCTTCATGCTAAAGTTGGGATTCTTAGTTAAGTCAATAAAAATGCATGCCAATCTGACAAAATTTCTAGGAAAACTACAATAACCTTCTTTCCCTTTCATCATTCCTTTTTTCCCAGAAATTGCACATTTTTGAGAAAATATTTATGCAAAGTGTTCCACTGAAATGTATCTCTTACAAAAGTATCTGAATATTGAAGTATTTATCACTCATCACAGTAACTTACTCATGGTAAGAAATCAATAAAATTGTTTTATTAAATGTGCACATAAAAAGGCATGTAAGTTTTTGACCTTCAGTTGTTTTGGAATTAAATTACATTTCGGCACCCAAAAATCTTTTAACTGACAGTTTTCACACTTTGCAAAACACACAGGGCACTGGAAACTCTAATGAACCAGCATTTACATAATGGTATCTGCCATATGACCACTTTGGTAAGCAGCTTGTTGAGATTATGTACTAAGTGCTTTATGTGTTGCCAAAAAAACTTTAAAAAGCAAATAATAAATCATCAGGCTCTACAAAATAGCTTAGAAAAACAAGTTTTCTATTTATTTAAAAATAAGTTTGTAGTTACTACATTGCAGGGACAGGTATTCTTACACATACATTCTAGTTTGTATAAAAGGATTCAAAGAATTATGCATCAAAACTAACATAGAAAGTGTCCACGTAACAGTAAAGAAAGGTCCAATCAGTATGTACAAAAAGAAAGGGCACTGCTATTCTGGTGTGAAACTGCTGTTTATGATACTCCAGGTTTGGAAGGAAAAAAACAAACTTCAATAAAGCTAAATAATTAATTTGTTTTAAAACTCTGTGTTACTTATTACATACAACAGATCTGCTTGTGTTTAAACATTGTTTTCTGTACAAAATAAGCATAATCTTAATTTGAAAATGTGTCAGTTTCAACTTTCACCCTCTAGGTCAGTTACTTTTTAAAAATTGAGCTACATTCTACACATGTCTAAATATCCTGTGACAGGATTTAAGTTTTCTAAAAGATCTTCAGTAAGACCCCTGTCTTCTTGCAGTTTTAATATGGTCCAAAAATGTAACTTTGTATTGTCTCATGTTATAGTCTACCATTGTGACTAATCAACACACACAATCTTAAAGTAACCAGCATGTGTGCATCTGCCTTATATGCATGTACTATATTCCATCTTGAACCTATTTTATTGGCTCCTTGAATTGTAGAAACTCAGCCATGCACTAAGTATTTGGTCTGTGCCATAAGGTTAATTTCCTGATAATTTTTATCTGCATTAAAAAAGTATTTCAATACAGAGCTATCAAAACTAAAAATAGTATCTATTTATAGCTCATCTTTTCTACTCACTGTTTTACTGCAGTGTGTACAAGGTTCATCTCTGGAGCGCCAAAAGTGGTACTTACAGTCTTCTGACTCAACTTGACCTTTTCTTGGGTACTATACATAGTTCATAATGACTTTTCATTTGGAGCGCTTTGCTCAGTATAATTAACAAAAATAGTTTCTTAGTAAATGTAATATTAATTTTAGTTCAGATCACTTGGAAATTAGGGGAACTACGGGAAACTGCAAGGGTAGAAGCAAAGAAAAGTGGATTTTTCAAATTTTAATGGGAAAATAAATTCTTGCCTAAGTGTAACAAAACCACTGCTCAACCTGTTATGTTAGAAATACTTTTTAGGTTAATAGGAGTAATCAGATGATAAAACGACTTCCCCTATTACGACTTTTAAAATCATGTAACTCCTGCATATAAGCAGAACACTTACAGCCCTTTAATCACTCAAGTATCTTGGTCCTTTCAACCTACTCAAAAATATATTTCAGGTCATGAAAACATTCAGAATACATCTGTTTTCACTAGACAGAAAACTGAAAAAGTCACTTCTAGCTGACATTTGAGAGAGATATACAGTAGGTATATAAGTATAAAATGGAATGTCAGAATTGAAGTAAACATTGTTAACTGGAGAAATTAATTTATATTACAAATCGTATCTGAAAACATGTAAATGCTGCTAACATATAAGATAAAAATATTTGAATACATTTCTTAAAATGTCTGATTCATCTACTGCACTGCAGATGAGGGACAACTCTAGATGTTAACATATATGCTGCACAAAGATATTTTCTCTGATTACTGTATCTTAAGTAATTCATTTCCAAGTGATAACTAAATTTAGTCAATCCCAAGTCTCAGATGTTACCTAATCCAGCTCACAAATATCCCACACACTTATTTACTTGGATTGGAGGAAGACAGTTTTATAATAATGCCAGCAGTCTTTAAATTTGTAGTGAAGTTGTGCAATAAAAACAATTGAAATAAGGCCAAAAAATCTTTAGTTTATAATACATGCAGAAAATAGTTCAATGCCACTACAGCAGGTCACAAAGGATAAAATTTTAAAAAGCTATATATCTATTGCCCAGGACTGTGAGTCTCTGATTAGACTGAATATTTAAACTAATGCTCCACTTCAACTTTTCATCTGGGACTTGAGAATGTTGGAGTTGAGGGAAAGAATATTAGGGTTGGGTACTTAGAAATACCTAAATTGGTTTACACTTTCCATGCATGTAACAGTTATATTTCTGAACTTTCAGTAAATTGGAGATATTTTTATTGCTTACCTAAGACAACTGCCAACACTTCTTTCTGGCCTATCAACAGTACATACATAGTGTTACTGCCTCAAAGAGGATTATTTTCCCAAGTGGTAAAGAAAACAAAAATATGGTGATGACTTAAATTTCTTAATTCAACTTCTGCAATGCATAGAAGCTAAATTATAAAAATATAAAATCTAAATATATTGGTATTACTAATACATGTTTAAGTGTTTCGGTTACAAAGAATCTGATCCAAGTTACTGTGCTTTACTAAGAAACCAGTGTCTAATAATGTCCAAATAAGGTCATAAATATACAGTGTCTGTAGAACAGGAATAATACATTTACGTGTTATAGGAAAGATGGTAAATACTCATTTCTTTGCTCAAGGGTTGGAATTAACACATACACTGCACTAGAGGTATATTCCACTCTAAGACTGTGTACGCTCTTCCTTTTTCTGTACACAACTTAAAACTGTACATTTTTACAAAAATTGGTTTTATAGCCTATTATTTTTTTAACAATGCAGATAACATCAGGAAATTACATATTTCAAATAGATTGCCTTCAAAAACAACTAATTAATGACAAATTTCAAACATACACTATTATTTTCAAGAATGGTGTAACTGAAAGACTCATTTTTCTATATAATCAAGCCATCCATTTCTGCATTATGAAGAGTTTAACTACTGAATTTTAATTTTATAGTTAAATATATTTGTTAGAAAAAAATAAATATACAAAAAATCTGAAAAATTTGAAATTATTTTTCAACTGCAAAATCTCAGCAATGCAGTCAAGATCTGGAAAATGGTTTACTTAATTTCACAGGAGAATTTCTGTACAAATTTAGTTACAAATGATCTAAAAAGCCCAAATGTATCACTTTTCATTCTTCATGACAGTTAAATGGCAGCTAATATTTATCCTTATCAGAAATAATTATGTAATGTATTTTGCCAAGGTTCAATTGCAGACTTTATTTTTCTACATCAGGGTCATGCTGATACATATTTTCCCCATCCTCACTTTTTAAAAATGTAGTATCTGAAAATTTTGATTACATTTTTGTACCATACCAGTCCTCAGAAAATACTACATTCTTTAATTTTTTTTTAAAAATGGACAGTAATTTTTAAACAATAGAAATGGTAAGTATGTTGGTTTTTAAGGTATAAAATAACTAACTGTACCATAAACAAATAAATAACTGCTTTCCTTTTCCATAGCAGTACATATAGCAATACATTCTCCTAAGTCATATAGTTATCATTTACAATAGACAACTTAATTTTACTAATGATGCAAAAAATAATAGAATACAAGGCACAATCATTAAATGGAGTTTTTCTTTAGGGTGTATATTGACATACCAGCATGATAAGGATACCGTAAAAAGTGCAGAAAAAACACAATGTGCAATGAGACCACTGTATAAAACATGATTGCATAAAAAGTGATTTGGCCTATTTTAACCTTTAATAATTGAAAATAACCAATTTCCCCCTTAAAATTAAACTATAAAGTATGACATTTTAAAATTATTTTTATTCTACTGCTATCTAAAAAATCCTGAAAAAAGAATTTATACCTGGGTAATAGTATATAAGTATGTGTTTGTATATATATTTAATTATACCCATTTATCAATATATACACATACACACACAGACACGTTTCTTTGTAAGTCATTTTAGGCTATTAGATATGTCTAAAGTTTAGAAATGACATTAATCCAGATCAACAAGTAAACATCAAATCCCATACCTTTTTTCCTGTATTTTCCTTGAATCCTTTAACCACTTAAACATTTCCTCTAGAACATCTCTGTCAAAGGACCCACCAGTGCATTATTTTCTATTAGTACCAAAAAAAGATATATCTCAGCATAACTCTTTAATAACTTGCTCTTTAGAATATATAGCCTTTCCAATATTGAAAAGTGTATGCTGTCCTGACAGTCAAAAACAGGCTTTCCACTGCACTGATTCTCAGTCTTTGGCACAATAAACAGAGATTGAGTGATATAAGAATCAAGGTCTGAAAAATTAGACAGTCAAATGTTTTCCAATGTGGATATGTTTCCCTTCATCAGTACATTTTCTCTTAAGTTTGGCAGAAATGGAATAAAGCAAAAGCCTCCTCTAGATACTTTGTAGATGGACATTCTGTAATTAAAATTAAACTGTTTAGGGTATCAAATGGTGGAAATTTTATATTTATCTTTTAGAGGAAACATTTCTTAATTCACTGCTACTCTGTATAACATCTATCTTTTAGGGGCATGACTTGTATCAATAGAAATGTACCTTGCTTGGTCAAAAATAATTCATTTTAACATGAAATGCTCTATCGCTAGGAATACTATGCTCCTAAAGAGTGTAGCAGAACTGTCTTTTCTATAAATAAATCAGGAATTCATTATAGATCAATTTCTTTCGTTTCAAACAGTGAATGAAATGAATGTGAAAATGCATAACCTATCTAAGGGCAATAAATAGCAAACATTTAAAATATATATGTATATATTTATATATATATATTCATTTAAAGAAGTGAAGTGTCTTGTAAGTTTGTTTTTTGTTTTTTGTTTTTTTTGCAAATCAAATCATAACATTCCCTACTCCACTGCAGCAGCAAGGAAGCAGAAGCCTTAGTTCTACTTATTCCTTAACTGTACCTGCTTTATAGATTTTGAAGTAAAATATTTTGGTACAAGTTACCAACCAATTAAATTAGCTTTTGCTTTTTCAGTCAACTTTCGGACTCGCCCTCTACTAGAAGTTCCAAAAGTTAAAGAGGTGTCTTCGAACAACAGCTGCCTTTGCTCCTCTTCAGAGTCATCCTCATTATAGAAAGCTGTCCTTCGACCTTGATTTCTAGTTCTCATGTGGGGTTCAGAGCCTTTGAGTTCTTCAAACTCTTCTTCCTCATCTATAGGATCATCTATCTTTTTTCGGTTACTTCTCCTTAACACTTTGACACTTGCAGGGACTAGGAGATCTGAATCTAGTTTTTGTGTCTTCATCTTCCTTTTGGGTTTTCTACCTCCACGATTCTTTTTCTGTAACAAATCTTCCTTTACATTATTAGTTTCAGAAAGAAAATTGCATGTTGAAGAAGGAAGTACTTCATCTCTGATGGGATGCACATTATTTTGCTCTAAATCTTCTGGCTTTGCATACTGTAGCTTTTTGGGCTTTCTACCCCTTTTCTTGTGTATAATTTCACCACTATTGGTATTAACTTCTACTTTAGGTTTCCTTCCAGGTCCCCTCTTCACAAGTTTTGATGGCTGTCCTCCATGGCCATTTACTTGAATGGTTCCTGGTACAAGAGCATTGTTCTTACAATCTCCTAAAAGGGAACAACAGTACACTTAATATACGGAGTTTCTTTTTTTGTTTGACTCTCAAACTTGTCAATAAGGCCCCATTGGTATACTTATATGTAATGATATAATGACATAATCCAAATTATTTTATTAAAATGACAAAAAAGAACCTAGAAAACACTAATAGTTCAATGATCTTATTTTCTAATTAAAAGAGACAGATTCTTAATGATCTCACGAGGGAAGTAAAGCTCATAGAAAACAAGTAACTTATCTAAGTTAACATTGTGATTGATTATAAAGCTGGGATGACCAAAGGTTTCTTATTTCTAACTTAGAAGTAAGTTACTCTTGGTCAAAAACTTTGTTCTTAGAACTGTTTAAAGAGGATTTAAAAACAACTAAATGGCAGTTTTCATAGGCTTTGAAAAGTCCTATCTCCTTGTGTAATAAATGTCAAATTACTACAATCCTAGGAAATACTGACTATATATATATCAATCAAAATCACTATGTGTGCCACCATTATCATGATTAAGATCCCACTGTAACAAACTCCACGATAAAAGGTCATTATGCTTCATAAAACAAGAGAGAAAATGCTGGCAATCAAATTCTAAACCTGAAGGATCTGGAGATGATGAATTACCTTTCTGTTGTAGAAAAAAATGCTATAACTTAGATAAAGGAAAAATATGCCACAGGAACTATCAGTAACTAACTCTCTTTCCCTTCAAATTTCTGACATGTTTTTATTTGATATGGTAGGTGACTTGCAATGCTCTATTTTTGAGGAAATTCATAGATGGAAACTGCTTTTAAAGAGAATACATCTTCATAAGAGCATTTTTGGTCACAGGTTGGAACTGTACTTTGTAAATAAGAAAATCATGGTTGGTCGGGTGCAGTGGCTCATGATTATAATTCCAGCACTCTGGGAGGCCAAAGTGGGCGGATCACCTGAGGTCAGGAGTTCGAGACCAGCCTGGCCAACATGGCGAAACCCCCTCTCTACTAAAAGTACAAAAAGTAGCTGGGCGTGGTGGTGGGTGCCTGTAATCCCAGCTACTCAGGGGGCTGAGGCAGGAGAATCCTTTGAACTCGGGAGGCGGAGGTTGCAGTGAGCTGAGATCACGCCACTACACTCCAGCCTGGGCGACAAGACAGCCTGGGCGACAAGACAGCCTGGGCGACAAGAGCGAGACTCCATCTCAAAAACAAAACAAAACAAAACAAAACAAAACAAAGCAAAACAAAACAACATGGTTAAGAGACTTACCAAAGATCAGAGCCAAGTACAGACAGAAAATGCAAAGCTTTTAATTCCTGACCCCCATAGTGAAATGACTCTCTTTAGATTAGTGGTCGGGAAAAAATGTGGGTGTGGACATAAAGTAGTTAAGTATTTTCTATGCAGCAGCTGACATTTAAACTGCCTGGGGATTCTGTCAATCTCTTTTGTTTTACATTATGACTACAAGGGTTCTAAATATCCAGTACACGTACCTACTACAGAAGATAGGCTTTAAGGACTACATGAATCCCTTGAAATGGTCCAAAATTTTGTATGGATATGTTTATGTACATTTTTCTGAGACAGGGACTATAGGACTCATCAACTTTATAAAGCAATATATAATGTAAAAAGGTTAAGAATGAATGCAGCTTTCTTAAAAAGGAATTCAGAAGTTTTTTTAAAAAGTTTAAAAACCACTGACATTGAACTGTGTTGTCCTGGGCACATGAAAAGTTATGCAGCTTAGGAACTAAATTTTTATTTAAATTTCAATTTAAATACTAAAGCAGTGTATATTTTAAAATACTGATTAAATACTGAAATAACATTTTGGATATAATGGGATAAATCAAATATTATTAAAATTAACTTTACCTGTTTTTATTAAACATGGTGACTACAAAATTTAAAATTACATATATGGCTTGTATTATATTCCACTAGACAACACTGCTTGATTCTAAATAGTTAATTTAGGTATCATTATTTATAATAAAACACTGTTAATGTTAACTAATAGATAATGCTATTTCTATACAGTACCAGTACTTGAGTATTTGTAATACTCAAAAATTAAAAATCAAATGGGTTATGATACCAGACTTCCGCTATCATAATGCTAGAACCAATTCATCATATATATTTGATTTCTCTAGGATTCACGAATAAAAAGAAGCAAGGCCAATATACTATTCAAACTCTAAATTCAGTTCAGAAAGGGGGCAGATTATTAAAAATGTGAAACATTCATACGCAAAGCATTTTGGTTATTTATTCAAACACTTATTATCTTCTATATAATGGGCACTAAAAATGAGTAAACACATTAAGCTCAGATTCTTCTGGAGATATAGACATGTGAAAATGAATAATCTGATCACCATTATAAGTACCACCAAAGGTAATGAACAGGGTTTTCTGGGACAGAAAGATGGAAGTGCTTGGCTGGCGTGGTGGCTCACATCTGAAATCACAATACTTTGGGAGGCCCAGTGGGGTGGATCACCAGAGGCCAGAAGTTTGAGACCAGCCTGGTCAACATGGCGAAATCCTGTCTATACCAAAAATACAAAATTAGCCGGGTGTGATGGTGCACATCTATAATTCCAGCTACTTGGGAGGCTGAGGCAGAAGAATTGCTTGAACCGGCAAGGCAGAGGTTGCAGTGAATGGGAATCAGGCCACTGCACTCCAGCCTGGGTGACAGAGCAAGATCCTGTCTTTAAAAAAAAAAAAAAGGAAGTGCTTGATTCTATCTAAAGAAGCCAGGAGAAGACTTCCTAAAGAAGATGATATTTTAAGTGAGACGTGAAAGGCAACAGACAATTAAACTAGGAGGGAAAAAAAGACATTCTCCCAAAAGGAGAAAAGAAAGACTCAGGAACTTCTAAGTGTTTAGGATGACTGGGATACAAAAGAGAGAAAGAAGGTAAAAGAACCTGGATGTTAGGCAAGAGCCAAGTTATAAAGAGTCTTATGTATCAGGCAAAAAATTTAAAATGTTTCCATATATGATTTGAAGACAAGGAGGTGTCTTCTCTGTGTGTATGTACACACATCCACATGTGCTAGAGAGAAATAAAAAGATCACTTTGCCTGCAATATGGGAGATGGACTGGTTAAGAAAGAGTTGAGAACTGAGGCAGGAAGACCAGTTAGGAAACTAGGAAAATAGTCCAAGCAAGAAATTATGTAGGCCTTGAAATAGTATCATGGAGGTGAGAATGGAGAGGAGAGAATAGATTTAAGAGATGTTATGGAGGGAGAAACAACAAAAACAAAAAGCTGTTGAACAGATTCAGTTGCTGAAGAGAAGGCTAGGATGACTCCCTGATTTTTAAGTTTACATGGGTAGATCCCAATGCCATTAACAAAAGTAAGATTTCAGTAGAGAAATTAAATTTTGAGAGAGGTTTCTGAAGACAACAATGAAGAAGAAATGTCTTAGACACACTTTGAAAATCATGATGCAAAATGCTTATTATTGGGCTGTCTGCTGCCAAGAAGCCATATTAACATGTCACATGGCATATTTTATTATTTACCTTCTTCAACTTTCAAATATAAAGACTTTACAATAAAAACCTGGAGCTGAAAGAACTTGAAGTGTAACAGTAAGGTGTCAAAAGTTGTATTCTACAGTTGTAGACAAGCCCAATGAATTATTATTTGGTAAAAGTTAGTCTAGAAAAATAAGTAGTTTTGTGATCCAATAATTAAACATTTTTCTAGAAAAGTGAAGAATGCTACATTGGGTTAACTATACCCTATTTAATTTAAACTTTGAAGATATATTTCTTTTTTTTTTCTTTTGACACAGGGTCTCATTCTTTTTACTAGGATGGAGTGCAGTGGCACAGTAATAGCTCATTGCACTAAATTTATCAACTAATACAGATATGTGACTTTTAAGTGGGCAACCTGAAAAGTAGATATAAATGCTGATTCCAACAAAAGCATCATTTAAAATAAGGATCTGCTGTATCTTGAAAGATACAAATAATACCTTACCTTGCTCAATGACAGCTGATGACTTTGAAAGAGTAGACGCCTTTGGGAGTACAGATGACTTCATTTTACGTTTGACTGGCTTTTCCTTTTCCATGTTTTCTTTTGCAGAATTATTCCTGGTGCCATGACTAAAACTAGATTGACCAGGACTGGAAAGAGTATTCAAAGCTTTGGAATGTTTCACAGAATTCTCTAGTACTAAAATATACAAACAAAAAGTTAAAAATTAAGAGTTATTGAACCTAAAGATAAGAAAAAAGTTAACCTGAATTATTTGAATTAGCCAAGACAACAAAACTTGAAGGACGCTTAAGCTTTCTTAGGAAAGCTACTTTCTAATAGGAAAAAGGCATATCCAACTAGAAACTCTTAAGAGTTTCAGCCCTTTTAGAAGCTGTCCCATCATTTCAAAATTTCGAAGGCAAGTCTTGGCAAATTGCTAGCTAGTGTGGGTACTATGATTTAAATTCAGGTAGTTTAGATCAGAGTTGCCATTTCTAAGCATTAGTCTATAATGACCTAAACCTCAATTTAATTCTTATTAAAAACTTTTTTTAAAACAGGAAATTAATAAAGAAGGCAAAAACAACAGTGTCTGCTAGAAATTACTAAAACTCAGTCTATTGCACTTGGCAAAGTAAAAGCTTAAATTAAGAAAATCATCATATACATTTCAATTTAGAAAGTGAGTCTTACTTGTTTTCCCTGGTACTGCAGATGCATTAGCTTTTGTAATAAAAGTCTTTGAAGCTGAAGAAGTAGATGGTTGCTCAGTGACAACTGGATCTACAACTACTCGGTTGCTTCTGGTTCGAACCACAGAACTAGATTCTGTTTTACCGTTTATCTGAGCAGCATTGTGTCTTGGCGGTATTGATCGTGTAGGTGTAGAGAATGCAGAGGTAGAGCTTTCTGATTTTAGCTGGGGTTTTAAGATCCTTTTTTTCCTTTCAGGGCTGTAAATAAAATAGTAGTGTCAGTCACTCTTATAGCTCTATGTGAATGAATAAAACAGTTTATAATATTTTTGGATTCAATATTTGTACTATTATGAAGTATGTTAAAATATGAGATTTGTAGTGGATTTCATATGATTGTGAGCCTTTGAAAGTGAATATTTAGTGAAGGATCGCTGTAAATGCTAAAGTTATATGACGGAAAGCATGATGCCATCACTATCCTAAAAATGCTGTTTTACTGTATAGATTTAGCAGTTTGAATTTAAGCACTTACACTAGTATAGCTTTAGTTAAAAGATTAAAAATCCTCCACATCATAGGAACTTGCATGTCAAATATATCATTCTGCAATATAGGGAATAGTAAAGGAAGTATTAAAAAACACCAAGTTCTATCATTTAGATGAAAGTTATAGATCAGCTAGTGGTTATTTAAAAGAAATTAAATACCTTGATGCAGCACTACTGGAAACAGAGCTGCTTCTGTTTCTTTTCTTCCTCCTTTTGGTTATGGTATTTCTTTTATGAAAACGAAGAGCAGATTTATAATCTGATAAAACTGAACTAATGTGTTCTTCGAAGAAAGCAGACAGGCGCAAACTCATGCTGTAAATCTGTGAGGGAAAAAAAAAAGTGCTCAAACATTCCTCGGAGGAAAATCTTTGTTCAGTAAATATTGTAATGTAAATATTTTTCCAGTAAAAACTATTTAGAATTTAAATAGTGTTTTTTAATCCCTTTTTCCTAATCTTTTGATGAAAAGGTAAGCTGAAGCATTTTAACAATTATATATTTTTGTGTTTAGAACAGAAATCTTCCAAGTTTTGAGATTCTTATAGAAAAGTCCGACTCTAAATTCAAATGGCTCATACAGGCAAATCTTATTGTCAACTCTATTACACTGAAACTATCCCAAAGGTTTGAACCTGTTTTCTATCTAGGACTAGCATCTATTCTTTCTCATTTCATTGCTATATAGCACTCCTTTGTGATGTCATGTCTGGTCAAAGAGTGTTAAATTATATTTATATTTTTACTTATTTGTAAAAATCTTCGCAAAAATGCTCCATAAGGCAAGATAATAGCTAGAAAAGTCAAGGCCAGATGGCTCTGGTGCATACCAGGACAATCTGCATCAACTACACTACTTCAAGAAAAATAACCATTCCCAGACATCAAAGATAACATCAATGTTATTTCATACAAGGAGCTGAGTAGAAACGTATACCTTCTTTTTCCAGTAGGACAACATTCAGAATATAACAGAAAGTTAACTTTGACCTAAATTTTAAGTAAAGCAACATTTAGTCATTTAACACATTCCTCTAACTTAATCTAGTCATAAAAGAAAATAATGTAATTATATACCCTTGATCTTTTGCTTGGTGTATATGCTTTGGAATTACTGAAAATAAGTCTGACATCTTTACATAACTCCATTGGTGACTCATAATTCCCAGCCTCTAAAGTTTCTCTAACAGTAGCAAAATCCATTGGAGTGTCAATGATGTCTCTGTAGTCCTAGGAGAGGGAAAATAGGTGGTGTTATGATTATTACTACACAAAGCATCACTTCTCAGCAAAGGGATTTGCACAGGACTTTTATGATTACTGCAAGTCCTAGAACTCTTAATAATCACTCCTGTTCCCCTTATCAAGAGTCCCTTTTTTCTAATAATTCTTATTTATTTCATACTCTCCCCCTTATACTGCAGTCAACAATAATTTTCTTATTCAAGAACATAGAAGTTATTAATTTTTCACTGGAGACTGGGGAGATGGAGTTGTACTGGAAAAGGGAAAGTAAAAGAGTAAGGAAAAAGCCCAGCTCTACAACCAAAAGTTTGAAAGAAAAACTCAAAACTTTATACTACTTATAAATTCTAAAGGTCTGACTCATTAAAACACAACTGTAACTTTAAGGAAATAAAAACAATGGAAGTATGCCAGCATCCCATTTATGTAGACACCTAAGTTCTAGTAATCTCAACTTCAGTACTACAATTGGGAGTTTTGCTTTGCAGTAATAAAGAATTGCGAATGTAAATAGTTGTCGTAAAGTCTATGCATGTCACCTGAGGTGTCTACCAAGTCAATTGAGTATAAAATTACGTAACAGATTGGAACCAATAAAAACACACACATGAAACAGGAAGAGCAACAGAAAATTATCACAATATGGTATATAAATCTAAAATTATCAGAATATGCTATTTTTTTTTTAGCAGGGACAAAGAGTATTGTACCCCCCTTTTTTGGGAGACACAGTCTTGCTGTTGCCCAGGTTAGAGTACAGTTGGTGCCATCAAAGCTCACTGCATCCTTGGCCTCCCAGACTCAAGCAACCTTCCTACCTCAGCCTCTCAAGTAGCGGGGACTACAGGCAGGCGCTACCACACCCAGCTAATTTTTATAATTTTTGTAGAGACGGGGTCTCGCCATGTTGCTGAGACTGGTCTCAAACTCCTGGGCTTAAATGACCTGCCTGCCTTGGCCTCCCAAAGTGCTGGGATTACAAGCATTAGCCACCACACCTGGCCTGCAGCTTTTCAACAGTCCCTCGGTATGCAATTATATTTTTTGAAGTATAACAACTTGACTTTACACCATCAAGTTTAAATTATGATCAAATACGTCTGACCATGAAGAAGGTGTCCTATAAGGCAGGATTACTGCCTTTACAAATTTTTATTTCTTCCTTTCCAATAGTTATGCCTTTCATTCCCTTTTCTTGCCTTATTGCACTGGCTAGAATTTCCAGTACTATGTTGAATAGCAGTGGTGAGAGTGAACATTTTTCAGTCATTCCTAATTCTTAGGGAGAAAGCACTCAGTCAGTCACCAGTAAACATGATGTTAGCTGTAGATGTACTTTTTATAGATGTACTTTATCAAATCCTGGAAGTTTTCCTTTATTCCCAGTTTTCTTGGGGGTTTTATAATGAATTAATGTCTTGTTTCTTCAGATTCTGCATTTGTCTATCTGCCATCTATTCACAGGGCCAATGATGATCTGGTACCTGGGGGGCCTTAAGACCTGGGAAAAGACTGCCCCTTCCTGGGGCAGCCAATTCTTAGTGAGGGGCTCCACTGAGAACATGTCTTTCATATACATACCAATGAATCCCAAGTATAAAGCCATAATCAGCTCCTTTTTCTCACTATCACACACTAAGCCAGTATTTCCCTGTTTTAAATCATCTCAGGGCTGGGACCAGACAACTAGATACCTGTGCCCCAGAGCCCACTGGAATTATTCAAACTAGCCAATAATAAGCTGTTAAATGTGACCTGCCTTGCATTTCCTGCAGAAACCCCAATGAAGGATTTCTAAGCTTTTCCCTAGTTTTGGTCTCTCCTACCCAACCAAAACCTAGCACTTCCCTGGTGGCCCTGTGTGGCATGTGGTAAGCCCCTACTTTTCTGGGACTCTTTTTCACTTTTTTTTTTTTTTTTTTTTAAATGAGATAGGTCTCACTCTATTGCCAGGCTAGAGTGCAGTGGTATGATCTTGGCTCACTGCAATGTCTACCTCCCAGGCTCAAGCAATCCTCTCACCTCAGCCTCATGAGTAGCTTGAACTACAGGTGCATGCCACTGCACCCGGCTAATTTTTGTATTTTTTGTAAAGACAGGGTTTTGCCATATTGCTCAGGCTGGTCTCAAACTCCTGAGCTCAAGTGATCCACCTACCTTGGCCTCCCGAAGTGCTGGGATTACAGGTGTGAGCCACCATGCTTGGCCTGGGACTCTTGAGTATAATAAACTTTTTCCTTCCAAGCCTTGTTTTCATTTCCTCCTGTGACCGCACTGACTTTACCATAACCAAAATGCACATTCACAGAACAAACGGGTGTGAAATTTTGTCAAATGTTCTTTCTGGATTACTTGATATAATCATGAGATTTTTCTTCATTAGCCTATTAATATGATGGATTACACTGACTGGTTTTTGAATACTGAACCATCCTTGTATCTCTGGAATAAATAGCACTTGGTCATGGTATAAAATCATTTTTTAATATATTCCTGAATTCTATTTGCTGTTATTTGGTTAAAGTTTTTTCTTCTTTTCTACTGTTATTGTCTGGTTTTGACATCAGGGGAACACTGGCCTTCATAGAGTGAGTTGGGAATTTTGAGTTTTTCTATCTTCTGGAAGAGATTATGTAGAATTTGTGTTAATTCTTTAAATGTTTGGTTGAATTCTCCAGTGAAGCCATCTGGGACTAGACATTTCTTTTTTGAAAACTTATAATCACAAATTAAATCTCCTTAATAGGTTACTGAGTTATCTGTTTCATACTGGGTGAGTTGTGGTAGTTTATACTTTGAGTGTCAGTCTATTTCATGTAAGTTATCAAATTTATATATGTAGAATTCTTTGTAGTATTATTTATTTTTACTTTATTATCCTTCTGGTATTTGCAGGGTCTACAGTGATATGCTCTGTATCTTCTCTGATATTAACAATCTGTCTTCTCTCTTTATAGCTTTGCAAATCTTAACAGAGGCTTGTCAATTTTGATCTTCTCAAAGAACCAGCTTTCAATTTCATAGATTTTCTTTATTGTTTTTCTTTTTTGAGTTTCACTGATTTCAGCTATTTGTTATTTCCTTTTGTTGGCTTATTTTTGGGTGATTTTACTCTTCTTTCTCTAGGTTCTTGAGGAGTGAGCTTCGATTATTGATTTGAAACTTCTCCTTTTCTGCTGTACTCTTTAGTACATTTTAGTATTAGAAATTTCCCTGCATTGCTTTAACTGCGTCCTACAAATTTTGATATACTGAATTTATTTTAATTGAGTTCAATGCATTTTTTAAATCCCCATGAGATTTGTTTGACCCATAGATTATTTAGAGGTGGGCTCTTTTGTTAACAAGTTCTTGGAGATTTTACATTATTGGCTTTACAAACTTTGTGGATTTGGGCAAAATATAAAAATGAGTTTTTAAAATGTTTTGCAATATTTTGGTTAATGTAAAATTTATTTATGTAGAATACTTAATTTTTCTTGGCTCATATCTTGGGCTTCCACCACGCAGTACAGTACATGATAGCTGCTCAATACAATTCTGTTGAATAAATGAATGCTGTAGAATATTAAGCCCATTCATTTCCATCAAAAATTTAATTTTTAACATCTTGCTTTGAATATTTGATTAAACTCAAAATGTGAACTAATATTTTCATATAAAAGGTGAAATATGAAGTGCATGATCTGCCTTAAATATTGCACTAAAGTAAGGATGATACAGTTAATTCTGAATTATAAAAAGTAGATTATCTGAAGTTTTCTTTTTCTCTTCTGTGACAGTAATTAACAAAACAACACACCTCCATCATGGAGTAATGCAAGAGGCAAGAGATTATATTTTTCTTATTTCTACTACTTTTTGTCACCTAACACATTTACCTGGTGGGACAGGCTCTAAGTATTTGCTAAATATTGTTCTCATTATTTTGAACACGTAAAAGATGACTGCATTCTTATATATTTCCCTTGTAAGTCTGAAAAGTGAACTACTTTATATAAAAATTCATTTGCCTATTGTCTCAGAATATCACATATAACTGGTGCACTGGACACAAGGGATATGGGTTCCCATTGTGGCTTTGTCTATAAATAGCTACAAATAAATAGCTATAAATAGCTTTGTCTATAAATCTTAGAGAGGTGAGTATCAGTTCAACATCAGTAAAGTGAGTGGCTTGGAGCAGTCTCAGGTCTCCTCCATTTTTTCTGTTTCAAGATTTTCTTTTTGACTTTCAACTGTAGAGTTTTTTTCACTCTTATTCTAGGTAAAGATTTTTTTCTTGTATATCCCGATCAGGAATCATAGTTTGTCAAATGTTTACCAATTCTAGAAACTTCTTGGCCATCGGGCATGGTGGCTCACGCCTGTAATCCCAGCACTTTGGGAGGCTGAGGCAGGCAAGGTCAAGAGATCGAGACCATCCTGGCCAACATGGTGAAACCCCATCTCTACTAAAAATATAAAAATTAGCTGGGCATGGTGGCTTGCGCCTATAATCCCAGCTACTCGGGAGGCTGAGGCAGAAGAATCGCTTGAACCCAGGAGGCAGAGTTTGTAGCGAGCCGAGATTGAGCCACTGCACTCCAGCCTGGCGACAGAGTGAGACTCTGTCCCCCCCAAAAAAAAAGAAAAAAAAAAAAAAAAGAAAAAGAAAAAGAAAATTCTTGGCCATTAGCTCCTCAAATATTGCTTCTCTCCCATTCTGTCTATTCTCTTCCACTGAAATTTTTGTTAGACATATTTTGGACCTTCGCTTTCTATCCACCACTACCTCTTACCCTCTCCTTCACACTCTGAATCTCTTTATCATTCTGTGTGGGATTCTATAGAATTTGCTTAGATCTTTACACTTACTATCTGTTTAATGTTTTTAAAACTGTCCAGTAAGTTTAATTTCAGTAATTATACATTTCATTTCCAGGATTCTATTTAGTTGATTTTAATATGTCTTCCCTCTTTTCCCCTCAAATAACGTTTTTCCCCTATGTTTCTTATTCTTTCATTTATTCCTTTAACCAAAATTATCTATCAAAGTTTAATTCAACAGCATTTCTTTTTTCTTGGTGGTACATATAACAGTAATCTTACAATGAATGTCATCTCTCTTTTTTTTAATGAAGTACAGTACTTCAGAATAATCTATTACTCAAATTTTCAGGGAGAGGGTACTAATATTTTCATTTGTTGTTTCTGTCATCTTATTATGGTGGATCACTCCCTTATATAGGTGTTTTTTTTTTTTTTAAATCATTAGTTCATTCAGTTAAGGATTAACATTTTTTCCATAATGGATTTCTACACAAGGGTAGTGCAAATTTGGATTCTAAGTCCATGTATAGTGTTAAGTTTAGGAAAATTTCTCCTCTCTGACACTAGAACCACTGGGGGAAACATTCCTTGTTGTGAAAGGAATTATTCAATTCTTTTCATTCAGAGTACAGTTCTTCAATACTTCTGGTTTAGGGTTGGGTTTCAGCTCCAAATTCCTTTTTCACCACTGCCCAAGGACTCAATTATCTCTGTATAGTGTTAATACTTGTGTCTCTAGAATAAAAACATTGTCTTATTTCTATCCCTTCTTTTCTGTGCAAAGCCCAGAATACAAACGCTTAAAACAATGAATAAACTGCAACTTATTTTTCCAAAGAATACATAGCTGAGCTTGCAAGAACCAAAGCGAAATCCGTAAGTTGTGAAAACAAAGAGAGAAATGAAAGCCAGAACATTATAGCACCAGCTCAGTCCTAGGTTTTTTGAAAGGTGAGGTTCTAATTAGCTCAATTTATCACACCGCTGGAATTAAAGATTTCTCTTCTACATTTAACATTCTATGTTTCTGGTATTTTAAATGACATGAAAAAAGTCATTTTCTGATATTTATCTGTTGATGAAATTTCTCTATTTTCATCATTGTAAGTTAGAACAAAAATTAGCCCGGCTAATTTTTGTACTTTTAGTAGAGACGGGATTTTACCATGTTGGTCAGGCTGGTCTTGAACTCCTGACCTCAGGTGATCCGCCCGCCTTGCCCTCCCAAAGTGCTGGGATTACAGGAGTGAGCCACTGTGCCCAGTCCCTGAACTATATAACATTTAATTACTTTTTAAAGGGATGACATAATGATGTCCGATGATACCACATCTAGGTCATGATGTCTTTATAAAACATTTTTTTATGTTCATTTCAAACCATGAATGCTATCTGAATTGCATAACTTTTTTTTTTTTTTTGAGACAGAGTCTCGCTCTGTCGCCCAAGCTGGAATGCAATGGTGCCATCTCAGCTTACTGCAACTTCCGCCTCCCGTGTTCAAGCGATTGTCCTGCCTCAGCCTCCTGAGTAGTTGGGATTACAGGTGCCCATGACCACTTCCGGCTAATTTTTGTATTTTTAGTAGAGACGGGATTTCATCATGTTGTTCAGGCTGGTCTTGAACTCCTGGCCTCAGGTGATCTGTCTGCCTCAGCTTCCCAAAGTGCTGGGATTACAGGTGTGAGACACCGTGCCCGACCCCTGAACTATATAACATTTAATTACTTTTTAAAGGGATGAGAAATCACTCTACATTAAATTTAGATTGCTATGATTGCATGCCAAAATAAATACTTGAATCATGTTTACTTAGCTCTTTTTACCATGTATTCCATAAAGATTACAGATTGGCATAACCTAAATATATACAATAATGTCACCTTAACATTTGTACACAGTGCTTCACATTTAAAAACTATTTTTTGTTTGCTTTTGTTTTTGAGACTGAGTCTCTCTCGCTCTGTCGCCCAGGCTGGAGTACAGCAGCGGGATATCGGCTCACTGCAAGCTCCGCCTCCCGGGTTCACACCATTCTCCTGCCTCAGCCTCCCAAGTAGCTGGGACTACAGGTGCCCACCCCCACGCCTGGCTAATATTTTTTTTTTTTTGTATTTTTAGTAGAGACAGGATTTCACCGTGTTAGCCAGGATGGTCTTGATCTCCTGACCTCGTGATCTGCCTGCCTCGGCCTCCCAAAGTGCTGGGATTACTGGCATGAGCCACTGTGCCCAGCCTAAAAACTAATTTTATATATTCTCTTTACATCTCCATAATCCTGTAAGGATGTAGGCATTATTCTTTTTTTCTAGACAATTGCCATAATAAATTCATGGCATCAGCGTAGGGAAGACAAAAAAAGAAAAAAAAAGTTGAGATGAGAAAACTAAGGGACTTGCTCAAAGCTGCACAACCAGTAGGAACAGAATAACCCAATTCTTACAGTGTCTTGGTTCAGGGCTCCTTCCATTTTACCACACTATTCAAAATTTGGATTCTCTATGTAGCCAAATGGATAATGAGAACATGTATAAAATAATAAAGAAATAAACTATAATCATAAAAAGTAACTAAAATAGCCAACTGTCATGAAAAAGGTATGTAGCAAACTGACAGGTAAAGAAAATATTTTCAAAAATACTTACCGGATATTCAAGGAGATCTACCGGCTGACGGAAAGGCTCTGAATCTTCACATTGAAATATGAGATTTAACAATTCTTCACACTGTTTCTTCCATGCTTGAATATCGTAAGACTGGGCTCTATTACGTAATCTTCTTCTAGGCTGATGGTCCTGTGATAAAAGTGTTCAAATATATTAATAAAAGAGCACTTATACAATAAAATTTGTACTTTTAATGCAGTCTTAGATAATTGGGTAATATACAATAATTCAAACAAAAGAAAATATTCACCAAGTTCTAAAAAACATACATTTTGTAATTGAAACTAATTCGAAATACTTAATGTCTTTTAAAATGCTAAGAGTAAAAAAATAAAGAAAGCTCTTAATACATTTTAATTCATATAAAGTACTTCTGCTAAAACTAAAACTATATTACCTTCCTTTTTCGAGTAGAAGTTCCTGGCACATCAGCGTCTTTCTCTTCTTCCTTTGAGGCAAGAATTTATCAGATTCATAAAACATTTTAGAGGTCATTATACTTTATAGTTGATTAATTAGCAATTATTTCCTTTGCACACTGGAACACCTGTAATCTATATGCTGGGGCACTTTACTGACTCATTAAAAAGTTTCCTCCCGTTAAAATTTTTTTTTTTTAACTATAAGAAGAATATTTTACTGCCAGTTGTTTTTTAAAGTTAACTACACTAGACAAAAAATAATTTTCACAACAGCTTTTACCTGAAAACTACAATATGTAAATTTTTTTATATAAAGAATATCAATATGGTAATCATAATGAAATATTACATACCTCAGAATCAGACAAAACTTTCTTCTTCATTGAATTATAAAGTGGAATTATGTTATAACAAGTCTGATCCCTACATAACAAGGAAATGTTAACATGTAAGATTAGAGCCATGATAATTTTTTTCCTTAAAAATTTGTTCCTAAAACCATATTTTAAGGTAAAAGTTGAAGCTCAAGGCTTGCTTTCTTCTCCATTGGCTTACTCCAATAATTTATGCACACACATTTAACCCTGACCCTTCCACTCTATGTAGAGCTTTCAGTGTGGCCTGACTATATCATTACACCAAACCCAAGTCTCACCTCCCAGTCTTTGCTTAGGTATCTGCTGTGCTTCTTCCACTCCTCAGTCTTCAAACAGCTAATGTATTTCTTGTCTTCCAACTCTTTCTTTTATTCTTAAATGTATTTCCTAAAACTTTGTTCTTAGGCATCTTCTCTTGACACCGTACCTTTTGCTTTGATAACTTTACATACTTGTGGTTTATCTGTGTAAATGAATTCCAAAATTCCTGCAATTTGTCCTAACCCTTCTCCTGAGCATTCTACCATCAGCTAAAATTCCACGTCTCTAAACTTAATAGTGACTCCCCAGATATCCTTGTTCCTTTTTCTAATTTTTTTTTAACAACATACCATTCTTACAGTAATGGGAATCTTGGTTTTGCATTATTCTTTCCCTTTCCTCCTCCTTATAAACCCAAGCAGTGGTCAAGGCCTGTGAACTCTATCCCCAAGTATGTCTGGGCATCTGTCCCTTTCTCACTTTCATAAATTAAGCCCTCATCAACTCTTAGTTGGTCAACTGCAGCAGTCAATCTGCGATTTATGCTTTTTGTCTCTTCTCTATCAATTAAATTAGACACTGCAGTCAAATTAACATTTTTAAGGCATAGTGTAAAACATTTTATTCTCATGTTAATATACTTTCAACAGCCCCTTGATCTCAGAGCTTGTATTTTAGATTTGTATTCAAAGCCACCCACGATGTGGCCCCAACTCAAATTTATAGCACTGTATCTCTACTATAACTTCTCCAATTTATATTACCCTTAATTAAACTTTCCTACCTCACGCTGCTCCTTATCCCTGGAATGGCTTTCTTTTCATCTAACGTCTCTGGAATCTATCAGTATCTACACCTTGTATACAATGTCTTCTTAACATACTTCTCCTCCCATGTATCTGAATCCCCATCATCACAGCTAAAAGTGATCCTATTCTTACCTACTTTTATACAATTATCTTATTACTTGTCAGTTTTCCTTATATTATAGTTTCTTACAGATTTATCTATCCTATGAAACTGTACTAAAAGGATAAAAATACTACCTCCAAGGATCCATTACATTACTTTGTATGTATCAACTGCTTGAAATTTTGCCAAATTGAACTCAATTAAAAAGTATAATAATCAAAATTTCAAGGAATACTTAATATCTTGAAAACTATCTGCTAAAAAAAAGTATTTTTAAACAAACTATACACATCTAAAAAAATGCCACAGATTTACTTTTAGAAATATACAATACAAATGCTTTAAGTATTTCGTGAATCTGATTTCAAAGACATTTCAAAGTAGCTGTTTGAAAGAAATACATTTCATAGACTATTTCAAATGTATTAACAATTTTCATCTAAATTATTTCACTGAAATATGAATATACTATCTCATGTAGTTCTACTGATTCTCTTTGAAAAAACAGATACACATACACACAGTTACAACACTTATAAAAAATTACAGACATAAGAGTCTTCAGAGGATAATGCTTAATTACTAATTTCAATAAGGAAAACAAAAGCATAGCAATAATAGCCCCCAAACCAATGGAAAGCAATAGATTTCTTAGAGAATAAGGTAGAGAAAGGGCACAGACTTTACCTTATTAATTATGTTTGGTGTTTTCTTATACTGAAATGACCTGCATTCCTCAGTTAAAAAACATTAATCAAAAAGGAGCTCAAAGATTATGTCCATTAATGAGAATGAAGCAGGGATGTTTATTTAAAAAAAAAAACCTGAATAATCCTGAATTTTTCATTATGTAAAAATGAAAGCTGATAACAGCTAAGTAAGCTTTTAAAATGCTGTTACTACTTCTCAACTAGGAAAAAACATTCAATACAAGTAATAACTTGGAATCACAGCAGTCTTTATACAAAATATAGACTTCATTTCTCTGCTTTCAACTTAGGAGGCTCAATTCATTATATGATTGTGTAAAATCCTTAAGATAAAGAAAGGAAAGTACTTCTGCCTTAATAAATAGTGGTTATCACTCTTGTTATGGGATCAGTGAGGAAGTAAACTTGACTTTGAAGAAGAATCATGGAAGTTAAATTCAGTCTCCTGCTGGACTACTTAAATACTTGTTAATATACTTGACAGGGGCAATATACTGTTAGGGTGAAAAATTCTCAAATCAGATGGCGGACACTCATTTACCGTGCAACCTTATACATGTTAACCACTATAGGCCATAGATTCCTCAATTCAAAATTCCAGATAATGATCTCTTCCACCTGTAAGATTGTTATTTGGGTTAGAAGAGTTAATGTAGGTAAAACATTACATGTTAAATAAATCTTTACTATTATTATTGTCTAACAGTTAGATTGAGAAAATCATCTTTTTTTAAACAATTTTAACCTTGAAACACAATGGTAATGTGATTTTTATGATTTCATTCTTATTGTTAACCAATGAACTGTTTCTTCCGAAACCCAGGATCAAACCAGAGACCTTTAGATCTTCAGTCTAATGCTCTCCCAGCTGAGCTATTTTGGCTACTCTTAAATGTTTCTTCTTTATAAACAGTGTGTTTTCTATTTTAAGAGGAACTGTAGTGCCATTAATTATTAAAACTATCATAATTACATATGAAAAGATAACTTACTTTATAAAATGTAGAAGAAGATCAGTTACGAATTTAGCAGATTTCACAATAGGGCTTCCAGGCTCATTAAATGTTCGTGTATTATGCTCTATATATCGAACTTCCCACATTAGGGAAGAAACCCGCCTTAAAAAAACAAAATATAGAAGTTTTAACTTCCTTATATTTAGAAATATGTGTACATCATTTAAAACCAAGACATTCCAACTTTTCAACTTCAGTCTAAACCAAATGTAAAAACCATTGGTCTTATAAAGTCATTTTCAAAGAAGCATAACTGCATTTGTGTTAGCAGAAAAAAAGAGGGGCAACCATAACTATGTATTTGCATACAAGATGTCTGGAATGGAACACACCGTATTAACAATGCCCTCTTTTTGGGAGGGAGAACGTCTATATGGGGAGTTGCAGGAGAGTAGAAAGGGGAGAGTTTTAAGTTTTGGCTTTATATATTTTTGTCATGTATGCTGTCATTTTTTGGTAATAAAGAACCCTGACTTCTGAACAAAAAAGGAAACAAGTAATTTTAATCTAATTATATTACTGGTAATCAAATGACATATACAAATGAAAAGTTAACTGACAGCCACCTTATGAGATACAAAACCATAAAAATATAGCATGCTAGTTTACCAAGAAACCTAACTAAATGAGAATTATTTTCTGAACACTTAATTGACAATGCTAAAATAAAATCTGGAGTTTTATAATTTTATTTCTGAAAGTAAATAAAAATCCAAGGACAACTTTTGAGAATATTATCTAATATGTGGCCTGACTTAAAATAATACAGAAGAAAACACTTAGAAAATCTTACTGATTGTGAACAGAAATACAATCATATGGAATAAAAAAAACACTGTATCTAATTGTGGACATAGAAACATAAAGAAAAACTGTGCATTTCAAATAGATTCACAAGGCTCATTCTAATAACAGAATCACAGATATCTTCAGCGTATCATATAGAAAACTGTGTGTAAAATAAAGTATTAGATTAATACCAGCAGGGCAAACTGACAGTAATAGTTTAACAAGAGATTGAACTAGAAGTATCACGAAAGAAAAACAAACTGTAAGAAGTCTAACACCAATGAGTGAAGGAAGAAGCAAAAACCTTTACACAGTGAAATAGTACTGGAAGTCATCATTGTATTAAATAAGAACATAACTTAGGTTTATAACAGAGTTTATTACCAGGTTGGAAAACAGGCAATTTCTAATTCATGTAAGTACTGTCTTTCAAATATTTTTTTCCTAAATTGACTACAAAACTAGGGTAATGCCAAAAGCCTATTTAAAATATAACGTATCTTGAAATACGGATGTTCCTCAACTAACGATGGTGATACATCCTGATAAACCCACTGTAAATTCAAAATACCATTAAGTCGAAAATGCATGCGATATACTTAACCTAGCAAACATTTTATCTCAGCCAAGCCTACCTCAAACGTGCTCAGAACACTTACATTAGCCTATGGTTGGGCAAAATCATATGGCAACACAATACACTGTACAGTATCAGTTTAACCTCCTGATCACATGGCTGACTGGGAGCTACTGGGAGCTGTAGCTCACTGACATTGCTCAGCATCATGAAAGAGTACATCACAAGCCCAGAAAAAGATCAAAACTCAAAATTTGAAGTATGTTTCTACTGAATTCATATCCCTTTCATATCACTGTAAAGCTGAAAAATCTAAGTCAAACCATTGTAAGTCAAACCTTATATATAGTATATACTTTAGCAATTACCATGTTGAGCAATATGTGAGAAATTTACAACAATATTGGAAGATATCAGCAGCTTATATTTCTAGTTGCAGTCCAACAATTAGTGTATGTATACAAACAGTTCTTTCCTTCTCATCCACCCATGTCTTGTTTCATCTCTGAAGCACTACTAGGTTTAACTTCCAATCTTTAGCAATTTAAGGGGTCAAGGGAGAAAGAGGAATATAGTTAGGAATTCCTTTGTTTTTTTTTTTTTCTCTTAGACTTCCAACACCTGATATTGAAAAAGACTTGAAGAATGCTTTAAGGGTGGGATGGCTGGGAACCACATAGCATAGAGGACTTTCTCCTTATCTCTATGCTTTTTACACTTGATCTTAGCCAAAAGGCTGAGAAGCGATCTCTCTCTACGCTTTTTGATAAATATCAAGGAAGCAACAGCGAGCACACCTAAGATCAGAAAAATCTTTAGAAACTAAAGTCTAATATATTAGTTTTCTTTATTCCAGTGGTTCTCAATCCAGGACAATTATGCTCCCCAGAAGAGATGTGACAATGCCTGAATACATTTTGGTTTTCACAACTAGGGGGCTGCTACTGGCATCTAGTGGGTATAGGCACAGGATAGCCCCTCACAATGAGATACAGAAAAAAAATTTAAGTCATAAAAAGAACCAAAGGCACATTTTATATAGAAAAATATTAGTACAAAATATGAATAAAGCTTCTTTAAGTTAAAAAGAAGAATAATGGAAAGGACTTCAGTAATAAATAACTGGTCACAAAAACTTCTAATGCAATGTTACACAAATTAAATTGTTGGACTGCTAAGCAAAGGTCATACGAGAAAAATTAAAACTAAAAACAGGATTCCATTATTTAAAAACTATAAACATATTTTTTGACAAAACATTTTAGGTAATAATAAAGCCTATTGACGATTAAAGACATTCATCAAAATTACCTAGATAATGCAAATTAATTGAAATTATGCCTGGGCCATTTAACTCTAATTCTTTTTCATGCTAAACTACAACTATGAAAAACTGAGTATTTTCAAATTTCAGTGTTATAAGTAATGATAAGCTGAATATAGGCAAAATAAGAACAAAGTACATAATATGAATACATAATTTTTATTATATATTCTATTAAAAATCAATGAACAAATATTTTCATGTTATCTAGGAGAAAATGAAATACCTTGCCTTGCTTTATAAAATACAATATAAAGACAGTGAACATCAAATCATTTCAGCCTCTAGGAAAAACTGTATCTAGGATCTAGGAATTGTATTTTAAGTGTCTAAAGACCAGCAGCATCGACGTTACTGGGAGTTGTTAGAAATGCAGAATCTTAGGTCCCACTCCAAATCTACTGAATAAGATTCTACATTTTATCATAATCCCCATAATCTTATGTGTATTCATATATACAAAAAGTTGAGAAACACTGCTAAAGAAGATCAGTAAATGGGTGGAAAGACCACCAGCTTTCCTTTGATAGTAGCTACATCAAATGGTTCTAACCTGTAAAACCTGTTTTCCAGTCTTTGTTTAATTGTACTTAGATCCGTTGGATATGCCACTACTGTGCAATACATGGGATAGGCTTGCAGATCCACGGGGGCCACAAATGCTGAGGCAATATCTAAAATAAATAGATAAGTTTGTAAATTTATTTTTGTATGCCTAAAATAATTCAAGAAGAATTATGCTTGAATTAAGACTTAAAAAGTCCTAATCTATGTAATCATTAGTCTGCCACTGTCTTTTCATAAACAATATAGTGTAGCTGACATAGAGTCTCACTTTTTATTATGTCTACATTTACACTGCCAAATTCTAGGGGTATTGTTTTATTCATAGGTTCACTGGGAGAAAGAAACAAATTATATATACATATATCAGACCTAATAAGTACACATACATTGCCATAATTGACAGCTGGCCATTCCTGAATCTATATTTGACAAAGCCATTCTATTATTAACACTGTAACATACTGCATTCAAATCTAACCTTTGACTTTCTCAAACGTATTCCTTTATCTCAACTTTACATTATTCTGTGAAATATTAGACAAGTAGAGAAAAGGAAACAGACTAAGAAGTTTTGATTCAGTGATACTACTGACCCAATACACACCATAAAGTTGTACAGCAAAAACTATAACCAGTTAAGATCACTCCCAATTTTTTGCTCATTCACATATAATACTACTTAATATCCTAAAATATTGCTAAAATTATTTAAGGTAGTATTTATAAGGCTATTCCTATAAAGTGTTGGCATTTTATAAAATACTTCAGATTTGAATATTCCTCAATCTCCGTGTCCATCCAGCTCCTCTTACTCATGTTAATTTCTCTCTAGACTCTTTGCAGCTGATTCTTTACTGAGAGAGTGAGTTGCTACAAACCACCATAGTCTAGAGTTACTTCAGAAGCCCAGAATTCAGATAATCAAGTTTTGTGGTCACTGTTTTCTTTTCTTTTAACAAGGCAAAGCAATTAATACACCCTCTCCTCTCCCCTTAAAAAGATCCTCTTTGTGTGTGTATATAAAGTTGGGGGAGACCAGTACAAGCTATCCATATAATTATAATTCAGCTTTCAATCCTCCTCCTCCAATTCATATCATGCCAGCCTAAATATGTCAAGTGTTTAAATTGGGTTGTGGAGGACCCAGCTTTTTCAGAGATGCCTCTGGCACTTCTAGGAGGCCCTTATTCTAAAATTCAGCTAACATAACCTAATTTATAACTGTTTTAAATAGTTAAGTCCTGTGTTAAGACCACATTCAAAAAGAGATTCCACTTAAAATGTCTGAAACCATTGACTTAGGATATTGTGAAAAAAAATTTTTGTTGGAGAATAACAGTATTTTTCCATTACTTTGCGTTCTGCCAGTTTTTTCTATACTCATGTGTTGCTTTACTTACCTAGTGTCATCAACTGGTTTATTCCTGCCACAATTCTTTCACATTCTTCATCCCTGGGATTGGTACCCCATTCTCCATCAAGAGGTTTATAGATTAGTGATCTGCACTCACCATCAGTTAAAGGAACACTGGTACCTAGTTCTTCAGGAAATACAGCTGAAATAGAAAAGCAGATCATTGCAAATACATGGTAACTTATTAGTATTCAGGTTAGCTTTAGAATGTAAAAATAACAGTCACAAAATTAAAGTATATTTTGTATAGATCTTGTAAATATACTCTTTAACAAAGGAAAGTATGTTTCGAGGGTCACTAAAATTTAAATTAATTTTGAAATGATACTATCAGTAATTCTCTAAATAATTACTTCTCCAAAATTACACCTGAAAATCTGCTCTGTAATCAAGTACATGTGCAGAAAGCATTTCTATAAAATATGCAAATTTCAAAATTTTCTGAATCACTTCATAATTGCCATGTTTACTTCGATAAAGTATACACAAGGTAAAACTGAACTAAAGTGACATTTTCTAGAAATACTTCAATCAAAGCTTCAATTTTTGAATGTAGGAACAGAGAGAATTATGAAAAATGACAAATGATGCTTATGTTTATTACTCATAAATTATGAAGGTATGCTTTCTGCATGCTTGAATCTTTAACAGTTTTAGCTGAGAGAATCACTAGAGGGTTGTGGTAACCCAAAATCTAGAAATGTGCTAGGTAATTTTTCCTTTAGACTAGGTTTTGGCAGATACACACTAGAAAATATGCCACTGTTTGTGTACGATCAAAATTCTCATCACAAACTACAATTAAACTCTATAGGTTCGTATGAATGTGTATCCAAATAGAACAACAACAGTAACCACCCTTCAATATATTTAGGTATGAAACAACATAGTGAATCAGTATCACTTATTCATTTAAAAAATATCCAAGGCATTATAACACCAACTGGCTGCATTGCTATCATATTCACAACAGTTCAATGTGAGTTCAAATTCAAACTTTTTTTTTTAACAAATGAGAGAAACAAAACAAAAAGATAAGCCATGTAACATGGTTACAAATTGATTAAGATATTTTATAATTTTAAACAGCTCTAATTTAGCAGTGAGATAAAAACATATATTATTGGCATTAAATTTTCAAAGTGATAATTCCTGCAGAGAACTAATCTTAGCTTATCAGCATGACCATTTTCTCATTTCTGAGGTCTACGAGACTGGGTTATTTTCTCCAACAGTTATTTTTTCTCTGACTTTGGATTACAATAACTACTGAGCAACTCAATAAAAGACTATTTCTACTATGTTAGAAATTAGGTGTTTTCCTTTTTGTTTTTTAAAGATCTCATTTATTTTTATCTGCTAAGAGATGTAATATTATTATTTTTGAGATGGAGTCTCGCTCTATTGCCCAGGCTGGAGTGCAGTGGTGCAATCTTGGCTCGATGCAACCTCCGCCTCCCAGGTTCAAGTGATTTTCCTGCCTCAACCTTCTGAGTAGCTGGGATTACAGGCGCATGCCACCACACCAGGCTAATTTTTGTATTTTTAGTTGAGACGGGGTTTCACCATGTTGGTCAGGCTGCTCTCGAACACCTGACCTCGTGACCCACCTGCCTCAGCCTCCCAAAGTGCTGGGATTACAGGTGTAAGCCACCACGCCTGCTCTGTAATATATTATTTTTTAAAAATCAAACAATATAGAATAATGTAAAAGAATTTATGAAGTCTTTATAATGCTACTTTATAAATAATCATTATTAAAATCTGGACAATATCCTTCTAATCCCTTTTTGGCTTATGCAATTGTGCATGTGTGTTGTATTTTTTACAAACAAACAAAAATAGGCAATGAAGTGGAAAGAAAATATAATCTCCAGGCTTTGGTCCCAATGACCTTTTCTCAGTACAAGGAAGATGTCATACTCACTGCCTAAGGCTAATTATTAAATCTTGAATGTGTCAGGCCATATGCATAATGACAGTTATATTATCATTATTAATTATAACTATATCTTCATTGAGCTCTTATATGTGTCAGGCTCTACAATAAGCACTTTACACACATGATGCTATTTAATCTTCAAAGCAGCCCTATAGGAAGGTATTAGCTTTGACAGTTTCAAAGGCGAAGTCCTAAAAAGTTGGGGTGTGAGGCTTTATGGAACTTGCCAAGATCACATAAAAAATGACAAGTCAGGATATGAACTGATGTCTGTTTCACTCAAAAGCATGACCCCTTAACTATTATGTTACACTTTAAGCACTCTGCTAAAGTTACAAAAGTGTCTCTGCCTCCCAAATGCACACTTTCTTGGGTGAATAGTAATTAATAAAACAATTTCATATTTTGCTGTAATAAATTAATTTCAATCTTCCCTGTTAGACTATAAATTCCAAGTAGGCAAGAGTTATATCTATCTTCTTCACTGCTGAATCTCCCCTACTTCAAGGTGTACAATAAATATTTGCTGAATGAATGTTTTCTATTTGATACAACAACTGTAAGTGGTAGTATGTTGGCAAATCTTAAATAATTTCTTAAGAAATTAACTCCATAATGGAGACACAAAAAGCCTAACACACACTTACCATTATTAGGTATAAGCTCCATATCCCAAGGACTCATCTTTTCTGTATCTCCATTGTCCCAGCTTAAAGAAAGAAAAATCATTATATTAAAAAATCTAAATGATTGTATCACAATTTTAATAAAATCAATTATCAAAATAATTGCTTCTGTGTTTAAAAGAAGTCTCTTTATCTCTTAATAGCTAGAAAAAAAATTCAAAGCAAGCCTAGGTGAACTAAAATACAACAAATATTTCCTTACCAAACATTGTAGCATTGAAACAGACTATCAGGGTACTCAAGTTGAAGAGGTTCCTGGCTTTCAATTGTTCCAAACCACCAGGCATCATCTATGACAGACCTGAAGCGGTCACCTGGCCAAGAACAAAAACTATCTTATTATTCTGAAATGCACGGCTGCTGTCACTGTTTTTTCCTAACGTAAACCTTTAAGTACCTAAACTGCCTGTATGATTTCAGAAGACAAAAAGTGAACCACACACTCCAAAAATAAGTACAATCAGCAATACCAAGAGAAAAAAGGTATTTAGTAAGCATACTTGAAGTGTAACTTAACAGTTTTCAATTAGACTATTTTTTATATTTCATTAAGGTATACAGAAATTCACTTGTTTTAGGCATTTTTACCAATCTAGCATTTTAAATTCATCATTAACACTATACCCAAACTTTTCACTCAAATAAAATTATAATTGAGGTAAGTTCCACTCAACAATTACTTAGTCTATTTTAATTTCTTACTTTCTGTAAGCAAGTCTCCCCAACCAACAATCAATCAAGACTCCGAGCTAAAAACAACAAACAACATAAAATCCAACCTGTCTTCCTTCATCTCAATCACCCTTAATACTCACTCACTCTCCCTTTCCTGTAAAAGGAAACAAAAAAGAAACAAAAATAAAACAACTATTCTTTTTAAAACAGAGGACACTCCTTGTGTCTATTTCCTTATACGACTGCTGTCGTCGTATTACTTAACCTGCTTTTTCCCAAAGACCTGAATAAGCTATAAATGCTATGGCTTTTTCTTATCTAAATCTTCTCATGTTCCTTCTGTGTCATAAGAAAACTGTAAGTCACTTACTTCCTTTATGCAATGCTTTCCTGTTCCTCAGCTATCACAGTACTTGAGTTTTCTCGTGGCTAGCATAGGCTAGAGTCTGAAAGACTTGGGTTCAAATAATATATCTGTGTAACTTTGAATATATTAATTATTTTTGAACTTCATTTTCCTTATCTATAAAATAGAAATGGTGATGTCTACCTCCTGGTAGTTTTTGAGTAATGCGTTCTATTAAAGCATCCACATTTCGACACACAGTTAAGTTAAAATGAAATTAAGTTAGCAATTAATCTGAATCAGTTTTATTTTTAAACTCAAAGAGAAAAGTAGTTATGTTCTCATTTTCTTACCAAAAAGGATTTAAAAGTTTATAAAAACATATAGCATGAAATGAATTAAAAATTAGAAAAACAAGGTAAAAGAATATGATAAAAAAGAAAATTGGAGCCAGGAGAAAAGTTAATAGAACACAACTGCATGTTGTTGACAGTTGTTCCTCAGACGCATACTAGTGACACTTAACAAGAAGCTACTATATAGTTTAATAAGAAGCATTCTTGACACCACCACAACTTCACACTAAACATAAAGTTTCAAAGAGCTGTATCTTATGACCCTACACAGACTGATGATTATGCTAAAGAGGAAGAACTGAATAATGTGTGCCCAATCATAATGAACAGTATCTGTAGAATAACAAGAAAGTTAAGCAAAGAACCTGGACTACTACTGAAGTCTACCATTGAGAGCAAGCCTTTAATACATTTCTGAGGAGGGGCCGAAGTAAAAATTACTAATGTAATTTTAAATGGCAGTCGGCGGATGAATGCATATATCCTCAGATATAAAAGACTAATTAGATACTAACTTTAGAGAAATACTAACCCATAAATTAGAATAAAATTATAAGATCCAAATGAGAAAATTATGATGCTCATTCATTTTAACTCTCTCTGATTTGTCCAATGTTAGCCACATTACTTTGCCGAGGTTATGAGCTCACTTCTGGAATATTGCTGCACTTTGATCTCTATTATTTGTTCTGCAATTTATTGGCAAATGCAACTCCTTAAAAAATAAAATTTATCAGCCGGGCACGGTGGCTCATGCCTGTAATCCTAACACTTTGGAAGGCCGAGGTGGGAGGATCACAAGGTCAGGAGATCGAGACCATCCTGGCTAATATGGTGAAACTCCGTCTCTAGTAAAAATACAAAAAAAAATTAGCCAGGCGTGGTGGCGGGCGCCTGTAGTCCCAGCTACTCGGGAGGCTGAGGTAGGAGAATGGCGTGAACCTGGGAGGTGGAGCTTGCAGTGAGCCGAGATCGCGGCACTGCACTCCAGGCTGGGTGACAGAGCAAGACTCCGTCTCAAAAATAAAATAAATAAAATAAAATAAAATAAAATTTATCATATCAAGTAATGTATGTGAAAAATTTAAACAATCAGATGTACCAAAGGCTGATAGCCAAAACCAAGAAAAATGTTTTCATCTATTTTAACTACTACTTCTTGACTTACAGATTTCTTCACTCATCAGTTTTTGACAGTATCAGAGTTGATTCTTGAAGACATGGGTTTTAACTGACCAGGTCTACTTATACACAGATTTTTCCAATAAATCAAGATTTGGCCCTCTGTATTGGCAGATTCTGCATCAGCAACCAAATGCAGATTGAAAATACAGTAGTAGTGGGATGTGAAATCCATGAATATGGAAGGGCCAACTTTTCACATCGGAGGTTCCATAGGATCAACTCTGGAACCTATGTACGCAAAGATTTTGGTATCCATGGAGGTCCTGGAAGTAATTCCCTGTGGATACTAAGGGACAACTATAACCTCAATACAACTGTACATAAAAAGTAATGTGTATTATATTTAATCCATATTCAATTTTTAATCATGACTTTGTAAATACTGCTTGCTCCTAAACAAAATAGCACATCATTCCTTTCTTATATAATTTTGTTTCCCCTAAAATTAATAATTGCTTCTTTTTTTAATGCTTGGTTTTCAGTGAATTTACAATTAAATCTTCCCACAATCTCTAACAGCTCAAGCTGTAAAAAACATTCTTCAATGTAATTTTCCACAAAGACAAACTTGTTAGATAAGTTATGTGTTCCAATTTTTTCCCTCTGAAGACTTTCCTCTTGAAGGAGATTTGGACCTGCTAGGTAGCTGCTATCCTCAGGCTTCTACTGAATATTACTTGGGATTCCTTTTAACTTTTCCTGTTCTGGACTTCCTGTTTCCCGAGGGGATTCCATTCTTTTCCCTTTCTTGGTTTACTTATTTGATGAAACACATCTTTCAAAACTTCTAGGGAAATGGTACAAGATGTAAATTTTCTAACTTCCATGTCCATAATTTTGATAACTTGCATTTTCCTAATTTCTCTTTACAGAGCACATACAAGTTTTTAACAAAGGACAAACCACCATGCCAATGCGTTCCAATGGCACTGAAGGATAGACTGGTATATCAATTGATGTGCTTTTTCAAACCGTACATACCATGTACACATCACACCATGACACACACTGGTCCTATATGAAATTTTTAAGAGAACTACTCTCATAAGTGGCACATCATCTATATGTAAATTAATGCACCTTAAGTGCCTGAAAACTTTTATGGATTTTAGTTTCTTTGAGACCTGTTTACGATACTAATTTTAAAGATTATAATAGGATTAACCAATAAAAGAAAAATGTCAGTTTAGCTTTAGTGCCAGTACAAACTTACACATCTTGTTAAGCTTCTTTTGGCTTCAAATTTAAATTCTGTTATTAATATTTTTATACAAAAATTTAACTTAATATGTAAAACATGAAAAGAAAAAGTCAAATGTAACAGAAAAAATGTTTGAAATTTCAGCATCAACTATTTTCATTCCTAAGCAAAACTTAATACCTCTGACATAGTATCTTACTTTGCTATTAACATTCCTACAAATAGCAAAAAGATTTCTCTGATAATCTTTTTCTCAATTATGAAAAATAGTAAATCACTTACTAAGGAAAAAAACCACATCAAACATCTATAGCTTCTAAATAAATTACCCACCTATATTCCATCGCCTATATTTTGCGTCATCAAATTGTTGTCTCAAGACTAAGAAATCTATAACGTCAGGCATATCATGGTATCTAATGACAAATAGAAACAAATTGATTAGGTCACATACCTAAAAATACCTAAAAGATGTTCAAATGTATCTGAATCTTGAAAAACAATCTACAATACTAAGAAAACCATTGCCTCTTTCAACAGTCCTTACTTCATGGTAAATGATCCGCCAGTCAGTTTACCAGTATCAGGATCTAGAAAAGCAAGTTTAAGGCAGCAAAGGGTAGGTAATCCCACTTCATACTTTATGCCAACTATTTTCATAAGTTCTTGTTCCTGAGAGAGACAGAGAATATAAGACACCATCTTTACAAAATAAACCACAAAATAGACTGCTAAACATTGTTGAGAAAAAATCTCTTGGTTTAAATCTTGATCTGGATGGTGATGACTGTGTACATGTAAAAATTCACTGAGCTCTGTACTTAAGATTTGTGCACTTTATAGTATGCAAGTTACAATGAAATTTTTAAAAAGTAAAAAAGGAAAGAAAAATAAGGAGAACTTTACTAAAGTATAGTTACTAAAGTAAGTTTTCTATCACCATTCCAAAGACCTATTGGTAACTTTGAACTGTTGCTGACAAATCTAGAAATATGCATCAAATTTATGAATACAAAGCTTACCTTAGACTTATTACCTAATTTTCACTGTAACTAAATTTTGTACCCAACCCATAAACTGCACTGGAGTACATAAATTCAGTCAAATCTTGTGTTTCTCTGGATGAAAATTAAACACCTGCTACTCTCTAGCACTGCTTCAATTAAACAAGGTATCTTCATGATGCAGTTTCTTATTGTGTTAATAATAACCTTTGATACAATTTTCTCCAAAATCCATAATTGTATTTTTGGGGCTATTAAATAATAAATCAATGTCATACCCGTAGTTCCATTTTATGCCATGGTTGTTTTTTGGGATTGATGCTATATATTTTATTTTTCCGGGCCATTTCGACATAGGCTTCATGTCCTTGTCGGAAATAATAAACCTAAAAAATAAAGTCATAATCTTAAAACCTGGATGTGTTTCCTTTAATCCAATATACAGGGTATCAGCTGAAATTGCAACCAGAAAATCTAATGCCTTTTGAGCTAATAGAAATTCTAATATTTTCTCCTTCCTCTTTCTCTCAAGTTGTCTTAACATCACTAAATCATAACTGAAGTGTTCTAAATAACATTACTTTGAATACACACTTATAAGTTAAGATGAAAAGTTATTTTCTGGTTTCACAATTTTATTCTTAAATTCAAAATAAGTTAATCTATGTTGCATAATAATGTTGACTAACTAATAAGTTTATTGTCCACTTTTGTTGTTAACTTTTTTAGCAAGTGGTTTGTACATGTGCAGAAAACATTAAAATGAAAAATGTACTTTCACATATATTTTAATCCTTACACAAATCCTGGTAAGACAGCAGGGCACACATTTATCCACATTTCATGAAGATCAAATTTAAGTGACTCCTGACTACTGTCTTGGAGAACTAGTACTTGAACACAGCAGTCTGATGCCCACCAGTAGAAGAGCGTGTTTTAAAATGCTAAGTTTTTAGTAACATTTTGGGATAGCCACTATCCCATACTTTCATTCTATTCATTAATACCATTATTGCTCCAGTTGTCTGGAACTTTAAATGATGGAATAGTGCTGAACAATGAAGACCTTCAAGCACCTTCGAGCACCAGCAGCTAAAAAGACAACCTAACCATTTTGAAAGGAAATCATTCAACAAGGAATTACAAACTTTTCTGGCCATGTTGAAATAATATATTAAATATAATTTCACATCTTAATGCTGCAGGATGTTAAGATCTATCACTGTACTATACCACAACAATGTGGTAATGCTCTGTGCTCTTCAAGTCTTATGAGGCAAGTATGATTTTTAAATAAATTCTTTCAGACTGTTCTTTAGAATCACTCTAGCATTAAAAAGTTTGTTTTCTTTTTTTTCTTGAAGTGTCAATTACCACTTTATACTGTAAATTAGTGTGCTTTGCTAAAGAAGCCTCTATTTTAATTCCCTATTTATGTTCAATCTGTTGCACACCAGATAACACTGCCTCTTAAAATTTGTGTACAAAATAAGGAGACATTAACCTTGAGTAAAAAATGTTGAGACCAGTTCTTACATTTTCATTCTAAATTCACAAGTACATATTCTAAAACAATGGTCTCATCCTCAGTTTCTTAAAAATTAAATAGTATTTCTTATTCTAAGATTATAGATTTTTTAAAGATCTAATGAACTGTGAACACCGTGGGTAAACAAAACACTAACACTTTTAGAAATAAAATTAAATGAAAATAAATTGCTAAATTTCATTTTTCCTTTAACATGTTATACATTAAGCCTTAAGATAAATGAATATATTTTAATTTAAAAAGAAAAAGCTGGCAATAAAACCCTCTAAAACATGTATTTCTTTTTAAAACACTAACAAAATTTTCATTCTTACAATATTCAGATTTACAGCAGCTTCAAAGAGGATATCATTAGATTTTCACTCCTAATTGTACTTTCTCCATACACAGATACAAACATCTACAATGAGATACTTTACGAAACTGCTTCAATTTCCTAGAAGTCTATTTCAAGAGCTATTTAAAAATGTTTAAAACTATGTGAGGAAAAAAGGATAATTTAAAACTTTTAAAGTACCTCATCACCCATCTGTGGCACAAATGGACATCTTCGGGGAATAGTATCTGTAATCCATGTTGATGGCAACCATTCTTCTAATGTCAAACCGTTTTCAGTTAGTTCTCCCACAGCCAATCTCTGACAAAAGTTAGAACATTGTTAAGTAATAGTCAAAAAAGCATTAATCCACCAATCTACTCTTTGAAGTAACTATAAAGATAATTAAATAAAAGGGGAAGGGCACCATTGTACAACATTATATACAGTTGGCCCTGTGTATCCATGGGTTCCACATCCATGCATTCAACCAACCTTGACTGAAAATATTTGGAAAAAAAATTCCACAAAGTTCTAACAGGCAAAACTTACATTTGCTACATTCTGAATACTATGTTGAATTCACACAAATAAAATGATGTGTAGGCACTGTAGTAGGTATTATAAATAATCTAGAAATGATTTAAAGTATATAGGAGACTGTGTGCAGGTCACATGCAAATACTGTATGCCATTTTTTATAAGAGACTTGAACATCCCCAGATTTTGTTATCTACACGGGTCCTGGGACCAATCCTCTGTGTCTACTGGGAGATGATTATCCTTTAAGCAACAAAACACTTATTCTAGAAAAAATGGCAGCAGTGGCAACAGAGTTATTCAATCTCTCCAAATCACTGTCTACAAAGAGAACTAGAAGCAAAACCCAAAAATCCATAGCCAACACTCACAACAAGGTAACAAGATATCCCCACAAACCCCAAAGTACAAGCTCTGTGTATTCTCCTTTCCTTTCAAAATGCTATCAGTTTTATAAACATTCCATATAACAAACCAAGACAGCCTAGAGTTTTTTTTTTTAAATCCTAGTTATAGTAAGTTACAACTAAATAAGGTATTCTCACAGGAGCTGTAATGCAAGATGTAGAAGGCTAATTATTTCCATAAGCTGGACATTACACTTCTACACAGCATGAGAAACTATGCCTCTGAGAAAGTTCCTTAACTTTGCTGGTCACCCACAAGTGGCCACAATGGTCTTGATGTTGTTACCCTTAGACTCAGAAAAAAAATGAACTTTCTAAGAACATTTGAAACCTAATATTTTTATAAGTAAAAAAATGTTATGCAACTGATTAAAGTCTTTTGTGAATCCCATGTAATACATTAAAAATGACTGTACACTAAGACTGCTACATTTTACTCGTGTTTTTTAAAAACAAGGTAGTGTAACTATCACTATAAAATACTACTTGTTTACTAAAGGAAGCAATGCCATAACATGATATCAGAGAACACTACTTGCAATAGGTAATACTACTACTTCCCAACTGTAGTAGTTGTCATTTTCCTCTTTTTCCTATTAGCCACAGCCATACTGACTATTTCTCAGTCAAACACATCAAGAGCATTACCCTGGAGAGTTAGGGTAAAGGTCTTTGGTATTTACTATACGTGAGATGGGTTCATTACAGAATTTTAGGCAGAAGCATAGTATGGTCTCACTTATATTTTAAAACGATCACTCTGGATGCATCAAAACAAGGATCAGCAAATCATAACCCTCAGGGCAAGTCCGGCCTGCCACAATTTTCATAAATTTTTATCGGAACACAGCCATACCCATTTATGTATTGTCTATAAATGCTATTATGGCAGAGTAGCTGGCCTTCTGTAGAAAAAAATCTGTCAACCTATGCTTTAAAGAATAGACCCTAGGGAGAAAAAAGGATAAACAGGAAGACACATGAGATGCTACCACAGTAACATAAATGAGAGTTCAGGGTGATTCACACCAATGTGATGGCAGTGGAGTGGTGAAAAACAGTAAAGTGCTGAATATATTTATAATCCATTAGATAATTAATTCCCTGATGGACTGGGTGTGGAATATGAGAGAAAAAGAGGAATCAAAGGTTATCTCCAGGGTTTCTGATATAAACAACTAAGAGAGTCAACACATTACTGAGATAAAGAGGGCTGGGGTACAGCTGGTTTGAGAAAAAAGCTTGGTAAATAAGTTTTGTAGGTGTTAGATGTGAGGAGTAAAATGATATCCAAACAGTAATTTGATATATACACGGTTATCAAATAAAGTAGCCATTATGTTATGCACTGAGTATATCACAGAGATCCCACAACCAGGAACTTCCATGATGCTTTATTCAGAGCAGCTGCTATCAGTTTTGTATACTGAGGAGCTAAAAGTTTGTTTGAAAAAGGTTTCCTTTGACTAATAAAGACAGAGAAGTTTGAAAATCACAATTCTAGCCTCAATATGGACTATTAATTGCTAGGCACGGATTTCTCCCCATAAGGAATTTATCTATGTTCAATGGGGAAGCTAACAACTTTTACATCAAGACAGGTAAGTTGTATATTGAATAAGAATAATCATATGTATGACTGAAAGACTTTGGCATCACCAAAAATCATTATGAGGACATATCTTATTCCCCAATAATTCCTGAGGAACTTAGAAAGTTTGGTTGAGGAAGATTTCTGTCACTTATTAATTATAACCATTAAGGGGTTAAGAATGCATTGAGTATTCTTTAACATTTCCAGCTCCATGATTTGAGGTTTTTTAAACTATGGAAAGCATAAATAATTTCTTTCCTTTTCAACCATGGGAATGCTTCTAGGCGCAGCTCAAATCTTATTTCCTCTAGGAAATCTCATCTGAAATCTCAACATAAGATGCCCCTGTTTAAGAATGGAAATAATTTTATGTTTATTTGAGATAACTACAGGACTAGGGAATAAGAACAAGTCCATCTACTGTTACATCACTGCTAGGCATGTGAACAAAATTTAAACTAAAGGGAATACCCTCCAGTATCCTAACCTTACCATATTTAAAGTGACCCACATAATTCTACTGGCAGAGTCATCCTATCACAATACTTTGTTGCAACAACACAGTGAAATTAAAATATGCCAAATGTTAACAATAGATCTATATGTGCCAGTGCATGAAGGAGCCCATGGTATTAGCTTGAGGAAAAGTATCAAATTAAGGGGACCAGATGAAGCAAACTGTACTCTTGGGATGAAGGAACTGTTCTCACAGTAACTTGTCACTGCAAACCTCAGAAGTTCATCAAAACTGTCCTGAGATGAAAAAGAATATTTACCTTATTAGCCAGAAACATGGCTAAATCAGTTTTCTTTAACCAATCTGTCTACTACATACATTAAATAACAAAACAGACTACATTTATCATCACTGACAAGGTAGAAAAGAAAACGTGTGGGTAAATGTGTGGCATTCTCTTTGGTAAAGCTTCCCCAAACAAAAGCAAAGGAGGCAACAAGAAAAATAGGAGCTGTGGAATCTAAATTAAAGTAACTGATAATTATAAAGCTGAAACAAGAACTCAACAAATGTAGATAAAATAAACATTTAAAACAGATATATTCTTATACTTTTTGAAAGCTTTGTGGGAATAAAGACCCTATGGTCTCCTACTTATTTAATTCTACAAACGACAACTTATACTTAAATGGCAGAGGTTACAAAAAAATCTTCCTTTTAACCAAATACTGCTTCCCATTTACAGTCTTTTGGGAAGCAGAAAACATGTCCCTCATGTTGTATTTACTTTAGAACAAAAATTAAACAGCTCTCATTTTCACTCCTATGTTAAAGAATTTCAACTCCGTAAGAGCTGACAGATATTCTTCCTATAATATTTCTTATGTTCTCTGCTTTCTCTCAAATTGTCCACAGACGTAATTGTGGTAATCAAATCAATACTGCTACTGACCAAAGGACTGAAAACTTATGGCTCACACACTGTAGATTAATGAAGGAATGTTACAAGACCATCTTACCCAACTTTAGCTTCATATTTGCCTTGGAGTCAATTGTAACAAGTTGTGTCATTTCTACTCTGTGTGATGTTCCTCACAGACTTCATTTTCAGCAATAACAATTAATAAGGATCGTTAAACATAAAGGCAATTCACAGGCTAATATACTATATGTTTTGTATCATTATGTATTTCACATAAAAAATCCCACTAAACTGTCAAGAAAAATCTGATCTTTTTAAGATTAAATGTTCAATGTTTAGAATATGTCAATTTTGTAAGTAAATACTTTTACATGCTAAATATCTAAAAACTCGAATAAACTAAATATATTTAGGTATACTTTTTTACTACTGTGTACTTCTGAGTTTTTTCTATTATTCTTTGCTGAAACACTTCAACAATGTTTGTGATCAATTGTACTTCAACATGTGTGCTTTAAACTGTTTCCCTAGAAAACACCAAATTTGTAATTTTAAAAACCAAACCTTTTGTTTTCTTTCTTTGGGCTTCTTTTTCTTTGGTGATATTGGTCCATCTTTTTCTTCATTTACTTTTTTCTTTTCCTTTTTAATCTGTTTTTGCTTCTGTTTTTCAGATTCCTCTTCTTCATCTGAACTGCTTTCTGCTTTCTTGGTTTTATTCTTAGGAACTTTCTTTGGTGGCTGCAGATTAATTCCTGCATCTGCTGTCCAGTCAGAGTAATCACTGGAGTAGTCACTAGAAGGAGAGAAGGGATCATTAGATAACACACAAGACAAAATTTTAAGACTTGTTTTATAAAAATGAAAAGAAAGATTATAATAAAGACAAATGACAGAACAAATACTTAAACTAACAAAAAAAATACTTCCCTAATTTTCAACTCATCTTCAAAAGTTTCTTGAAATTCTATAGGCTTTACTTAAATATCACAAAAAAACTCCCCCAAAACCTGAAGATACACAAAGTCACAACTTTAAGTGAAAAAACAAATTTAAGTACCTTCCAAGATTTTAAGAAAAATATTGACTTCTGAGTGTTGCATATGTTACAAATTCTGTGAGCATATAAAAATAAGAGGGGGTCACTTTTCTCAGTTCTAATGACAGCATAAAGATTACCCTGCAGAGCACAGAAGGTGTCAACATTAAGGAGATATGGGGATTCCTTTTTTAAGGGGAGGTGGGAGTTCCAGACAAGGGGAACTCTTATGGTCCAGTACTAGTGCTCTCAGGGTAGCTGGATATTGAACTGGCAGAGTCAGAAGTGTTCCTATCCAGGAGAAAGACTGTGTTTGCAAACTTTACTCTGTATGTAAAGCAACAAAATTTCATTTAGATAAAATTATTCTACCTACCTGCACCCTAAACCTTAGGTGTATCTTATGCTTCAAAGCATGCCATGATTCAGAAAAATACAGGCCTTACTATATTTTGTATACTGCTTCCAATCATGTTTGTCATTTCTTTTTAGTTTACCTTCATTGACAAATGATTTATTGAACCAATCATGTTGCAAAATAAAGAATCTAGTTGTATTATCTTCTATATTAATTTTAGTATGTGAGCATATTTACTTATTTTGTACAATTTTATGAACATAAATGTCTTAAAGGAATCAAGTTATACTATGTTAAAAGCAGTAATTAGCTTTCCTAGATTTAATGATACATGACCTCATGCCTCTAAAAATACTGCTGTTAACATTAACACTCAAAAAGCAGATTTTTCTGGAGCTTTATTCCATTGTCACTACCCCTCCCCACTACCCCCTCCACTGTCCAAATGTTCTTTATAAGCACGTACCTAAATCTGATTATCCTAATCATCCCAGATAAGAATCAAATAATTAAGATGTTTTCTAACATGATTTAGTGATTTCACTATGAAATTTTAAATGATTTTTAAGAACTTACACTACTTTCAGATATGCTATTCTAAAATAGGTTGTCTTCAACTTATGAGCATTTTATTTATACTAGCTCCAGCCATGGCCACTATAAATGCTACCTGCCAAATCACACAGTTATCACTCTCTGGAGTACTTGGCTCTTACAGAAGATCTTCTGCTGTCAGCATAAACATAATTACAAACTCCAGAGCCCAGCATTCTTTACAACTGTCCTCAACTGCTAAAACCACCACTGCTCTTTTAATACAGGACCCCCCATGTCATCTCAGGGTTTGAAATACTCTGATTCTGCTGTTGAGTCAAAAGAAATTGAATTTTTCCTTCAATGACCTGTCTTGAATACAGAAAACTACTAGATATAACCACACACATTTGCACATCATTACCAGAAATCACTACTGTGGGAATAGGAAAGCCCTTGATTGTAGAACTGAGGAACTCTTACAGCCTCTACTTCATAATTTGTCCCTTCTATTTTAAGAGCCACTAAGGTGGGGGATAAGTGTAGCAGCTAATCATAATTGCCATCCCCAAAGGCTATACTCTCTTCTTGCTATTAAGACCTTCCAAAGTTAGCCAAGGTCATAAGCTCTGCAACAATGTGAACCGCTAGTATAAGGAGCTGAAGGAATCCTCACTGGTGTGGTCAAATAAGGTAGGGATAACAAGAAAAAGGAGAGCTTATTCCTCTTATCATTAGTATACCATAAATTCCACTATATAAGATAGTTAACTCAGGAGGCTTGCATTGCTTTCTTAACTTCACACTTTTCAAAACCAGTAATGAAACTGGTTTGCAATTCAACATTATAACAGTATTCAGAAGAAACAATACTAAGATGATAAAGTTAAAAGTATCATTTTGCAGATCTAGTTGCAATCACCAAAAAATTATTTTCTATAGAGAACATATATCAGAAAATCTACATTTCATACAATTTCAAAAACTCTCTGAAGAACTTTGGACTTACAGAGACTTTGAAACGTGTTGCTGGTTAAAAAAAAAAAAATCACCTTTCTGAAGATTTTATGTAACATTTGCAGAAATAAAAATCATTCATTTACCTAGAACTGCCATCACTGTGCCATGCTCTCTCTTCTTCTTCGGATGTTCCACCACTGACAGCAACTACTTCGCCTTCCTAAGATATGTTGAATACACGTCTTATTGCATAATTTTATAAAATAACATTTTATGATTACAGAAAATATAATATCAGTCATATTGGGATATTTAAAATTTGATTTAAATTAGTTGCAAAGGGTGTTGTGGCTCACGCCTATAATCCCAACACTTTTGAGAGGTCGAGGTGGGCGGATCCCTTAAGGTTAGGGGTTCGAGACCAGCCTGGCCAACGTGGCGACACCCTGTCTCTACTAAAATACAAAAAAAATTAGCTGGGAATGGTGGCGGATGCCTGTAATCCCAGCTACTTGAGAGACTGAGGCACGGAATTGCTTGAACCCAGGAGGCGGAGGTTGCCGTGAGCTGAGATCGCACCACTACACTCCAGAAAGAGACTGTCTCAAAAATAATAACAATAAAATAATAAAAGAGTCAGCTGCTGCTCTTTAAAAAATTAGTTGCAAAATACAGCTTTTACCTTTTTTCACAAATAAATGAGAATACATAAATGTATATAAAAACATAATACTAATATTGGATTCAGAGCAATCCTACAGATTACCATTGTAAAAGCCTCATAACATATCTTCTAGATAAAATGGTATCAAATTCCATATTTACATTTGAAATTAATTTTTACTTCTTGAGCCTTTTTAAATCACTAAGCTTTCTTTTCTATAGGTGCTTTGAGAAGGCATATTTATGTTTTATTTATTATAGGCACATTTATGTTTTACTTATTAAAACAGCTGTCCCATATAAAAAAGGATGTTCCACTTCTAGTCTTATTTTATCCAAATGGTAAAGGACTAAAAAATACTTAAACACTCTGTTTCTCTTTAGTAAATATTCACGAGTCAACAAAGAATATTATCTGTGAAAGCATTTTCTTCATAAAGTTGGGTTTTTTGATGGCAAAAATGTTGCATGTCTTCCTCGCTTAAATAAACTTTATGCTCCAATAACAATAACACCTCGTATTTATTAAGCTTTTACTGTATGTTACAAACTATGCTAAGCACTTTGTATGTATCACCCCATTTGGGCTTGACAATGCACTATTGGTGATAGAGAGTTATTTAAATAAAACAAACTAAAGCTTTAAAAAGTTGAGAATTTTGCCCAAGGCGACACAACTAATAAGCAACAAAACTTGATTTAAGCCCAGGTCACTTTAGTCCAAACCCTGGACAACATTCTGTAAGAATGGTGTTACTTACTTGCTCGGCATATTCAGATAACTTTTAAAGAGGACAATGGGGTGGATTCTTTTAATATTTAAATAAAATAATATATTTGGGACAAAAGTTTTCCCATTTTGATGTTTTAATGAAGAATGTGATTATATGTCTATTCCACAGTTATGAAAACTAAGCAAAAATGAAAAAATCACATTTGCATATTTTATTAACAAAAAGCACATTTTACTAACAAATTTAATCACTGCTTGATATAACAAATCTAAGCAAGTGATATAATTTTTCCCACATTTTGTGTGTTACTTCCTTAAAGGGGGGAAAAAAGAAACAGAATTATTCCTACATTCCAAATACGAAATACTAAAGTACAAAACATTTGAACCAAAAAATCAGAATTCTTTCCAATTAATTAGTATACTGTGCCCAAAGTGATACTTTGTTTTCAATGGGCTCCTCTAGAAATATATTCTAAATTTCTAAAAGGATGTTAAAGCATAAACAAATTAGTTTGAAGACACTTGAAGGACTTATTGTAACAGATGTGTTTCTGGAAATACAGTTCTTAAGTTTCTAATAAACAATATTTTAAATATTATATAGAAACTTAATATTTAGAAGAAACTCTTTCAAAAATAGAGACATTTTATAAGATAAATAATTAGCCCACATGTATTTTATGTTTTGTATGTCTATCCAAATTACCATGTGTCAAGTTTATATAATCAGTATATTTCTCTTTTTTTGCCAGAATGAATATATCATTTTGACCTGGCCATATGAGGACCCAAAGCCATTGGAGACTAACTTAAATTGTGGTTAGAATACTCTCAGTTTGAGAGTTAATGTTGCCCTGGATAAAGAGAATATATTTAGAGAATTCTCATATATGCCTAGCATTTCAAAGCACAACATGGTTTCAAAAGTGTATAGTAGTCAATATCTAAAATGATTACATCTCTAACCTGTAAAGAAGGAAGGTGATGGGAAGGGTTGAGAAGAATAGAGGAATAGAGATGGTTTAACTGCTTAATAAGATTGGTTTATGACTGCAAACTGATTGCCTTCATTGAAATAATATATAATTTAGTAAGGACAGTAATATTTACTGAAATAATGACACATGAGGAATATTTAAAAATTACACTGAGAAAGCTATAAACTGGTACAGAGATTAAAAACCAACAAAAATTGTCAAATACTTATTGATTTGTTGTTATATTTACACTATACTACAGCTTCATGGTACCACTTAAAAAGCTTGGCTTTAAAGTAAAACAAACTTGCATTTATTCCCTGCTCTACCTCTTAACAGGTGACTGTATAGTCTAAATATCTTTGAGCCTCAGAATCCTTATCTATAAAATGAGAATAATTAATTCACATGAGTTTATTTTGTGGATTTGAAATTATGTGTATGTGTGCTATGCCTAGAAATAGACTTTTAGAAAATAAAAGCTGTATCGTAAGACCCCAAAATGCCATATTTAAGCTACATCTACAAACATATCAATAAATGCAAAGAATTAAACTCATATTTAAAAAAATAAGTAAAAATGACATCTAATTTATGAATGTGCTGATATCTTACATCTGAAGAACTACTGCCATTTTCTATCTCTTCTGAGGGTCTAGGAGTCTCTTCCAATGCAGATCTAGTACGATAATTGTGTTGATTTGTCTGTTGCTTTTTGGATTCTCCAAGATCCAGGAAATGCTCATGAGCATGATTCTAGAAAAAAATAAATTTATTCACAGATTGTTTAAAGAGCAGGATTTTTAGTTTAAAAGTTAAAATTTTTTAATTAAAAAAATTCAAGCTGGGCATGGTGGCGCATGCCTGTAGTCCCAGCTACTCGGGAAGATTGCTTGAGCCTAGGAGTTCAAGGCTGCAGTGAGGGATGATTGCACCACTGCACTACAGCCTGGGTGACAAAGTGAGACAATTTATCCTAACATACAACAACAATAAAAACATTTGTTCATATTTAAGATATCACTTAAATGGACGAGGTTATAGTACCAACTCAAACATTTTAACATTCATCAAGTTAAAGGCTTACCATGGTTATGTTGAAATTTACTTGCTGATTGATTAGTCACAAAAACTCTGGTTTTTTTTCTAATTAATGACAGACATAAGGATTCATGATAAATGACTAAACCAAACACTGAACTCTTCTGTATCTACATCAAACCTACAGAAATGATGTAAGAAAAAGGATAATGGGCTATGAGGCATATGTAACAGGCAGAGGCAAATTGGAAACCAAAATGGGGATCATAAAGCTACCCTGCCACTATGAAGATAAGATGCCATGTGGCTGGGTTATTTTTCTTCTGCTGGAATAAATGTGAGGAGTCTTCTGCAGATGAGAATACAACCAATAAGCACTAAAAAACTGACAAAGTACAACACAGTGATGAAGACAAACTCAATAAACATTAAAATTTATACCTAAAACACACAAAAAAAACTTAATAAAGCTATCTCAAAAGCGAATACAAAGGCCAGCCATGGTAGCTCATGCCTGTAATCCCAGCATTTTGGGAGGCCAATGTGGGAGAATCCTGCTTTGGGATCAGGAGTTCAAGACTAGCCAGGGCAATGGCAAGACCCTATCTCTACAAAGTTAAAAAATAAAATTTAAAGTTAACCAGGCATGGTGGTATAAACCTATAGTCCTAGCTATTTGGGATGATGAGGCAAGAGGATCACCTGAGGCAGTCCAAGGCTGCAGTCAGCTAGGACTGTCCCATCGCACTCTGTCCTGGGTAACACAATGAGACACTGTCTCCCCACCAACCAAACAAAAAAGAGAATCACATCCATGAAATAAATGCAGGGCCTTGTCTTAGAAAAAAACAAAGACTCAATTAGACATCCTTGAAATCAAAAATAACCAATTAAATTAGGGAAAAATAAATGATAGCCAGCTGACGACATAAATAATACTGGTTATTCCAGTTTTTGCGACCACAGACGCTAAAAATATGTGAGTGTGCATGCACACACATATATGTATACATATACATATCGTTCCTTTTATTTCTTAAGTCTTTGAAGTACTATTGAATTAAGAGATAAGCACATCTTTTAATTTATTAATAGATACTAACATATTCCATCCAAAAAGGTAGTAGCAAGCAATACAAACTCTCATCATCATTATTTAAGTTTATCTCAGCAAAGGATGCAAAAAAGGTATGCTTTCTACTTACCATGAAAAAGCCAACCAATCAATCAACCAAAACACAAGATTATTTCAGAAAGAAACTTTCCTTTATTATACTAACAGGAATTCTACCACTGTGAGGTCCTACTGATCCCAGGGTATGATACACTTAGTAAAGAAAAAAGGACTACTTGAGTATTTTGAAGAGATGAGTAATAAAACAGAAAAGTGAATTCTAGAAAAGAAGACTGATTTAGGAGTTTTAAAAAACTCAAATGAAAAAAAGGAAGGAACACAAAGCTGGTGAAGAAGGCCTGTTATTTATTTTTCCTTTGTTTCAATAATTGCTTTAGATAGTGACTTGGACCTAAAAAGAAGTTTCACATAGGCTTCCTCAATTACAGACTCTAAGGCTCTGAAGTTTTCAAGCTGTTTTTCTCCAAAATAAAAAAAAAAAGAAAAGAAAAAAAGGAAAAAGCGATACTTGTGATTCCTTCACACTCAGGGAAGTATATATCTCTCTCCAATTAGGCCACGACCAATTGAAATCTACTGGGTGCAAAAGCTTTTCCAGAGTAGGATGACAGAAAAGCCAATCGGTCAAAACTATTAGGGACAATCTACCTCTCTTAAGGGAGAAAATGAGAAATATTATCTATAGCAGCATTAGCTGACTTGATTATCTAGAATAATGAATAGATGCAAGACACCACAAAAAGACATAGAAGAACATAACAAAATGCTATTTTCAGACTGTACAAAGATGGCGCACAAGATTATGAAGAGCTAAAGAAAGTTCTTGATGAGGCTTTAGTGTAATTTATTAGAATTTCATGAGTATATAAGAATTGGCACTTTGGGAAAGGGTGTGCTACAAAGCAGAAATGGAATTAAAAATTTTAAATAGTAAACAATAGATAATCCAGAGATAACCAAGAATTACTATGTTAATTTTTACCATTAACCTGTTTATAATAACATTTTAAATTACGAAATGGAGCCTTAAAATGGTCACTATACTTAAGAAGCAAATATTAAACATCAAAATAATTAATATGTACCTTTGAGACAGTGGGTATTTTATTCTCTTTTGGAACAGTTAAGTGTTTTCTTTTCTCTTCTGACCTGTAAGTCTTTATTTCTTCTTCTCCCTTTGCAGTTCTCCATTCTTCTTGCCTACTGAAAGACAAAAGCCATATGCATTAATCTAGAATTTTACACATAACTTTCCTCCAAAAGGAATATTAGGTGTCAGGAAAGGAACGCTACTCCTGATGTTTTATTTTAAGATGGAAGCACGTGATAAAGATTTCTGAGTTTAATTTCATAGGTTGCGGGCTCAGGACATCTGGCATTAAATGACTGAAATAATGGAAAGACAAACTCTATCTACTCCAACTTAATATGGTCTTTGGCAAACCAAGTATTAGATTCTGGGAACATGGTGATTCCTAGGATATTTTTCCAAGAGTGAGAAATTGGATTTTTTTTTTTTTTTTAAGGATAGGGCCTATGCTTTGATAATCTTCTGTTCCATATAGATAGCTGGAATCTCTTTAAAAATTCAATACAACAGAGCCCGAGGTTACACTGAAAGCCCTGAAAGAACTACACTCTTTCCAGAGACAGGGAGGTCAGGTTTCACTGACTGAAAAAACTCAAACCATCAAGGTGAAACTGAACAACACAAATTGAGGAACACTAATTTTAAACTTTAATTTAATAAAAAAAAAAAATGAACTCATGAGAAGATAATTTTATTTTTTATTTCAATATCTTACAACTTTAAAGTTTTTGAAATGCAAGGGTACTTGAACTTTAATTCTCCCTTAAGATTTCATAATAAGAAGGTAGTTAATACTAAAACACAGTGCAACTATATACTGTTGATATTTCTTTACTAGATGATATTAAGGTTATCATGTTACTTAACTGCACAATCTCCACTGTGGCTGGCCATAATTCTGAATGGAAAATAAAATGAGCAAATTTAAATCTTCTGAAAAGAACAGGTTTGGATTTAATTTTTTTGTTCTTAATTTTTTTTAAAAAAATTAAACTTTTTACTGCAATCATTATAGATTAACATACAGTTGTAAGAAATAACAGGGCAATTATTTGTATCCTTTATCCAGTTCCCCCAAATAGTAACATTTTGCAAAACTTTGCATCCTTTATCCAATTCCCCCAAATGGTAACATTTTGCAAAACATCGTACAACATCAGAAGGAGGATGCTGACATTTATACAATCCATTGATCTTACTCAGACTTCCCCAGTTTTACTTCTATTCGTTTCTATTAGTTTGTGTGTGTGTGTACACAGGCATACATGTTTTACTGTGCTTTGCAGATAGTGCATTTTGTTTTACAAGTTGCAAGTTTGTGGGAACCCTGCAGCGAGCAAGTGCCATTTTTCAACCACATATGCTAACTTCGTGTCTCTGTGTCACATTTTGGTAATTCTTAAAATATTTCTGCCTTTTTCACTACCATTATATCTATTATAGAGATCTGTTGTCAGTAATTTTTTATGCTTCTATTGTAGTTGTTTTGAAGCACCACGAACCTCACCTATAACTGACAAATGTTACATGTGTTCTGACTGCTCCACCAACTAGCCATTGCCCCATCTTCTCCCTCTCCTCAGGCCTCACTATTCCCTGAGACAGAACAATATTAAAGTTAGGCCAATTAAAAACCCTAGCTGATCCAGTGAAAACATCTCTCACTTTAAATCAAAGGTAGCAATGATTAAACTCTGTGATGAAAGCATGTCAAAAGCTGAGACAGGCTGAAAGCTATGCCTCTTGTGCCAAACAACCATGTTTTGAACGAAAAGGAAAAGCTCTTGAAGGAAGTTAAATATGCTACTCCAGTGAACATAGGAATGATATGAAAGTGAAGCAGGCTTGTTGCTGATACAGAAATAGTTTTTGTGGTCTGGATAGAAGATCAAACCAGCTACAACATTCCTTTAAGCCAAAGCCTAATCCAGAGCAAGGCCCTAACTCTCTTCTCTTCTATGAAGGTTGGAAGAGGGGGAAAAAGCTGCAGAAGAAAAGTTGGAAGCTAGCAGAGGTTGGTTCATGAGGTTTAAGAACTACCTGTGTAACATAAAAGTGTAGGGTGAAGCAGCAAGTGCTGATGAAGTAGCTGCAGCAATTTATCCAGAATAACTAGCTAAGATCACTGAAGAAAGTAGCTACACTAAACAATAGATTTTCAATGTAGTAACAGATCAAACAGCCATCTAAATGGAAGAAGGTATCATCTGGACTTTCACAGCTAGAGGGAAGTAAGGGCTTGGCTTCAAAGCTTCAAAGGACAGTCTAAATCTCTTCTTAGGGGCTAACGCAGCTAGTGACTTCAAGTTGAAGCTAATGCTCATCTATCATTCCAAAAATCTTAGGGCACTTAAGAATTATGATAAATATACTCATCTTGTGCTCCATAAATGAAACAACAAAGTCTAGATGGCAGCACATCTATTTATAGCGTGGTTTACTGAATATTTTTAGCCCACTGTTGAGACCTACTACTCGGAAAACATGATTGCTTTCAAAATATTACTGTTCATTGACAATGCACCTAGTCACCCAAGAGCTCTGATGGAGATAAACAAGGTGATTAGTATTCTTTTCATGCCTGCCAAGCGAACATCCATTCTGCAGCCTGTGGGTCTAGGAGTAATTTTGATTTTCAAGTCTTTTTATTTAAGAAATTACATTTCAGGGCCGGGCGCGGTGGCTCACGCTTGTAATCCCAGCACTTTGGGAGGCCGAGGCGGGCGGATCACGAGGTCAGGAGATCGAGACCACGGTGAAACCCCGTCTCTACCAAAAATACAAAAAATTAGCCGGGCGTGGTGGCGGGCGCCTGTAGTCCCAGCTACTCGGAGAGGCTGAGGCAGGAGAATGGCGTGAACCCGGGAGGCGGAGGTTGCAGTGAGCCGAGATCACGCCACTGCACTCCAGCCTGGGCGACAGAGCAAGACTCCGTCTCAAAAAAAAAAAAAAAAAAAAAAAAAGAAATTACATTTCATAAGGCTATTGCTGCACTAGATAGTTATTCTGCTAACAGATCTGGGCAAAGTACATTGAAAACCTTCTAGAAAGGATTCACCATTCTAGATGCCATTAAGAACATTCATGATTCATGGGAAGAGGAAAAGTATCACTGTTAACAGGAGTTTGAAAGAAGCTGATTCCAACCCTCATAGATGATTCCGAAGGCTGAAGAGATCAGTGGAAGAAGTTACTGTAGATGTAATAGAAATGGCAAGAGAACTAGAATTAGAAGCGGCAACTAAAGATGTGACTGAATTGCTGAAGTTGCATAATAAAACTTTAAACGAATGAGGAGCGGCTCATGGATGGACAAAGAGGTTTCTTGAGGGAGGCTACTCTAGTGAATATGCTTTGAATATTGCTGAAATGTTAACAAAGGATGTAGAAAACTATATGAACTTGGCCAGGTGCGGTGGCTCATGCCTGTAATCCCAGCACTTTGGGAGGCTGAAGAGGGCAGATCACAAGGTGAGGAGATCAAGACCATCCTGGCTAACACGGTGAAACCCCGTCTCTACTAAAACTATAAAAAATTATCCAGGCATGGTGGTATGCGCCTGTAGTCCCAGCTACTGGGAAGGCTGAGGCAGGGGAATTGCTTGAACCTGGGAGGTGGATGTTGTGGTGAGCCCAGATCACACCACTGCACTCTAGCCTGGGCAACAGAGTAAGACTCCGTCTCAAAAAAAGAAAAGAAAAGAAAAGAAAAGAAAAGAAAAGAAAATTACATGAACTTAATAAAGCAATGGCAGGGTTTGAGAGGACTGACCCAGTTTTGAAATAAGTTCTACACAGAAATATTTCATGAGAGGAGTCAAATCAATGTGGCAAACTTTATTATTGTCTTATTTTAAGAAATTGCCACAGCCACTCCAACCTTCAGCAACCTCCACTCTGATCAGCCAGCCACCATCAACATTGAGGCAAGACCCTTCACCAGCAAGAAGAGTATAATCACTGAAGGTTCAGATGGTTGTTAACATTTTTCAGCAGTAAAGAATTTTCAAATTAGGTATGTAGTTTTTTTCAGACATAATCATATTGTTCAATTAACATTATAGAATAGTATAACCTTAACTTTTACATGCACTGGGAAACAAACAAACAAACAAAATCATGTGAGCTGCTTTACTGCACTGGTCTGGAACCAAACCTGCAATATCCCCAAAGTATGCCTGTATCTTAGCAACCTAAATCTGTTCTCCATTCCTATACCCTTGTCATTTCAAGAATATTCCATAAACGGAATTATACAGAATGTACTTTGAAATTATTTTTCTCCACTCAGCATAATTCCCTCAAGATTCATACCCATTGTATCAATATGCTGTTCCTTTTTATTGCACAGTAGTAGTCCATGGTGTGAATATACCATTGTTTAACCATCTACCCACTGAAATACATCTGGGTATCTTTCTGGCTTTTGGGTATTACAAATAAAGCTGCTATACATTTATGTTCAGGTTTTTGTGTGAACATGAGTTTTCATTTCTTCATGATAAATTCCCAATAGTGCAACTGCTGGGTCATATGACAGGCAGTTGCATGTTTAGGATTTTAGGAAAGTACAAAACTGTTTCCCAAAATGGCTCTATCATTTTACATTCCCACTAGCAATGCATGAGTAATTCAGTTTTCTCTACATCCTCTCTAGCATTTGGTGCTGTCACTTATTTTTTATTTTAACCATTCTGAGAAGAATGCAGTGATATTTCATTGTGGTTCCAACTTGTATTTCCCTAATGGTTAATGACATTGATTATCTTTTCATGTGCTTATTTGTCATCTATAGATCCTCTTTGGTAAATGTCTGTTCATGTCTTTTGCCCATTCTCTGGTTGGATTCTGTTGTTTACTATTGAGTTATGAGAATTATTTCTATGTTACTTAGCCCCCTGTTGGGTATGTCATTGGATTCCATTTTAATTAATGGATGAGGCTGACCCATTTCAGAGAGCCTTTTTAAAAGGAAACTTTAGACTACCCACTGAAGAGATTCTTAGGAAGATTCCCATAGGATGAGTACAAAGTTTTAGAGACAAAGCTCTAGGAAGCCCAAAGAAAGAATATCTGTTAAAGTTATGGCCACAGTCTTGCTTGACCACAGGCCAATGAATAGTTAAGCCCAATGATAAAGGAATAAAACGATGAAGAATATTTGAAGACAAATAAATCTTCCTCACTCCTCAGGTTCCCTTCCATGTGCAGGAGCCTCAACCAACAACTAGCAACCTTATCTCCTGACTCATTCCTCTCCAGAGGAGGAGTAAATTAGTCAACTGATATGCTCTGGAAGAAAAACCCAGCTTAGCACAGCCCAGCCTTATGCCATTGTGTGCAATTATACATTTTGCCCCGCATCTTAAAGAAGCAAACCACATGTCCCACAAGGGAAGAAAAACTGTGGCCCACTGCTATCTGTGTCTGGTGAATATTACTTTTTGTTACTGATATGGTTTTTGTGGAATATTACTTTTTGTTACTGATATGGGTTTTATTTCATGAAATAAAAAGTGAAAGTAACAAACAGTGATAGTCTGATTTACTATGTGTCTTATTCTCCATGTTATTTTTCAATTATTTCAGAATTGGTGTTGAAAAAATAGGCATTATTTATTTGACCCCTTTCAAACCTTAACATTAGAATTAAAAAGTAAACAAGAATCTAACTAAAAATATACCACGTGAGTTAATTAATTTATGACAGATAACTGGGTATATTTGTCATAAAAAAGTGTAAATGTGTACCTTTGGTGTGTATTTAATTCTAAATCCTAACATAAATTCAAAGTATGTCCAATCAAAAAGCATAATCTATATGAACATTAAGACCAAAATTTTAATTATGTAATTACTACTATCTTCTGAGTTGAAGAACTAGACAATCTTAAATTCAAATTCACATTTTGACCTTCATACTTAGAACATACTTCATACACAGAAATCAGCCTTACTTAGGTTCATATAGGCCTCATTCATGAGTATTTCATGACTGAAGATCAAAAGGAACTGGATAAAAAGTTCCCTCACGGCATGGTCTAAGAGAATAGAATTTTATTAAATCAATACTTTTAAAGTCATAAATGTATACTTTTAAATATAAATATTTTAATATATATAAAATCTTTATGTATTTTCCAATTAATTTTTTTTTGCATCTGAATATCATGTGAATGGCTGGCTAAATCCATTTAAAAATTAAATAATTATAACAAACTTTACAAAATGTATTTTAAGATATAGTTAAACAAGACAAGCCAAGACTGAAATACGCTACTCAATAAAACCTCCTATTTGGTCAATCCAAATTTATGATTTTCCTGTTGACCTTAACACATATTATTCTTATCATTTACATAAATCATTCTAGAAATAAATATATCTTAGAAACTTAATTTTTCTACAGTCATGAATAGTTTATACTACCCTTCCAGATAAATTTCAGAGGAATTACAGGGCTGAAAAGGTATTATGCTGTGAATGCTGTTAACTCAAAATGAACCCAAGGAACTATGGTACATAACAATTCACAACTTCCCTTACCTGGCTACACCAGCTGATAGCTCGGGTACTACCACCCTTCGACTCCAAGCTACAAGATCCCGCTCTGTGGCTATTTCACTTCTTGGTGCGTTGCTGTGCATTTGCCGTACACCTTCGATTTGTCCACTACGTCTTAGTCCTACGTTTGGTGGTGAATGAACCTCTGAGGTAGAACTTATGGAGCCTAAGTGAAAAAGTTGGAGCCTAAGTGATTAAGTTCTACTTAGAGATGTTTCTCCATTAGTTTATAACAGAAAAAAAGAGATAATACACTATCTTCCATATGAAACTTCATATTGTGGCAAACTAATTAAATTACCGTATCAGGAACTAAACCACAGGCAAAAGTGGTTTAATGAAAACAAAACATGGTTATTCAGTTGATTAGGTAAGTCAACGAATCATAACTATAGACTATTAAGCCCCAAGGATATAAAATCATTACTTTAAAAAAATGCTAAGTATTTTTGAGAAGACTTCATAAGAAGCAAACTAGACAAACCCAAGAGTATTTATGGTTCATAAATTTGTTTTGACTCTTAAAGTTTAACAATATACAACAATAAGGGTGATGAGATGTTCAAGAATGTGGCTTTGACTATTCTACATGTTTACTATAGAAAATATGGAAGAATATACACATTTAAAAACTCATTATCTCGGCCGGGCGCGGTGGCTCATGCTTGTAATCCCAGCACTTTGGGAGGCCGAGGCGGGCGGATCACGAGGTCAGGAGATCGAGACCACGGTGAAACCCCCTCTCTACTAAAAATACAAAAAAAAATTAGCCAGGCGTGGTGGCGGGCGCCTGTAGTCCCAGCTACTCGGAGAGGCTGAGGCAGGAGAATGGCGTGAACCCGGGAGGCGGAGCTTGCAGTGAGCCGAGATTGCGCCACTGCACTCCAGCCTGGGCGACAGAGCGAGACTCCGTCTCAAAAAAAAAAAAAAAAAAAACTCATTATCTCTAACTTGAAATCTCATTATGAACCATTTTCTTAGGTCATTAAATATTCTTCAAAACCCTGATCATTTTGGCAGCCTAATATTTCATTTTACGGATGTACCATAATTTCTTAAACCACTTAACACTGTGGGAGATTTAGGCTGTTTCAATTTTTTAAATATTCCACTTAAAATAGAATATCTGCTTACCTCTACTTAAACGGCTGGTATTACTGATACCTGCTTCACCAGAACGTCTCAGGTCTTGCTCCTGTTGTAGTCTTTGAATCATGCTGTCCAGTGGGCTGATCTCCTGGTTTGCCTGCTGACTTAAAACTTGATTCAGTCCTATACAATACCACACAAAATATTACGAATATTTTAGCTACTATTCAAACCATTTTACTCATCAACCTCACTTATGAGTTCAGAATTAAACATAAATGTTGCTTGGGTAAGACTTAAATGATCAACTGTAAATCATGGGAGTTAAAAAAAAAAAAGGAAAGAAAACATCTGTCCATCTTAGTTTATCAAAACTAATGATGAGGATGGTTGCTAACTTTTACTAAGTGTTTATCATGACTCAGATACTCATAATCCTTATGGTAACTCCATCAGGTATGTATAAAAAACTCCACTTTATAGATGAGAAAACCAAAATAACTGTTCGAAGTCATACATCTAATAAGTGGCAATAGTAAGGTTTTCCACTTAGATCATAGTTTCTTTTAAAATGACACATCTGATTACCCACTTTCTTAAAAAAAAATGTTTACTGCCTCGTTTATTCAATACATTATTGACTGTCTGCTATATGTTAGGAACTACGCCAGGTACTGAGATCTAGTGGTAAATAAGGGACATGAAGATCCCTACTCTTTAGGGAGCTAACATACTAATGGGGAAAGTGAACAATAACCCAGGAGTTAATACAGAGTATGAAAGAAAGGTGTTGAAATAAAGAAGGTGATGGTGGGTCAGAAAAATCAGAGAAGCCCTCTTGGACAAGGTAGCATTTGAGTTGAGATTTAAATTAGTTTGCCACATAAAGATCTAGATAAGGAACACTTCAGGTAGAACCAAAGAGGTACAAAGGCTGTGAAGCAGGGAGAAACTTGTATTTTAATCCATCCAACTTTTCCAGCATTAATTCTTACTTGTACCATTCATACAGGACCACTTGACTTTTCTGTCCTTCTAACAAGAAAACACCTTCATGCACTGAAACTTCTGAACACAATATTCCCACTATAAACATGACAATCTCTAACTCACCATTCCAGCACCAACTAAAATGGCACCTCCGTATTTCCTCTGCGAAATCTTTCCAATTACTTCTGAAAGAATTACCTGCTACCCTCTTTCACTTCCTTGAACAACCCATACATATCTAAGTATTCAGACCAATATAAAACATAAATGAAGTCCAAACCAGTTAGTTCCTCAAAAGCATGAACTGTCTCATTTATCTTATCTAAATCTAGTACAATGCTAGGCATTAAAAAATATTCACTCTTGCTGAATAAATTTTTAAAAGGTGTATTATAAAATATATGAAAAATATTGCCATGAGTATAAAGAAGGGAGCAATTAGTATCAGCCATACAAGTATATGAGAAGATCTGATCAGCTCAGAATTTAAGGGTGGGCTTAAATGGTAAGAAAAGATAGCAAGGATATTCTGAAATGAAGTAGTAGTAAGAAAGGTAAAAGGAAAAATAAATTACATGTATTAAATGCATAATTTCATTTATAAGAGAAAACTAAAATTCAATAGGATAAAATAACTTGTTTAAGGTCGTCAAAATAGAAGTGGTAAAAGCAGACAGAAGTAAAAGTTCAAATGTCTTATACTTCTTTCCTGGTTTGCTGTTGGAAAACCATGTTGGAATACTGATGAATAATCTGATACAGCTCAAGTTTACAACTGAAAAAGACACATTTAAAGTATGTTGTATGGTGCCAATACAACAAGCTAATTTATTATTATAAAAACTCAAATCTATTTTTCCCTAACTCTGAGAGATTTCCCAGAATAAATTTTATTATCTGGATTTGCAAATAAAAAGTTAAGGTTTTTTTGAAAAGCATTTTGCTTTTGTTCTGTTTTTGTATTAACCAATTTTACACTCAGTAAGTCTAAAAAATGACAAAAAAAGATTTTTACTCTGAATTCTGAGAATTAGAACACTGAAAAATTTTGGGACTTATTACAAAGCCAATATTATTGCTATGGATTCTCTTATGTATACCAACAACTGGTATCTATTTCATTTTTAAGATTATGCCTACTTTATATGGAAGAAAGAACAATGGACTGAGAATCAGAGCTGAGGTTAGAGTCCTGTGATTCTATGACACAATACCATTAAATTTTGAATTCTCTCAACTTGCAGGACTGGAATTTCATAGATACAGGATTAAATATTGTTTATGAAAACCCTTTATAAATTGGTAAATGGATTTTAAAATAATAATAATTAATTAGCACTGATACTTTAATAAATGAGTCTTTTCCTTATTTCTCTGTGTCTGAAACCCTAAAGTAGCTATCTATTTTGAGGCTTAGGCACAATCTGATTTTGCCAATTCCTCTCTGAGAGACTGAAGACATTTCTCTTAATTTCAGTCCTATGACCAGAACTTCTCTAATACTGAAACTTATCTAATCTGAATATCTATCCATGGTTCTCGAATACTACTTATTCTTTGAGTTCATGCTGTGTCCATGTACTGAGACACATTAATCTCACAAACTCCAGATATTCAAGTCCACTGGACTGCACTACTCTAGGAGTAGCAGCAGGAATGATTCCTCTAATGCTTCTTCTCACCCTCCATTCTAAGTGGACATGTTTAATTCCAAGAGGAGCCCTTTCTATCCAGTATGTCCACCTTTATTGCAACTTCATGCTAAATCCTTTAAGAAAAATTGGCTCACGCTTGTAATCCCAGCACTTTGGGAGGCCGAGGCGGGCGGATCACGAGGTCAGGAGATTGAGACCACGGTGAAACCCCGTCTCTACTAAAAAATACAAAAAAATTAGCCGGGCCTGGTGGCGAGCGCCTGTAGTCCCAGCTACTCGGAGAGGCTGAGGCAGGAGAATGGCGTGAACCCGGGAGGCGGAGCTTGCAGTGAGCCGAGATTGCGCCACTGCACTCCAGCCTGGGCGACAGGGCGAGACTCCGTCTCAAAAAAAAAAAAAAAAAAAAAAAAGATGCAGGTTTGAGGTTGATTTTTTTCTGTGCTCCTTACAGAATCTAATTTCATTATTTAAAAGTCACCCAACACAAAAGCTACTTAGAAGCTTTTGTCGATTAAAGTCTAGAACTTAAAATATTTTCATAAATATTCTTCTAGTCTAAAAATATAGTAGAAGTATTCATAATGACAAAACTGGTTTAACCTTCTTTACAGAACCTTTCCATTATTTTTACTGAATACACTAGTGCTGCATTTCTTGTCAAAAGAGGGAAAGCAGTTTGTAGACTTTGACTCCATTTTAACTCTCATTTAATTCCTCAACACTCCATTATACTTCACTAAAACAGCTCTCAACACTTTCCATTTCAATCCTCTTATAAACCTTTAAAAGTTGGTAACTTTTTAAAACATCTGCAATGTGAACAGGCCATCTACAATCTCTCTCACATCATGCTATTATTCCCTTTAGTAACATTCATCACAATTTGAACTATGTATTTGTTTATTCTAGTGAACTGTGTTTATTAATCTACTAACCCATTCCATGAAAGCAAGGATCATGTTTGTTTAATTCACTACTGAATAGCCATGGCTTAGCAGGTGTCAGAGACAGAAGAGATTATCAATAAATGTTGCTGAGTAAGTAAATGAATTGACTTGTTTCACACCAAATACAGGAACTACCTTATTGATCCCTAGGGGTTACAAATGGATAATAAATCAAAATTATTGCTGTAAATCACCAATGTTCCATAATTAACTTGTAATCCCTAAGCATGATCAAAGACCTGCATAAAAGTATAAAACATACTTTTACTTCTTATCCACTTAACAACTGAAAACAAAGTTTTACTCAATTAGCAATTTTAACAGTTCAGTGGGAAGAAGAAAATTTGATTGTCTAAGAAAATGAGCACCTACCTGAGGAAGTTACTCCCATCTGAGGGATGAGTTGCTCCTCCCTGCAATTTTCACGGCCAGGAACTAATCTTTGATATCTTGATGGATGAGGGTTACCATCAACATCAACCAAAAAAGGGGGAGGCATAAGATGAGGCGCTTGCTGAGTCTGTTCATCTAATACAAAATTGTTGGCATCACGAATAAGTGGCCGATAATCACTATGAAAGAACATCTGATCTGCTATCTGTAAAAAGAAAAGTCCATAAAAGACTGCAAAAATAAAAATGTATCATTGTAGAAAAAAAGTCTACATCATTTCTAATAGAAAGCAAACATCTGAATACAAATAATGGTATTAAGCAACAATTTGTAAAATATTATTTTCCTGAATTAATTGTAAATATGTATTTTAATTTTCTACCTTAAGTATTATGATCAGAAAAGTAGCTGCTTTAAATTTTCTCTGAAACAAGGAAGGGATTATACACAGGAGTCCCCTCTTATTTGCAATTTTGCTTTCCATGGTTTCAGTTACCTGTGGTCAACCTGACTCCAAAAATGCTGAACAGAAAATTCCAGAAATAAACAACTTATAAGTTTAACTGTGCACTGTTCCAAAATGCATAATGAAATCAAGTGCCATCTCACTTGGGACACAAATCATCCCTTTGTCCAGCATATCCACATTGTCTAGGAATGCTACCCACCCATTACTGTATAGGAAAAACACAGTGTGCATAGGGTTTGGTACTCTCCAAGGTTTTAGGCATCCATTTGGAGTCTTGGAACATATTCCCTGTGGATAAGAGGAGGCTACTGTGTAGAAAAGCTACCACTAAAAATAAGCTATTCAATATTCAATTTTAAATTAAATGGTAACATCAAATCTAGTCACAAATCATTCAACAGTATTTTTACTTCCACAGAGCTACCATGCTTTATCTTAAATCCTTAGGTATACAGTAAGTATGATTTGTGTAATATTACTATAAAAATCACGTAAGACTTTCTAAAGATTAATAAGCATTTTCTCTAAATGTTTTGAGATGATATAAAATTATTAATATAAACTCAACCAGGACATAAATTTTATTACATAAAATTTCACTAGTTAATTTGCAATTTTTTAAACTAAATTATAAACTACTCAATATTTACTATCATAACCTTTTATACCATTCCACCACAAGTAAGCAATTTAATTCTTTTAGTCACTAATCTTAAAGTTGGGGTCTTTAACTGCTGAGCAAAGTGGCAGGGCATATGCCTGTAGTGCCAGCTGCAGTTATTTAGTAGGCTGAAATGAGAGGATTGTTTGAGCCCAAGAATTCAAAGCCAGTCTAAGCAACATAGTGAGACATTTCACCCCCACCCTGTAAAAAAAGCCCCCCAAACACTGGACAGGATCTTTAATAAAAAACATTAACTACAATCACGTAATATAATACATTTTTAAGAACCACATGAAAGCCAGATTTGTACCCTAGATAAGTACATATTATCTATATTAAAAAAACATTTTACATAATTTCAGAGTCCCACTATGGATAACATCTTCCATCTCCAGTTTACATACCCCAAGTTAAGAATTCCAATCTAGATTGCTCCAGCAGGCTAAGAGTTTTTTTTTTTTTTTTTCTGAAATATGCAGATTTTAAATAATAAGCCCTAATAAAGTGAGATTTAACTGCTGTCTTCACCTTCCTTTCCAAAACTAAGTCTCCAGACTACTTAACACAAGATTCTTCAAATTTTATCCTGCATGTAAAGATGCTGATTCTCACCCACTCCAAAAACATACAACCCCTAAACATGCATTAAAAAAAAATAAGGACATGATATATAGTCATCATACTCTACCTTGTCATATTTGCTACTGGACCCAAAGCCAAAAATTAAAAGATGTCCATGAGAGTCTGTGCATGCAAAATGCTGACCATCAGGAGAGCATTTGCAGTCAAATACTGCGCCATGTCCTTGGCCTTCAATCTGAAATATATTTAACCAACAGTAAGAAAACTACCATTAAAATGTAAAGAATTGGTCACTATTATTACAATAATTTTATGATAAAAGCATACATCCTAATGAAGTGAAGATTAAGTAAAACAAGCATAGTACAGTAATAAAATTTATGAATATTCATGAAAAGTGCCAGATTAATAGCCTTGAAAAATAAAGTACTCTATCCACAGACCACACACAATTCTGGAAATAAAAGAATACCAACTCCCCCACCCATAGAATTGTTTCATGTTTTAAACTCAGATTTAACACATAATTATGTCTTATACTCCATCTATCTCCGTTCAATCATGCCCTTTCTGCAAAAGCTGACATGTAGCAACTGTACCGATTTTTTGGTAATTCTTGCAAGTAGTAGGCAGAGATCATTGCTCAAATGACACTAGATTTTATTATTTTTGGTAATAAATTCCCTGGTAGTCTGACTCGTCTTTTAAATGGTGAATTTCAAAGGTTAAAGAAAAGGTTTTTTTTACCTGATAATTGTTTTCTGTTTTCCAGTTCCATTAATCCAGAACGAATGGGTTTCCTCCCTGCAACCTGTCAATCAAACAGAGGTGGCCAATCACCACTCTGAATTTTTTGCTCTCAGTGCTTCTTCAGACTATGTTCCAGTTGAAAACTTCTTTAGCAGTGTTCTGAAAGAGGTAAAAATTCTACCCTATCTAAAGCACATCTAGGGACTGAATTTCAGAAACAACTAAAATAGGGAGTTGACTCCCTAACAAATAACAACTAAGGATGATTTTCAACAAATGCTGTTGGATTTCTGGATTAGCAGAATCGGAACACACACACATTATCAGGTAAGAAATACCTCCTTTCTGTTCCGGTATCCACTGATCTAGAACAAATTGAGCTTTATTAGTAATATCCCAGGAGATGCTTGGAAAAGAGAAAGGTGGTAACTTTCTTTCTTTAGTATTAAAAATGTGGCATAAGGATGGATGTACAGTTCACCAAATGCAGAAGTTAAAATTCAGAAGAAGAATAACTGATTTCTCAAGGAAGGTTTGCATTTTAGTAAAAAGAGAAAATATTTCTATAAAAGAGAGGACTTTACCTAAGAAGTTAATACAATACCACAAATGAGATTGCCTCAAAAAGAAAGCTAGCTTTTTCCTTTGGCTTGCTAAAAAGAAGAAATGTGTGCAACAGTGCTTATTAATGCTATTTTGGATGGCTACAGTAATAGAAAAGAAAGAATAACTTTTTAAAAAATGTAACCATATTAGATAAAACTAGTAAAATTATCTAATGTTTAATATACACAAAAACTTATAAAAGAAAGGAAATGAATCATAAGTGAAACAGGATTATATCTCGAGTGTGAAGAAAGTTGGAGGATGATAAGATAGGAGACGAAGGTAACTGATTCCAAGTCTACTTTAAAACAATTCAAAAACAAGAAGGAATATAACTATTTCTCCAGATTACCATAAGGGCACCAGTAGCCATACAGCTAGGCATTTGCCAAAAATGAAAGACTATAAGTAGAAATTCAGGATTCAAGTCTTTATTTTTCAGTGTTTTCCTAGGCAAATAAAAAAAAAGTTACATGAACTGTTATAAATAAGCAACCACATGAACAAAGTACACCTCTAAATAGACTTTTATATCAAAAACTAAAAATTAGGGGATTGAAACTGCCTTAGCCATATGTTGTTAAATGGTTTTTTTTTTTTTTTTAAACTCAGTTCACTCAAAATTTCACAGAAGGCAAGAGAGAGAACAAAAAAGCAACTACTTTATAAATCTACTCTAATAAATGTTTCCAGAAGTGTAATTACAAGTCTAAGATTACAATTTTAAGTCGACAGTAGAGTGGAGACTTGAAAGTAGTCCAATATAGCGATTTCAAAGGAAATCTGATAAATGTTCCTAAGCATGGTATCCTTCATGTGTTGTTTAAACAAACGTTTTTTCTTTTTGGGGGTGAGGGTTGGGGGGCAACTAGGACTGATCAACCCTTGACCCTATTATTTACCAATGTTGCCACATTTACAGTTAGTAGATCTCTAAAATAATCTTTGGGGACAGCTGAAACTTATAAAGCGCTAAAAGAGCAAAGAAAAAATAGCAATCATATTTAAGATGCCTGTGTGTCCTATATAACACATTTCATTGTGAATATGGCAAGACAGTATTAATTTTCTTGGTATAAGGCATCTGTTTAACTCCAAAGTGACTTTTATATGGAGAAAATGAAAGTATATTTCAATCATATCAGAAAAAAGAAAAGGATATTATTTGGATTAACCATTTGTTTACTAAAGGAGGCATTAAAAGAATCTGCTTTACTCATGAACCAGTTAGAAAAGGTGCCTCTAACCTCATCAATTAAAAGACCAACTCTCTATTTATTAATGGATCCTCAGACAATAAACACCCACATCTATAAACTGCAGACTAGGTTTTCCAAGACCAGGCTTCCAAACAGTTGATGACATAAAACAGGAAAATATTTTACTTTCTCTGTATTAACTAAAAATATCCTAGCTGGTTTTAAAATGTATGGTGTGATTAACTAAGCCAATCAAAAGAAAAGAATTTTATCTTTTTAAACAAGGGTCAAAGTATTTATGAGTAAGAATTCTCAAAGACAAAATTTTAAATGAAGGCAGTATTTGAATATTCACATCTACTAGAAAGCAATAAGGTTTATCTTCAAAAATGGAAAGAAAATACCCTCTCTCTCACCAAATGAAAGATACATGAGCCTATCATAAAATTAAATGCACTGCATACTAAGAAAATGTGTCAACATAAAATTTAATACTACATATAGCTTATGCTAGCTAGCATTTACTGCAATTGTAGTAAAATAATTAGAAACAGAGTGAAACTACTAATGACTAATTATCAAAATAAGTGCATTTTAGATGAACTATTCCTCTAATAAAATCAAGTGTGCTTGTTATGCATTATTTTGGATATAGAGAAATAAAGACCACATAAAGCTCATAGACATTAAATATCAATAAAGTTTAGCTGAGATAATCTGAGACAGTATTTACCAGTAACTGTGAAAACTTCAAAAAAAATAAGAGGAGTAAAAAGAAAAGAAATAAAAGTATATTCAGCAATTATTGTATTTTGTTTTATTTTTAAAAGGAGGAGATGGGAGGATCAGATGTGTTAAAATAATGACTCCCTTATTGGAAAATTCTCATACTGACTAAAGAATTCTATAAATACTACCAATAAATGAGGAGTATAAACTTGTTAGGCATTTAGAGATTTACACTGAACTTTAAAGAAATTAAATGATACAAAAACTTATGAGCTAAGAGCTCTGATGAGGACTCATTAAGGAAAGAATACTAATACCTTTTCTGAGGGAAGGTACTATACACAACTAACATAATTTTCGTGAAGCAGAAAGATGAATGATTAGACAGAGGAATGAGGTCGAAGACCCAAGACATCTCTCCATCAGCAATAGGTACATCACCTAATCTCTGTGGAATGATGGAGATAAATGATCACTAGAGTCCAGTTCTAAAATCCTACCATCTGAGGTTCTGAAAGGTATAGGTATGTTGAAGAAAACTGGACAAATCTGGAGATGAAGTATATTAAAAGCAGAATGCATACTAAAATTCAGGGTCTCAATTATGTCAATCATGAAGAATATATAGAGAGTGATTATGAGAAGTATATGTTTCTAGAAAACCTTAACACAAAGTAGGAAGGTTAAAAAATATGGGGCTATCTTAGGCAGAACCATCCTATTCTAGAGTTATTTCAATTCTATTAGCAGGGTCAGTTTGTCTTGTTCCTTTTTTTTTTTTTAGCATATCGTTGATTAGAAGAAAGCATCTTACCTAGGAAATACTCCAAAATTTAAAATTATGTATGCATCTTTTAAAATACCCTAAAATAATCTTATGAAATAGACTCATATACCAAGAATGAAAAGAGCTGATAAACGGAATTTATGCTAAGAATAACCCTTAAGAAGTCCTTCCTTATGTATTAAAAAAAACTTTTAGATTAGAGCTTGCCAACCTAGGGAAAAATACGTAAACTAGATACAAAAGAGACTCAGATGTATATTTGAAATAAGTGTTGGATCCTGGCCAACATGGTGAAGCCCTGTCTCTACTAAAAATACAAAAGTTAGCTGGGTTTGGTGGCGCTTGCCTGTAGTCCCAGCTACTTGGGAGGCTGAGGCAGGCAGGAGAATCACCTGAACCCGGGAGGTGGAGGTTGCAGTGAGCCGAGATCATGCCACTGCACTCCAGCCTGGTGACAGAGCGAGACTCCGTCTTTAAAAAAAAAAAAAAAAAATCCAAATTCCAACAGTTCAGGTGTTATCAAATTACTTTAAAATAGTTATTGCATGGCTGTTTTAATATTGAAAATTCTTTAACTTATGCCAACATAAAAAAGGAAACTGCTGGACCTGACTTAATAAAATCAGTAGATCAGATTATTACATAAAATGAAAAAAAAAATTATTATATAAAAGTGATTCTGAAAAATCAGCTCTAGATTTTCATCAAAAGAAAAATATTACCAAAATAAATATCTTCAAATTTAACAGCATTTTGTACCCATATTCTGATTTCTCTGGGGAGAGCAATACTATTGATTAAGCCTTCCTTGAGGCTTATTTTCTTTTGGTCTTTTTGGCATATTAGCATGGTGTGTCTTCCTTGACACACCCTCTAGGGATTGTGACCCCTTTTCCATTCTGCTAAATATATGAGTATTTCCCAAAGTTTACTTCTAAGCCTTCTGCACTTCCTTCTCCTGTCTCCATGAGGAAGTAAACTATATACTATAAGAAACGCTTCAACATTTTCTTCTTTTTACTCCTAGCCCCTCTAAGTAGTCTATCTCCAAGTGCCAGCTCGCCATTTCCACATAGGTAGTTCAACGCAATAAACATTATTACAAATGAACTGAAAAAGGAAGTCAGTTCTCCCTTATGTCTTTCTTATTTCCATTAATAAAACCATTGTTCTCAAGGTCACCCAGGCTTAACACTCTATAAACCTATTTATTAAATCTTTCCTCCCTGTCACCCTATAGCCCAAATCCCAATATAGTCACAAAACACCAAGTCATTTATGTATTTTTTCTTTACAAATTTCCTACCAACTACCCCTATAATATTTCATGACTAATTAAAGTAGTTGTCCTCACACTTATTCAATTTCATACCTGAAATAGTACTACTGGCAACCAAACTATCTTTCTCTTAGCTTCTCAACCATCCTATAAAATAATTTACTAAAGCCCCCACAAGGTTCATAGGTATTTATGCCTATGAGATCATTTGAAGTCACTGACAGTTCATCTCAATTTGTTTTTCGTCATTATTTCCAAAATCTACTGCAATCAAGCTTTCTAAATAACTCTATGAACATGTCTTGACACTTAGCTTTTTATAATGTTCCTCTTGTTTATAAAATTCATTCTCTTTCTTACTGACTCGATTCCTATTTATCTTTCAAGGCATAGTTTCAATTCCTCCTCCTCAACAAAACGTCTCCAATCGTCCACCCTGACATGATCCCTACATCTTAAGGTACAGCAACTGTCTTTTCTCATTTGTCATGCTACCGTTTGAAATTATTTATCAATATTTATCTCTTAAGGTATATTTTGTATATTTTGTCTCCCCAACTTAACTGTAGGCTGACTAAAAATAAAGACCACGTCTTATTCTCCCTTGTGGTCCTCATATTTTGTGCTTAACACAAAAGAAAACACTCAAATAATAAAATACTCAAATATTTGTTAAAACGTTTTCATCTGCATGTTTAAATTCTGTGTAATTTCATATACTTTCTCATATAACTATCAAATCTCAAATACCCTTGTGATAGCAAGTCATGGACTATGTCAAGGAATTACTACATGAAAGTAATTCACCACATATAATGCAGTGTGAGAAGCTGGAAAGACAAACTCACATTCATGGCAACAGATTAACATGCCTTTTGTACCGATATATATATATATATATATATATATATATATAAAAGAGATATAATCTAAAGAATCCTAAAACCTGAAAGAAAGTGATAATAACTAAAGTGTATGGTAAGAAGACCGAAAGTACTTCCTTACCAAAGAAGCTGAAATACAGACTAGAAGCATCAGAGAGTCCTTTTAACACAGAGAGTATAAATATAGGACATTATCTTGTTAGATGATGATAGGAAGAAAGAAGGAAGGAAAGAAGGGAGGAAGGGAGAGAGGGAGGGTTGGGTGAGGGAGAAAAGAAAAGAAAGAAAGAGAAAGAGAGACTCTTCTCCTGATTCATAAGAGATAACACAATATGAGATGTATCTATTTTGAGCTTCTCTTTCTCCCTTTCCTAGATATATACAGCTACAATTATCTAAAACTAAAGTACAGGTCACACTGAGAACATGTTAACATCAGAAGAAGTATGCATGTACAAAAATTCTGGGTGGTAGATTGGCAGCCTCTGCGCGTTTGGAACGTTGCAAGGAGAAATATATTGTTCTGGATTAGTGGACACTGGAACTTTTTTTTAAAAAAAAATCTCAAGTAAAAGAAAGGTTAAGAGAACAATTATAAAAATAAGGAAAACTTTAATCAAATAAAAACTTATTTGGAATTTACCCATGAAACAACAAAAGTAAAGCAAAAATCAAATTCAGTAAAACTGCTTTCTATTAAGAGACATACTATACTCTTTGATTAAAATGAAAACCAGACAGGAGGCAACAAACTACAGCTTTGAGTAATGACAGAAATAGAAAGATATGGAAAGAGAGATAGAGACACAGCTAGGGCTATAGAGAAAAGAAAGAGTAAGAGAAATAAAGCAAAACCGCCAGAAACATGAGGAAAGCTACTAAAAACATGGGGTCTACAAATTCAACTCCAAGCATCTCTTATTTATTATTTAATATTCAAATGGCCTAGTACTAAGAAATGTGAAAAGTCTCTATCTTTTCAAATTAATTTAATATTCATTTAGTTAAACTCATAGTTAAAACTTAGCTGTCCTGTGCTAATTTAATGGGGAAAAAAAGACCATAAAACAATTTCTATTTAGGAACATTTAAGGTTATAATTAACTTCTAAACCTGGCGACCTCTTTCACACAAGGCCCTCAGCTTCAGTCCTGAGAGTTGCACACATTTTCAAGCTATTTCTGGGAATTATTTATCTGCCTTTTAGCATTTAATGGGAGTATAGAGCCTTTAGAGTTTAGAACAACTCTCATCAAAACGAAGCTATTCTGATGTTTACCTCCTGCCAATGCCAAACAAACGTGGGCTTACTAAGTTATACCCAACTATTATAGTTTGCAATATTCTTAATATACACTACTTGCTTCAGTAAAATATCCAAATATACACTACATTTCCTCTGAATACTCAAGTTATTTAAGGACTGTTCAGTTGATTCGTAAAGAAATAACTGATAAAAGTACTGAAGGCCTAGAATGTAGTTTGTTTGTTTTTAAAGAATAAAGTTGTCTCATAATTTTTTCTAAAAAATTCTCTTTGGCTTCTTCTCCTGTTCATTTAAAAAAGAAAAACAACAACGAAAAGAAACACAAAGGCTTTTCCAATAAGTGCTTTTAAAAGTTTTTAGTTAAAGATGAGACAACAGAAAGGGTAGGGGGAGTACAAGCTACATGTACTGTCTATTCCATTTCATGCCCTATGTTAGCCTCTTTTAAAACATCATCTCACATGTCATATACTTCTTATAAGTAACAAAAACAAACCCAGCACCCACTCCCCAACTGCTTTTATCATTGAGATCCTCTATTAGGAGGAAAGTTAGCAGTAAAAACAAGAAAAATAAACCCCTTCAGTTTTTCTGGAGAATACTACTTGAAAGTTGAGAATCCATTTATAAGATTTCAGAATGAAGTAAATTATTTAAACATAAAAGAACTAAATAGCTTCATCTCAATTCCCAATCTCAAACTCTTTAATTTGCTGACAAATTTAGATGGTCCCAAAATAAAGCACAAGAAATTTTTAAAAGTCACGGCTTGATACAGAAAAAAATTAGAATATTTATTAGAATGATGACTAACCGTGCAATATTAAAATATTAATGTTTTATAATCTTATAATATTTAAAAATTATTAAAATGTAATTACTATGTATCAAACAGGCATTTGAAAGTTCACCTTTTCACTTGAAAGGCTTTTAAACATTACAGGATTTTTGGCTATTTCTAAAATTTCAAAAAAAGAATTTACATTTCCATAATTGCACAAAAAATGCAGTAAAATGCTGATGAATACAAAATACTAAATTATATGTTACATGATTTCCATTATCTTTTGCAAAGGTATTATAAACTTCCAATGGAAAATTCAATTATTATTCAAAAAGCAGGAGAAATATTAAAGTATTCTTAAAATGTACTTGACAAAAACCAGCATTTAAGAAATTTGTACATAAAGCTGTTATTCTAAAGGTATAGTCTACATTCCTTATTTTCTAGCTGTAGGTGGAATGGTGAGTTTACTTATCTGTTTTATAAACTTCAGTTTTAACAGTCACATGAAATATTACTTAATCTTAAAAACACTTCACATAACTTTCACCATTTCTAGTCAAAAAAGGAGTATTCCACCAGAATTCTTCATCCTCTAATAGACCAAAGCACTATATATGACTAGACCCTTCACATGGTGCTCAAAAAATATTTACTAAACTGAACTTGTGATTACTACTACAACTTAACATCAGGGATTAAATTTGTATGCAATCAAGTATTGTGGTATTTTAGTAACTGAAAAACTTATTGATTAGCTACATAGAGCCAAATAGCTATAATTATAGCCAAAACTCAACATTCATGATAGCAAGCAGTGAGAACACAGGCCCTCCCTCGAATTGTTTCTCTTTATTTTCTTAATAGCAATGCTGGATGCTTTATCTTCCATTTGCCCATAAATAAAACAAGCAATGAAAAGAACAAAAGAGTGAAGAGCAAAAAGAATTAGGGCAATTAGATAACTCATAAAAGACAGACAGGAAAAAAAATCAAGTTAAAGAGTAAGATGTCAAAAGATCCACTCAGATTTACCATTATGAAAACATTTCTTCATGGACATATCACTAACTGAGTACAGTTAAAAGTTAGCTATGCAATAACATTGACAAAAGCTCAAAAAGCCAACCATGACAAGATTTGAGTACAGCCAGAGTCATGGGTTTATGCTCCAAGTGCCCGCATAATAGCTGTGTGAACTCAGTAAATTGGGGCAAAGCACTTCATCTCTGTAATGTACAGTTTCTTCATTCCTAAGACCAAGAATAATAAAATCTATCTTGATCATCTTACAAGGTTTTCATGAGACCCAAAGGAGGTAAAATATGTGGGAGCATTTTGGAAACCATTAAACATCATACAAAAAATTAAAGGTAGTATCTTTATTTTAATGAGATTAAGGGTGGCTCACTTTCTGTTTTTTCAAATGCAGGATATATTTTTTAGCTTTTTTGGTTTATGTTTTGCTCACTGTCTGCAATTCTATGAATACTATCCAATTCAACTTATTATATATATTTGTTTCTTCTGCCCTTTAGAGTTTTCCTATCTCTTATCCATAAAAAGAACCAGAAAAATATCCTCATCTAAAACCCTTATTTAACAATAAACAATTTTTAAGGCAGTAATGTAACCAATCCCTCAGCTAATTTTTAAAAATATACAATACATTATGGCTGACTTCTACTCCTGGTTACATTACTAATTTTTAATGGTCTAAGAACAAATCACTTAACTCTCAAGGTGCTGCAGTTTTTGTTGTCTACTGAAAAGGTAGAATATTAGTGTGACCAACTTACCTGATAAGGGAAAATTCACCTTTATAACTGAAAAGTTAAAGCAGTATTCAATTATGAAAGAAAAGTTTCCCTCCAAACACTCTACCAATACAATAATGCCCTTTGGAAATATAAAACTACTAAATGAAGCCACTAGTATATGTATAGCCCACAAATTATTTTTTTTAAGCTATAAAGACAGATTGAGAAATGACTAATTTCCTTATTCAACAGATATTCAAAAAAGGAGCAAATTAGAAACACAAGGATAGAAAAGAAGAAAATATTTTTTACTAGCGTATTTACAGGTGGCTTTTTAAAAAAATCTCAATACAATCACAAAGGAAATCCATCCATCACTAACAAGTGCACACCAAATAATTAACACTGTTTTCTAGAAATAGAGGGTTTTATAAACCTTATTTCTTACCTAAAGTATTCTAAGGCACAGCCTTAAAGATAGCTAAAGCTATTTCCCTCACTAAAAAATCTGCTATTATATCTGCTTACTCACGACATAGAAATAACTTTACTCTGATTATCAATCAAGCATAGTATCACATTCGTGTAATTTTTTCACAAACCATGTTTCACAAATAACTGTTTTGTGAAATAATTTATTTGGCAAAATAATTCTGACCACATGTACTAATAGTATTGTTTTACGGTTCATTACTAAAGATTTCTATAATTGGTTTTTTAAAAAAATTTAAACATGCTGAAATAGTGGAAACAGTTTTTTTCTTTTGTTCTTTGTTGACAGGTATCTCTAATATACAGAAAGTAGACATTTAAAAAATAAGACTACACAAACTGCAGTAGTTGAGGAGACCTTTATACTTCATACAGGAAATGGAAATGCTGCTCGGTAAGTTGTATGTGATATATTAAAACATTGTAATTGAAATACTCGGCCAATTATTTTAACATCTATCTAAGAAACAAAATGTGAAGAGAAGGGTATAAACTCAAATAGTTAATATATTACCATTTGATTAAAAGCAAGAAATGCCTGATTCTTTGGTCTTAATTTTAAAATCAGTGTACCTGAGTCAAATTCTATTGTGCTAGAAGACTATTAAAGAAGTACAATACAATATAAGTATTTATTTATAATTTCTTCACATGGTTTTCCAAGTATTTTTTCTTCTCTATATTGTATCTTCATACTTGTGAATCTCCAAAGTTTCACTGCTAAAACTGATAAAACTGTATCAGTTATCACAATGTACAGGCACTGTAATATGCACAATTAATTTTCTTTTAAATTCAGCATGTCAATAAAGGTGTGGAATAAATCATTCTTTATTGATGGGAATTTAAAATCAAAATAATGAACCAATTTTTAAATGGATTTCCTTTGTGACATGCAGAGTACCTTTGTCAAAAAGTTCCCAAATCTTTAGCAGGTATAAAATGAAGAGAATGATAATTACCATATTGAAATAAGATCGTATTTTGACTCCTCTTGCCAGATCCCACACTATCACGTTTCCATCATGACCAGCAGAAAAGAGAACTCTAGGATCGAACGGGTGTGGTTCAAGAACAAATACCTCATCTTCATGACCCTGAAATATTTTTGAAGTGTCAAGGAATCATAGATATTTAAAAAGAAACAAAAACAAACATAATGAAATACCAATATGGCACTATTTCTAGAAATGGAGTTTTAAGAAGTATTAAATTGGCAAAAATCTTCAAATTTGTCCTGTATATGTAATAATGAAACTGAGCTAATATCATTGTCCAGGGCTTGGTGGATGGATCTTTTCATATTAAAAAAAAACAGCAAATATCTACTATCTATTTCCACGCCAAACCTGTTTAACTGTATTGTTAAAATTATTCCCAATCACTCTCAAAGCCGTTACCCCAGCAAGCAAGAGTTTTTAGCTAACATAAAAGACTTTATTCCTCAATGAGAATGTTTCATTCTATAGTCAGCTTCAGTTATATTAAATAAAGATTAGAATTTTTTCTCACCATCAGGACATGAATTAGTTGGCCAGTGTAAGAATTCCAAACTTTCAGAGTCATGTTATTAACTGCAGTTATAACTGTATTGTCATGTCGATCCCAAGCTACCATAGTAACCTTCATTTTTGTGATTTTATCTTCTATTCCTTGAAGGTTTTGGCTGAAAGTGAGGAAGTGTTTTACACTGACTATTAAAATACTGACACAACAAAAACCAAAACATATAATCTATAATTTGTATTTATATTCACTAACATAATAACTATCACTTAACAGTAAATGAGAAGTTTGAATCAACATAGAATGATGGTAAAAATCCCTGCACTGAATCAGGAAATCCAGGATTTCCAGAATTCTAGCACTTCTAAGCCATTAGTAAGATGATCTTGCATAAATATCACTGCTATAACTCCATCTAGATCCAGGAATTCTGTGCCATGCTGCTCACTCTCCACCTTTTACTGTTGCTGTCATCCCCTGCTGACTGTTCTGCTTTCCCATCCAAGATGACTACACACAAATATAAGTGCAGAAAAATATTAAAACCAAAATAACAGCTACAACACGCAATATAATTTATCTTGGTTTGAAGAAACCATTGGACATAAAACATTGTCCCTCTGTGATAAACGAAACATAGTATGTTCTGGTTTCTAAAAAAAATATTTAAAGTTAAAATTATTCTTACAGTACTTTTATCATCCCCTTAAAAAAAATTAATGCAGCAATGTCCTGAAATATGCCAATGAACCATTTCATAAAAATCAACACTGCTCATCTCCAATTGTACCTCTAGTTATTGCAGGAAAGTAGTAATTTTAACATGATATATAATTTTATAGGCTGAGAGTCACCAACCTGCACTATAACATACTTTAAATAATCAATATCTACATAATATTTCAAATTTGACCTCTTACCCTGCTGGACGAGTAGCCATATCCAACAAAATGCTCTTCCATTCTCTTCGTTTAAATTGCCAAATACGTGCCGTCCCATCACGACTGCCACTTACAAACCTGTATTAAAAGGAATCCGATCCCCCAAAGACAAATCATACATGCTTTACCAAAATGCACTTTTCCTAGAGATCTCGTTTAGAAAGACAGCATTCATCTTTATTTATGCAGCATTCTAATAACTTCTGAAACTTTATGGGCTTTTTAGAACTTTATATGCAAACATTCCAATTTTCATGGCTAGATCACAAAATAACATTTTCAAAAGTGATTCAAGGTCACTATGTACCACCCTAGAAATAAAATCGACATTTTCCAAGGAAAAAACAATGATTTTCTTCTCAATATTAAAGAATCTGACTTATTCTACACAAGGTATTAGAAGTAGCTTTATTTCCTTTTATAACAAGAACATGGGAAAATTTATACAATATCATCAATAAACAGGTCTGCCTCAAATATTATACTGTGATACATTTTCAATCTATACCAAAAGCTTCTCTACATTTTGAAACATATCTGGAATATATAGGGTGATTTAAAAAGCAGTTATTACTAAAAGTGTCCAAGTATACTAACATTATTACAAATAAGATAAAGACGTGCCTATGCATGTGAAGGCTGTATTCACTTTTAAGTATAACTGGTCAAGATCTTTATTTTAGGTAGGTGATTATTTCCTATACAACTTCAAATAAAATCTGACGACTAAAATTGTCTTTATTTCATAATTTTAAAATTAGAATTAAATTAGACAAATATTTTACCTGTTACTAGTGTTGGAAAACTGGATACTGTCAACTTTGTCCTATATATAAACAAATAAACAAGAAAGTGGGTGCTAAATATAAACTCTTGGACTCACATAAATTATACTCATCTAATTCTTTTCACCAATACTTACAGTATGAAACTCCAATTCTGATATTTTCTCTGGCTGACCTGATCCAAAAAAATAAACCCGAATAATATGATCTGTGCTTCCCGTCGCCAGAAACATTCCACCTATGAAGAAAAACAGCAATTATTAAGAAGTAAAACATAACTTCAAAATCTCTGAAAATTAGATAATAAAATGTCAGCAAAACTACAATATATACTGAATTAATATTTTACTCCAAAACCATTCACATTTATCCTAAATATATAACACATCTAACTGGAATTTAAGAAGGAAGTTTATGAATATATCTGTTACTAGAATGAATTTTTCAGCATTTATAGAAGTAAAGCTTTGCTCAAAAAATAATTTCACTAAGTGAATATATAACCATACCATGTTAAAATTATCAGTCATCTTCACTAGAAAAAATTTCTCTCGCAATTCCGCTGAAATATTTCTGTTGTCTCATTTCCCATGTGTCAAAATCTTATCAAACTTTTAAGGCCCAACTCCCTCAGTAACTTTTCTTTACAAACTTTGCAATCAATTGAGGCTGCTCTCTTCAGAACTCCCCTAAGACTTTGTTTTGTAGCATATTCGTTCTACCTTGCATTACAGTTATTTGTATATGCAGTGTATTCAAGAGTAACACTCTTCCACAGTATTGAAAACAGTACCTGTAAATAATAAAATATTTAAGTACTTTTGCTAAATGATCTACCCACTAACCCCTTAAAAAAATCAAACTGTCCTTGAAAAAGGAGTAAAAATTCAGAGTATTCTGGATGCATGCATGCCTATATTTGTATGATTACTACAACACTGAATCCATGGCAGTGGCATCTAGAAGTTAGAAAATGAACATGTTTGGATATTAGTATGGCAAAAACAGACTCACTTCATTAGTTTGCTATCCCTTATCTCAGGTAATACTCCTATCCACAATTATAAAATGAGCAGAAAAAGTAAAACTGAAAATAAAGGTAGGAGGAACAGGTATTAGACACTATTTGGATCTACTCATGTTTCATTTAATTTTCTTATCAATTACTACAAATAACCACATTTTTTTATAACTTGTTTAAAAACACCCTAACATCCATTCAAAATGCTGCTGCATAAACACAAATCTGAACTGGAATCTTGGCACTGCTATACAATCACTTTTTAAAGTGCAAATAAGAACAATATGTAGCGAATTAACTGATAAAGATGTACAAATATGAATCAAATTTATTTTACTTAACTGTAGAATACCTTCAAAATCCATGAAAACATAAACCAGATTTAAAATACTGTTCTTACAATGAAACAACTATTTAAACATTCATTCTTTAACAGGGTCGATTTTGAAACTATTCTCTCCTACTAGAACATTATAGTCTCCTTAAAGAAAAACAGTCATGTGATTCTATAAACTAAACTCTTGCATAAATGAAATATTTCTAAGTTAGTTTATAATAATTCTCGGTTACTTATTAGCTCTGGCATATGTATAAGAATATGATTTATAATACAACAGTAAATATTTTCCTAAATATTATGCACTCCACTAGAAGGTTTCTAAATGAACAACTTTAAGTCAAAAATTAGAATGGGGGAAACGTACCAGCACTAAAAGAAGAACAGATCATTTGAACTCCAGGCCGAGGGCGCTCTGTAAATTTTGCAGGTCTTGGGCTGTAATACAAAAAATAAACAATTAAAAATATCCTAAAGGAGCCAGTAGCACCAGAAATAATCTGTTTCAAAAAATAATCCCAGAAGGACAAAATTAAGAAGCAACAGATGCTCCCTTCCTAAAAACAACTTAGAAATTATTATGTGTCATAAATCAGAAGATCTTGTAGAAATTCTAGATATAGATTTTGTAGGAGCTCCTGATTACACAACAATGCCTACATGGAACAATCCCAAATTCACTGTCACACCAGACATGCAGTTACTAGTTACACTAACTTCTAATCAAATTTAACATGTTCTCAGTTTTTCATACAGAATAGCAACGTACAAACATATAAGGAACTAAGCTATTCGCAAACATGAATACATTAGCAAAATAGGTGCTGTCTGTGCCTTATGTATACCATCGATAACTGAACTTTTTCAGTATTTTACATTGTTAATTAAGCTTCTCCCTTCTTTTACCTACTAATGTGATAAAACATGTTCTTTAAGACTCCAAAAAGTAGGAATATTACATTTATCCTAGTGAAAATCTGAAGATAATCTGACTCTTACGTCAACTATAATGAATGCTCATTCAAAATAGCAGTCTACAGAAAACAGGTTACATTCAGCTGTATATATATTAATTGCATAACTGTATTACGGATTACATATTTTATATCAATACTACTGATATTAAATGTTTAATGTTACAGTCAACCAATTAGAGAAAATGAAGATTTTTATCATGACACCAGCTCTAATACATTTAACAATATGTATGTAATGTTCCAATATACTGATTATATTTGAAGCCCTACTTACTGTACATTTTGGCATAGTTCTACACTATTTGACGCAATGCAAAAATAGAGCTTAAGCCTATATAACTTTCACAATCTATAACAAATTTAGAGCAGTTTTAGTTTTGTGATCACTTACTGGAAAAAAAGTATATATATAAAATATTTCTGAGTTATAGGTTGGTGCAAAAATAATTGCGGTTCTCGCCTTTTTTTTTTTTTTTTTTAAAGAAAGCTTTTTACCATTAAAATAATGGCAAAAACTGCAATTATTTTTGCACCAACCTAATATACATTCTGAGCAATGAGAATTATCTTTTTTACTGATATAGAATGCCAACAAAATGTTAAGAATTTAAAAAATAAGTTTGAAAATAGTTTTACATTAGTATTTACAGCAAATTCTATTAATATTCACAGGCTCTAATATAACAGACAAGCAGAACAAATCTCATTTAGAGAGAAGATATTAGAACATTCTTAAAACCTAAACATTTATTCAGAGCAAAATTAACTGTAATTTAAGTAAATTAATCTGAATTATGAAGGCAACTAAATGCATTGCTTTCATTACTATCTTATGGATTGGAGCTCTAGATTTTTTTTAATTTTTGGTACATCTGCTCACATAAGTTCCAAGCAACCATTTACCTGAAACTCATTACAAAAATATGCAAATAGTCCTATAAACTACCATTTTTTTAAAGATTTTTATTTTAGAAAGGAAATCAGTATATCAAAGAGATATCTGCACTCCCATGTTCGCTGCAACACTGTTCACAATAGCGAAGATTTGTGGGTTTTTTGGTTTTTGAGACGGAGTCTCGCTGTGTGTCCCAGGCTGGAGTGCAATGGCACAATCTCAGCTCACTGCAACCTCTGCCTCCCAGGTTCAAGTGATGCTCCTGCCTCAACTTAAAATTTTATAAGTTAAATTACAGCCAAATGACAAAAGCAATGAAATTATATTTAAAAATATTAAATTAGTGTGACAATGTAAGTAATTATGTGTTTGTTTACTTGTTTAGGTTTAAAGCAAATCAGTAACGTTAGTTTAATGGAAAACCTGATGGACCATCATTTGAGTCTTTGTCATTGTTAATGTTACTTATTTTTAGACACTTTACACACTGGTGAATTATTTTGATTAACCAATAAATTTAATAAAACACTACAAGCTACTTTGTTTTTTATTGGAGACAGAGTTTCACTCTGTCACCCAGGGTGAAATGCAGTGACACTATCTCAGCTCACTGCAACCTCTGCCTCCCAGGTTCAAGTGATTCTCATGCCTCAGCCTCCCAAGTAGCTGGGATTACAGGTGCGCACCACCATGCCCGGCTAATTCTTACATTTTTAGTAGAGACAGGAGTTTTACCATGTTGGCCAGGCTGGTCTCAAACTCCTGACCTCAGGTCATTGGCCTGCCTTGGCCTCCCAAAGTGCTGGGATTACAGGCGTCAGCCAATGCGCCCCGCCACAATAGTGAAGATTTGGAAGGAACCACAGTGTCCAACAACAGATGAACGGATAAAGAAAATGTGGTACTTATACACAATGGAGTACTATTCAGCCATAAAAAAAGAATGAAATCCTGTCATTTGTAACAACACAGATGGAACTGGAGGTTATTATGCTAAGTGAAATAAGGCAGGCACGGAAAGACAAACATCACATGTTCTCACTTATTTTTGGGATCTAAAAATCAAAACAGTTGAATTCACGAGATAGTAGAGGATGGCTTTTATAGGCTGGGAAAGGTAGTGGGAGGAAGAGGAGGGAGGTGGGGATGGCTAATGAGTACAAAACTAATAGAAAAAATGAATAAGGCCTAGTATTTGATAGCACAACAGGGTAACTATAATCAATAGTAGTTATACATTTTTAAATAACTAAAGGAGTATAATTGGATAATTTGTAATACAAAGGATAAATGCTTGAAGAGATGGAGACCCCCTTTAACACCATGTGATTATTATGCATTGCATGTCTGTATCAAAAGATCTCATGTACCCCATAAATATATAAACCTACTATATACCCACAAAAACTAAAATTAAAAAATAGAAATATTTTAAATTTTTAAAGGGAAAAAACAAGTAGGTACCCATAATTTGTTTTTAGATGCATTATTTGAGGAAACATTTTTAAAAAGGGCCTTGGGCCGAGTTCAGTTTCTAGGTCTATCACTTATCAAGTGTGTCACCTTAGGCCAAGTTAACATTTCTGTACCTCAGACTCCTCATCTGTAAAACAGGGGTAATTAACAGAAACTATTTCAGAGTTGCTGGGAGAATTAAATGAGTGTGATACACCTAAAGTGCTTAGTACAGTGTCCAATATGCTCAATAAATATTAGTATTTTTATTAGGTTCAACAAGTTCTAGCCAATCCTTCAATGACTAACTGCTATTTAGTTTGGCACAGTGGTTAAAAGGGGTTTCTGACATTACACCTCTAGTAGTATTTAGATCCTGGCTCCAGTACCACCTGCTAACAATGTAACCTGCAGTGCCCCAGGTTTTTCCCTTATCTGCCCCAGAGATAATAACTGTACCTTTCTCAAAGGGTTGTTATAGGGATTGAGGTAACAAATGTGAAATGCTTAGTACTAGCTTGGCAAACTAAGTGCCTAATAATCACAAATAAAAATTTGCAATCATCACATTATATGCATATTTTAGGATTCCTAGTCTCTTTACACCTAAGTCTAAATATCCTTGGATAGCTTCCTCCTACCCAGAGACCTCTGGGGCTAGCTTACAGTTCACTTAGCCACTTAGACTACCCATTTAAGAAACAGCATCTCTGCTGGTGAGTTGGCCATACACACATACAAGTGAATTTATAAAGATATTTGAGTTCCCAAAGTTGAATTGATTCATTCAACTAATGCAGATGCTGAGTTTCTAAAGTCATTTCCCCCAGCAGATTATACAAAAGCATTATAGCTGAATACAATTTTTGCCTTTGATTATTAATTAAATCCTATGTGACAAACACAGTAGAAATCAATATCCTGCCAAATTTTTGGCAGTTTTCAACTACGTGTAAATACATAAAGAAAATAGGTGTTCCAAGGCTTATATCTAAAGAGCAATGGATTGTTCTTGTTTTTATATTTTTAATAAGACAGGATCTTGGCCCTGTCACTGAGGCTACAGTTTAGTGGTGAGATCACAGCTCACTTCAGCGTCTAACTCCTGGGCTCAAGCAAGCCTCTCACCTCAGACCCCTGAGCAGCTGGGACTATAAGTGTGTACCACCATGTCTGGCGTTTGTTGTTGTTGTTGTTGTTGTTGTTTGTTTGTTTGTATTTCTGTACAGACAAGATCTTGCTCTGTTATTCAGGCTGGTCTCAAAGTTCTGAACTCAAGTGATCCTCCTTCCTTGACCTCCCAAAGTCCTGAGATTAGATAAGTATGAACCACTGCGCCCAGCCAGAGTACTCATTCTTATGCCTGAACTCTGAATTTAAAAATTTTAAGGGACAATTTTAATACCAAATAGGAAAGAATATTACTTACAAATAACTAGAAAAAACTTTGAAGTCCAAAAATAAAAAAATTACTAAGTTGTATATAACAACTCTATAGAACACAATGCAAGCTATTAAAATAAATATAAATATCTATGGTAAAATACTAAGAAAACAACAAAATTATATATATTTTCCTAATTATATCTATATAAAAACATTCACGGAGAAAAAATACTGTATTAGGGTAGTGGTTTATATGTGATTCTACATAAAGGTTCTGAAAAAAATCATTTATATGGAAAAGCTCACTTCTCAAGCATCCAGAAACATGAAATGTTATTGTACTTAGCAATAAAATCCTCAAGAAGCACAAATAAGGTGTGAGTTTAATTCTGTAAAACATTTTCTGTTCCTATCCCAATTTGAACATTGCTAATCACTTTTTCTTCTCTAAAACAGTAAGACAGGAAAAGAGAAAGGTATCCCAATCCGGTCCATGAGGAGGTTAAAAATATATACAAGAAAACAACAATTAACAATTAACTATTGCTATTGTCCACATACATCAGTAAAATATTTCAACTTTTATCTAACTATCTATAGACAGACTTTAAATACGAGGGATGCAACTGAAGTGAAGTCAACCTGCTTTGTCCAAAGAACCATGTTTTAAATCACAATCTTTTTTCAAATGAAGTAGTTTTATTATGTTACTGGAGCTACCATGGCCCCCAAGCTGTCATAAGAACCACTCTGGCTGGGCGCAGTGGCTCACGCTTGTAATCCCAGCACTTTGGGAGGCTGAGGCGGGCGGATCACGAGGTCAGGAGATTGAGACCACAGTGAAACCCCGTCTCTACCAAAAAAATACAAAAAATTAGCCAGGCGTGGTGGCGGGCGCCTGTAGTCCCAGCTACTCAGAGAGGTTGAGGCAGGAGAATGGCGTGAACCTGGGAGGTGGAGCTTGCAGTGAGCCGAGATTGCGCCACTGCACTCCAGCCTGGGCGACAGAGTGAGACTCCGTCTCAAAAAAAAAAAAAGAACCACTCCACAAGAATGTTCATACACATGAAGTTAAAAGAAGCATGTGTTGCATTACAAACAACTACCTAAACACTACTGTTTCTAAAATAACAACGGCATACATATTTTATTAAATAACCCAACTTGGGTTGCTAATTTATACATAGAAGTCAGAGATAATTACTGATACATACCTTCTAATCTGAATGACTTTCCACCCCGAGTGGCAGAAATGGCCATTTCAACACTGTGAAGTCAACTGAATAATCAACTGAATACACTACTTTCTTGTTCAAAGACTACCCATGGAGCAAATACACTATTTCCTCTTCAAAGACTACCCATGGAGCAAATACACTATTTCCTCTCTCCACTACATCCACTTAAAAGATATGGTATAGAGAGAGGCTGGGCATGGTGGCTCATGCCTGTAATCCCAACACTTTGGGAGGCCGAGGTGGGCGGATCACGAGGTCAGGAGATGAAGACCATCCTGGCTAACACGGTGAAACCTGTCTCTACTAAAAATACAAAAACTTATATGGGAGTGGTGGCGGGCGCCTGTAGTCCCAGCTACTCGGGAGGCTTGAGGCAGGAGAATGGTGTGAACCCGGGAGGCAGAGCTTGCAGTGACCTGAGATCGCGACACTGCACTCCAGCCTGGGCAACAGAGTGAGACTCTGTCTCAAAAATAAATAAATAAATAAGTAAAAGATATGGTATAGAAAGCATCAAAGGGCAGAAAAGTGCTCTAGTCCTGGCCTTGCCAATGTTTAATTGTTTTAACTATGGGAAAGTCATTTAACCGTTTCAGTGCCCTTAATCAAAAGATAATACTATCCAGCCAACTTGTTTTGATAAACCAAAGTATTAATATGGGCGACCGCACAAATGCAAAATGTTATTATGGGGAGGGAGGGGAATACATTTATCTACCTTGATGCAGTTTAGTGAAACTTCAATGATTCTGTCTCCCTATGTTTTCCTAGATCTAAAATAAAATCTAAAGTTTATAGATTCAGTAGCATCAATAATTAAAATTATTCTAAAGAAGAGCATTAGAAATTCTTAAGATTAAGTTCTCAGCATCAAAAGCAGCTATTAAAACTATGCAGCACATAGAAAGGAGTGGTAATAAAACAGGTAAATGCTGAAGGAAAGAGCTAGGATTAGGATAAAGAGAAAAAAAATGTGAACATGAGAAAATTTTCTTTGAAACATAAAAAAAGGGGGAGGAATAAAAATAAAACAGGTTAGTAAAGAGCCAAAAGAGGATTTCTATTATTTACTCAAGGAGAAAAAGTAAATGTATTCCTATTGTCGACGACTTTATACTTCTGCAATTTCACTCATTAAATTAAACACATTTAATCTATGAAATAAAATAGAAACTGACTTTATTTTAAGGGTTCCAGCATCCCAGAGCCAAAAACAAATAGTGCCATCTGCCCCAGTAGAAGATAGATATCTCTTTGAGCCACTGCACAACGGTGAGAACTGAAAAGACAATCACAGAAAAAAAATCTTTACAAGAGTGACACAGTCAAAATAAAATCTACTTTTTGCCATACAAATAGCAACTAACAATAGCAGTTAGAAAATGGCAAGAATTTACCAAGGTTATGTTATTTAAAGTCCATATATTTATAAAGAAAGCAGACATACTCCTGTCTTCATTTTAGTTGGCCTTATATACTGGATTATAAAAGTGATTATAAAAGTAACTTCTTACAATTTAATAGCCAAAAGTGACTTCATTAAATTTATTTTACATTGTAACAACAACAAAAAAAATGTATAGGGATTAAGACAATTACCTGTAGTGATGTAATAGATGCACTATGGCCCTGAAGAACAGCCAAAGGTGCACAGGTTCGAAGACACCAGACTCGGATCATTTTATCACAACTTCCAGCTGCTATCATGGTATTCTCATAGTTTACAGCCATGTCTGATATTTCAGCAGCATGTCCTCTTAAGGTAGCTAATAACCTCCCATCATCTGTTGCCCATATTTTCACAAGACAGTCATCAGAACCCTTAAAGTAAGAATGGATATTAATAGAATTAACCCTATAAATTTTAATTCAAAATCTTAACACTGATAAATCTATCTGTTATGTCCACTTCTGAACAAGTATATTTTTAAATACCAAAAAGTGTTAAACATTTGTTAGCTTACACAAAGCTCTTTATTAAATTAAATCACTTAAAAAGAGCACTTGTGTACTCACCAGCAAATAAGAGAAGTGGGATATGATAATTAATATTTACCTTTGGTTCCCTATCTACTATCAAAGTACCCTCAATGTGGATTTCTGTAAAAGAATTTGAACTTCTGAATTAAAAAAAAAAAAAAATCATAGTTGCAAAACAAATGCAAGCTACAATGGTGACTAATATTATCTATTTTGTTTTGTAACACAAAACTAAAAGTAGCTTGTTTAGGGCTTTTTCTCTCAGGAAGCTGTGAGTTTCCTATCACTGATCTTCAGCTAAAAACATGACATCATCTACAACCAGTTATCAGAAAAAAATTAATCTTATCTGTATGAAGTCAATAAAAATACATAATTACTTGTTTACTCTGCCATAGTAGTGTAAGTTCAGAAAGAAATTGTAAAGGATATGGAGTTTCCTACCAATACCTATATTTACAAATGAACATTCCCATTTTATATAGCCAAAATAGAGACAGAACATTCAGACTTTATTTTTATTTTTTATTATAATAATTTTAAATATATAAGAAAGTAGAAAGAATAGTGTTACTAATCTCCATATATCTACTTCCCAGATTCAAAACTTAATATTTTTGCCACATTTTCTAGTCTTTAACACAAGGTTAAAAGAGAAAACACACACTCTTGCAAAATTACTGAATATTTTACAGGATACAGTTTTACTAAGGGTTCATGTTAGAATGCTTAACGACCTTCCAATCTAATTCTTAAAGAAACACCTTCATATCTGACATTAGAAAGAACTCAGAGGACCTACAGAGGCATATAATTCAGACAACTTTCTGCATCATAGTGACAATAAATATAGCATATAAATCATCATACTGACAATAAATATAACATAAATGTTTCCAAACAGAATATGTTAAATGCTATATCTTAAATCAGACTCTGCCAATGATACCTAAAACACCCCCCAATTAACTATAAAACCAGTTCCTCTGATTAAGCTTTGGAGTAAAATAAATGGGTTACTAACCACTATAAAGACTAGTAAAACTTAACATTGGTCAACTATCCATATTGTTGTCTAGTATTCTTACCACATACCCTTAACCTCACCTCAGGCTCTTCATCTATAAAATACGGAGGTTAAATTGGATGGCCTTTAAAGTTCCCTATACCTTTAAAATTAAGTGATTCATGCATTCATTTATCCCTCTGTCTTGTGACTATGTGACAACCACTAAAGATATAAGACTGAGATATAAAGACACAGTATTCTTGTCCTTGTGAAGCAAGACAGAAGAATGTAAATGTGATAACGTCCTATATATTATGTAGGACATATAAACACTTATATGTCCTAAGTGTTTAACCATTGTTAATCAGCAGAGATTCAAACAAGGAAACAGTCTACTTTTTCTGAGAGATGCAGAGGTACGGTGTGGAAAGGAACCCAGAAGCGGTGATGCTTGAACAGAGTCTCATGCAAGAAGACGCAATGTAATGTAACTTAGAGGACAGCCTCCAGGGTCAAATGTATGACTTTGGACATGTTACATATACTTCTTGTGCCTCAGATTTCTCACCTATGCCTACCTCACAGGATTGTCACAAAACTAAATGAGGGTGAAGAGATAAGACAGTGTCTCATACATGGTTACAGCTTTATCTTCTAACACTGCTTTTGCTGGTGACAGTATTCATATTCTTATTTTAATAATATTATTATTATTTTAAAAAGAGCATTCCATAATGCGACTACAAAGTATGGTCAAAAGCATGAAAATGTGAAACAATGTGACTAGTTCATAGAACTGCAAGCAGCCTGCAAGGTAATTTAAGAGTGTGAGGTGAAGGCATAAGGATGAAAAAGTAAAAAAATTTGTGAAAGGCCTTTTATGGTTTACTAAGAAAAGTGGTGTGTAATGAGGGTCACTGAAGATATCAAACAGGTGAGTATCAGGATCATACTTGTGTTTTCTAAAGAGCATCCTGGCATCAGTGTGAATTAGGCTAGACAGAAAGTAGGAGACCAGCTGAAAGTTGTTAAAATAGTATGGTCAGGAGAGAATGAGTGGTAACACAAATTATTATAACAAAAAAGAATAATCAAAGACATGGTTATAACAGCTGTTTGGGGAATTAAAGGGATAAGGAGCACATCACTGATTATCTGTTGGAAGTGAAGGAAGAGCTGTAGCAGACTATGACTCCCAGAAAGCTGGTCTATACCACCACTTGGCACATGGGAAACACATTAGGGATTTGCTGAGTAAAAAAAATGCTTTAGGGCATTCATTCAAATTAAGTTTTCTAAATTTCACAAATTGAATCAATGTATTCACTACATTTGGTTATCTTCCCAAAACTGAAGCAGTATTTGGTTCTCACCTGCATTCAGTACAGAAAGAATTTTAAGTACACTACAGTAGGTAGACCATATAACAAAAGTAAAACCATGACATCATGTTACGCTTCACAATATCGATACAATTCATATCGTTCTTATGAATCTTTGAATAAGAGTGTGTTTTACATTCCACTATAAAGGTGCTTCATGTATTTTTCATGTTAACAAATAAAAACACCAGTCTTTTGACCAAAATGTCAGTTTTAATGAAAGGAGCAATGGTAATCTGTGACCTAAAATTAACCTCCAGTGACTTTCACCAATTAAAATATAACAGGAAGTCCTACTATATTCCTACTGGGCTTATCATTTAGTTATCTTACCAATTTAGTATTGCTTGATTAAATTTGCTCTTTTTAGACAAGTGCTGAAAACAAAAACAAAAATGCATATTCTTCCCTGAGTGCATATTATCTCAATTAACCTTTCTTTTCTTCCATCAAATTGCCAGAGAGAGAAATTTTTGACCATCCTTTCACAAAAATCTCTCTCCATTATCCTCTTCCATGACCCAAAGAAGTTTGCTGCCCCTACCCCTAATTCCACCCCTCAGGACTCCTGGAAGATTTTCCAACAGAATTGTAAGCATTCTTAAGCAATTTCTATCTCATATATCATCACTTGTGATAATTAATTTACCTTTATGGAAATTTGAAACAAAAGATAATCTGAGCATAAATTCAACAAAACTCTTTTAAGATGACTATACAATATACAAGTACTCAAAAATAATTGACTAGAAGAACTGCAGAGGAAAAATTAAATGTACTGGGAAAAAACGTTTAAAGCACTATAAATGTGTTTTATTTTATTATTTATACATTTCCTTATTTACTTTGAGACAGTCTTGCTCTGTTACCCTGGCTGGAGTACAGTGGCGTGATCATGGCTCACTGTGACCTCCACCTCCCAGGTTCAAGTGGTTCTCATGCCTCAGCCTCCTGAGTAGCTGGGATTACAGATGTGCACCACTACATCCAGCTAATTTCTGTATCTTTACTAGAGATGGGGTTTTGCCCTGGTGACCAGGATGGTCTCGAACTCCTGGCCTCAAGTAATCCACTCACCTTGGCCTCCCAAAGTGCTGAGATTACAGGCTATAAATGTGTTTTAAATAAATGACGAAGAATGAATTAAAAATTGATAAATATCATTATTTTAAAAAAGACCAAAATGTCTAACATAATTTGAATAGATACACTCTCTTTTCCATAAGCCTACCTCTAGTTCCACGAATGTTACTAAGATCAATAAGCCAAAGAGTAAGATATTATAGTCTTTTGGCCAAAGAAAAATAAAATGTTAAAACCAAGTTATGGATATTAAAAACAATGTTATGTAAATGGTGAAAAGGGGCAATGACATAAGATACACCTCTTCTAAGGTGTATGAAAGAAAAAGAAGTAGGGAGAGATCATGTAACCTCAGCAAAAACAAAACAAAACAAAACAAATCTGAGGATTAAAAGTGAGAGGGAGAGGAGAACAACAACCGAAAGAACTAAAAAAGTGAAGAAAGTTTGGAAGTGCAGTGGAACAAAAGCAGTAAGAAAGGTGGAAAAATTCTGCAAGCAACAATTAAAGACCTGCTAAATTTAAATAGCATGATGTTAGAAATACCTCAACTGACATAGTTTTTTCAGCAAAGCTCCAATACCCAGGGGAAAACTAAGCAGTCATTTCTTTTCAGTAACATCTCAATGTTGCTGGGGATTGCTGCTCGGGCTAGGAATTGGCAAAGTAAGAAAACTTGAAAGTACAAAGTGTAAGTGAAAATAAGTGATTAAGCTGGAAATGTTTTACGTAAGAATGATAATTGAGTTTTACATGCCTGTTACGAATTTGTATTTAACCTGCTGAGGTAGTCACTAGACAATCTGTAAGCAGACAAGACATGGTCACTATAGTATTTTAGCCAGATCCTGCTAGTGTCTATGTGAGTAATAGATCTGAAGCTACAAGAAGAGGCTTAGGTTAGAGATAGAGATCTGGCTGTTACCAGTTTATACCATAGTATTCAAAACAATGACAGCAGATGAGATTGCCAAGAGAGACCACTTAGTGTAGATTTTTATCTAGAAAACTATGAACAGGTTTAAAGAAATCCATGGGGTGGGTACAAAATTTAAAATTGTTTTTTATGATTCATTTTAAAATCAAATTATTATGCTACTGTTTAATCACAAAGATAAGAGAGTAGTAAATCACTTGTTTCATTTTTCTTTTTTTTGTTGTTTTGTTTTTTTGAGACGAAGTCTTCCTCTGTCGCCCAGGCTGGAGTACTGTAGTGCAATCTCGGCTCACTGCAACCTCCACAGCCCAGGTCCAAGAGATTCTCCTGCCTCAGCCTCCCGAACAGCTGGAATTACAGGCGTCCGCCACCACACCCAGCTAATTTTTATATTTTTAGTAGACAGGGTTTCACCATGTTGGTCAGGTTGATCTCAAACTCCTGACCTCAAGTGATCCGTCTGCCTCATCTTTCCAAAGTGCTGGGATTATAGGCATGAGCCACCACACCAAGCCTCATTTTTCAATAATATAAAATGGTCATAATTACTGCAAAAGAGTGCTCATTAATATTATCATTTGTTTATATCAAACTTAGCATAAGCTGGAAAAATCTCAAGAAAATCTGTATAGCCTTTAGCTTATTTAAATCCCAAAACAAAATGAGGCACCAAATTTACAGGGTTTTTTTTAAGTCAAGACAATCGTCATCAAAGGATGAAGCCAAGGAGGCTAAAAGAGTACATCGCTATACTTGAAAACACAACAGCATAGATATTATTTATAAGAAAGTGTGTTGAGAAAGGGAGGGAATTAAACAAAATTTACATTTTTCCAATCCTAAGAATTTGGCTTCAAGTACTCTAAAATTAGCTTAGTCTACTGCCACACCTGAAAACCACACATATTATGATAAAGAAATGTGCCTTAAAAACAGTCAACACACTTCTGCACTTTAGGATGAAGGAAGAAAACAGCATCAGACATTTACTCTGTAACCACTGTTATTTCTTCTAGTACTTTTACAGTATGGAGGTAATGGTACCAATTACTTTTCCCTTCAGCATGCAGCTGGATTTCTTACTACAAGCAATTAGTATTTTTTCTGTATATCCAAAAAAAGTTCTGATTTTGTAAATCCCTTTAAAAACTTCAACATTCTTCAAAATAAAAAGTTTCAGAGGCAAGACTCAAATAAAAACAAATATAGTCATACTTCCTAGACACCGCAGGCTCAGTTCCAGACCACCACAATTAAGCAAGTATTCCAACAAAGCAAATCACACAAATTTTTTGGTTTCTAAGTGCATGTAAGAGTTACATTTACATTATGCTGCAGTGTATCAAGTGTGCAATAATAGCCTTATGTCTTAAAAAATGGGCGTACATTAACTTAAAAATACTTTATTGCTAAAAAATGCTAATTATCTGAAACTTCAGCAAGTAGTAATATTTTTGCTGGTGGAGGGCTTTATCTTGATGTTGACAGCTGTTGGCTGATCAGGGTGGAGTTGCTGAAGGTTGGGGTAGGTGTAACTTCTTAAAATAAGACAACAATGAAGTCTGCTGCATCCATTGGACTCTTCCTTTCACAAGAGTTCTCTGAAGCATGGAATGCTATCTGACAGCATTTTACCCACAGTAGAACTTATTTCAAAATTGGAGTCAGCCCTCTCAAATCAAGCCACTGCTTTACCAACTGAGTTCATGTAATAATCCACATCCTTTGTTTTCATTTCAACAATGTTCACAGCATCTTGACCAAGAGTAAATTCCATCTCAAGAAACTACTTTCTTTGCTCATCCATAAGAAGCAACTCCTCCCCCATTTAAGTTTAATCAAGATTGCAGCAATTCAGTCAGACCTTCAGGCTCCACTACTAATTTTAGTTCTCTTGCTATTGCAGTTAACTTCCTCCACTGAAGTCTTGAACCCCTGAAAGTCATCCACAGGGGATGCAATCAACTTCTTCCAAACTCCCGTTAATGTTGACATTCTGACCTCCTCCCAAGAATCACGAATGTTCTTAATGGCATCTAGAATGGCGACAATAATCGATTCTCAATTACAGGTGAAACAGGAGGTTTTTGATGTACTTTGGCCAGATCCATCAAATGAATTACTATCCATGACAGCTATAGCCATATGAAATGTATTTCTTAAATAAGACTTGAAAATCAGAATTACTCCTTGATCCACAGGCTGCAGAATAAATGTATTGTCAGCAAGCATAAAAACAACACTAACCACCTTGTAAATTTCCATCAGAGTTCTTGGGTGACCAGGCATCTTGTAAATGAACAGTAGTATCTTGAAAGGAATCTTTTTTTTTCTGAGCAGTAGGTATCAACAGTGGGCTTAAAATATTCAGTAAACCACGCTATAAAAAGATATGCTGTCATCCAGACTTTGTTGTTCCCTTTACAGAGCACAAGCAAAGTAGTTTAGCATAATTCTTATGGCCCTAGAATGTAAAAAATGGTAAATGGACACTGGTTTCAACTTCAAGTCACTAGCTGCATCAGCCCTGAACAAAAGAGTCAGCCTGCTTTTTGAAGTTTTCAAGCCAGGCATTGACTTCTCTCTAATTATGAAAGTCCTAGATGATGTATTTTTCCAATACATAGCTGTTTCACCTGTAATTGAGAATCTATTGTTTAGTGTAGCAACTTTCTTCAATGATCTTAGCTAGATCTTTTGGATAATTTGCGACAACTACTTCATCAGCACTTGCTGCTTCACCTTGCACTTTTATGTTATGGAGATGGCTTTTTTCCTTAAACCTCATGAGCCAACCTCTGCTAGCTCCAACTTTTCTTCTGTAGCTTCCTCATCTCTCAGCCTTCACAGAATTAGGAGTTAGGGTCTGGCTTTGGATTAGCCTTTAGCTTAAAAGAGTATTGTGGCTAGTTTTGATCTCCTATACAGACCACTTAAACTTCCTCCACATCAACAATGAGCTCTTTAACTTTCTCATCATTTGTATGCTCACTGGAGTAGCAAGTTTAATTTCCTTCAAGAACTTTTCCTTTACATTCACAACTTGGCTAACTCTTTCAACATGCATTCCTCACTCGCCTTAATCTTTTCTAGCTTTTGATTAAAGTGAGAGACCTGAGACTCTTCCTCTCACTTGAACACTAACAGGCCATTGTAGGGTTATTAATTGGATTAATTTCAATAGGCAGGCCTGAGAAGAGAAAAATGGGGAAGGGCCAGTTGGTGGAGCAATCAGAACACATGCAACATTCATTAAGTTCGCCATCTTGTAAGGGTGCAGTTCGTGGCACCCTAAAATGACTTACAATAGGAACATCAGAGATTATAGATCACCATAACGGTTATAATGAAAAAGCTTGAAATACTGTGAGAAGTATCGAAATGTGAAAGAGACAAGACTCGAGCATATGTTGTTAGAAAAATGGTGCTGACAGACTTGCTTTACTCAGGGTTTTCACAAACATACAATTTGTTAAAAATACAGTATTTGCAAAATGCAACAAAGGCACAATGAAACAGGGTATGTCTGTATTAGCATTTTTCATAAAGCCTAGGCAATGTCTAGTAACACATTTGACTTTAATGTTCTCACGAAGAAAAGTTCCACAGGTCTTTGTGATGTGGCTTTCTACTGTTAGGCACTTTGGTATTAAAATTCTCCTCAAAATCCAAAAAAAAATGGCCTACGTACTGCCATGAAAACTTCAAACAACTTCAGACACAGGGCCATGAATCACTTCAATTCGATGCAGAAACCAAACAGCACCTAAAGTCTATGCCCCCAAATTTTAATAATTTAATGAGTTTCCAGAGGTTAAGCTTCAAAAGGCCTAATTGAACTATTTATTTATTTAAAGAAAAGCTAAGTTTCAGAACAACTTGATAGAGGTCTTTCTGGTATGTCTTATTTACAGATACTCTGACTATATAAATGAAATACAGGCCTTTCTATGCAAGGCCAAGAAGTCAATTTAGGCCCAGATGTTGCAAAACTATGAGGTAGACAATTAGAGAGGACAATTCTGTTCAGTAATGAAGTAATTTAAAGGAAGCAGCATAAATGACAAGGAATGGTTGAATTTTCTCTAAGTGAAGTCACGCCCCAAAGAGTTAAAGAAATCAATGACTAACACTAACACTGAATGACTAACATTCTTTGAGTGTGCACGATGGCAACTAAGAAACAACTTGTCCAAATGCTGAAACTCCCTCTACTTATGAGATAGAAGAACTGGCTGAAATCAGTTGGAACCAAGATGGCCAACTGGAGTCTGCACAGAACAAGCTTGCTGACATCATAGCCTGACTATCTACCACATTTCATACTAACTACCCTAGAATTTGCACATGTGACCCATGAAGCAGCATAATGAGATAACTGTGCATGCCCAAGGACATTCCAGACCTCCCCTTTCCTTCCACCAAACACCTACTATTCTCAGAATTCACCCCTACTGAACCTCTAATAAAAATACTGCCTTGAAACCAGCATGAGGAGACAGATTTGAGCTTGACCCCTGAGTCTTCTTGGGAGTTGACTTTCAATATAAAGCTTTTCTTTTCTCAAAAACCCAGTGTCATAGTACTGGCTTCTAACACACTGGGCAGCAAGCCCCCTCTGCTCAATAACACAAGCAGAAAACTGTATACATTGGGAAACAGTTTACTTCTGTTCAGATAACCTGAGAAACCTTAAAATTAAAATATTGACCTGTGTACCTAAAAGACAGGCATTAATTATACAAAGATTACTACTTTGACATGAAAATAGAAGAAATTATGTGATTTTTTAACTAAAAATATCTTAGAGAATTTGACATTCCTTGAAAACCTACTGTTATCTGGCAGAGTCAACAAGGAGAATTTTAATTTCTCTTGAGGCTACTTTACAGCTTTTGAGTCAGAGATCTCATCTCTTATTGCCATTAGAATAAGCAGTAAAAATAAATGCCAAAAATGTCTATATTGTCATATTTACTACAATTTCATTTTCCTATTCAAGCTAAAAAGTAACCTGTTTTTCTAGCAAAACTAAAAATTGCGTACAATTTAAATTTGGTTCAATTTTTTTCTAGGTCATTTATTTTCTTTCTTACCAATCTATCAGACCTGTGTTTCATTTCCCTTACAAATCAGCCTAAACCTCAGGGTCAAACATTTCAACACATGTCTGATTTCATTCTTGACCCTTATTCATCTATACCACCAATGACCAACCCGGTGTCAATCTAACCATCGCTTGCTCTGATACTGCTACCAGGATGCCAAGAAACATTACGGTAAGGAATATAAGCATACTAATTCCACAACACTACGAATTCATGAATCTTCTATTTACTGGGTAGGCTAAGCATAATTAGCAATCATTTTTCCTGTCTCTATTCAATACTCTTCTATTGCCAAGCTTTACCACTGATTTCTAGAATCCAGTCCCATTTCATAAATAAGACTCTCGCCAGATAGAACATTTCATATTGAAAAGTAGAAACTGTTAATTGTGGACCTAATAATTACCTTTCTAAAAAGTCCACACTGCTACTGTATACATCCCACCTCCTTAAAAATCAGTACATATCAATAATCTCCTCTCATATCTTCAAATTTGCTATCTTAGTAGTTTCTTCCTCAATCTAGTTTTCCTACAATTTATTGTCCTCTAAGTTACCATACTCTGCCTCTTTTCCATTATTATCAGACATGCTAAATGCTATTGCTTCTACACAACCTCCTATGCACTTAAAATAATTTTGAATTTCAAACATGCAAAAGTTTCAAGAACAGTACAAATGTTTCCCATATCTCCATTACTACCTTTCTTCCCTCCCTCTCTCTCCATATAACATACACACATAACTCCATTACCATTAATCTTTTTTCTGAACCATTTAAAAGCAAGGCTGGGCCAGGCGCGGTGGCTCAGGCCAGTAATCCCAGCACTTTGGGAGGCCGAGGCAGGTGGATCATGAGGTCAGGATACCAAGACCATCCTGGCTAACGTGGTGAAACCCTGTCTCTACTAAAAATACAAAAAATTAGCCGGGTGTGGTGGTGGGCACCTGTAATCCCAGCTACTCGGGAGGCTGAGGCAGGAGAATGGCATGAACCTGGGAGGTGGAGCTTGCAAGTGAGTCGAGATGGCGCCACTGCACTCCAGCCTAGGCGACAGAGCAAGACTCCTATCTCAAAAAAAAAAAAAAGCAAGGCTGCTGACTTTATACCCCATTACCTCTAAATATCGCAGTGTATATTTTTCTAAAACAAGGATATTTCCCTATATAAGTTGGGAAATCAATACCGGTAACACTACCAATAACAATACTGATAACATCCAAATCTACAGGCCCTATTCAAATTTTGTCAACAATGTTCTCTTTTCCTTTTTGGCCCACAAACCATATATATTATATTTAATTGGCATGTCTCATCAGGCTCCTTCAATTTGGAATACTTTCTCAGGCTTTCTCTTTCATGTCCTCAGCAGGTTATAAAGAATACAGGCCTTACAACCTGCAGGATGACCCAAAACCTAGGTCTGTCAATGTTTCTTCCTGACCAGATCCAGGTCATATTATCTTTTACAGGAATCCCACAAACAAGGAGCTGTGTTTTTCTCAGTGCATCACTTCTGAGAACACAATGTCAACACATCCCAGAGCTAGTAAAGTTAACATGGTTACATTAGTATTTTCAAGGTTTTTCCCCTGTAAATTTGCAATGTTTGCTCTGTAATTGATTAGTATCTTTGGGGGATATATTGCAAGATCTTCAAACTAAGATCTTCTACTGGCCTCTATCTGCTAATTTAAAAAAATAGTAACAATCAGCCACATGAATACTTCGGAGAAGGGGATCCCAGGCAAAGTCCAAATACAAAGACTTTAAGCCACAAATGGGCTTTCCAAGTCTGAAGTACAAGAGATCAGTGTAATTGAAGTACAGTAGCAGAGAGGAACTTTTCTTACAGATATTTATATATATTTCCCCTAACAAATGCTAAGTTTTCTGCAAGAATGGACATTAGTCATTTTTATATCTCAAATTGCTTGATTCATTCATCATCTGTGGTATGCCTCCTGTATACATCAGATATTCTGCAAGGCACTACAGATCTAAAAAAATAACAATAACAAAGGCAAAGACAAAGCTCACAACTTAATAGGAAAACAGACATCTGTCATTGCAATGTAATAGGAAAATACAATGTATTAGAAGCACAAAGTTAAGTGGCAGTACTCCACATTCAGAATACAGACTAAAGTATCTTTTAATTGTCAAGTTTTTGAAAGTTTAGTTTATATTAAGTGTATTAAGTTTTTCAATTCCCATTCCCTCTTCAGTGCACTGCAATTTCATTCCTATCCCCAGTGCTAAAACAGAACATTTTTTGGTCTTAGTCTGTTGGAGCTGCTATAACAAAATACCTTAGACACTTGTTAATTTGTAAACAGAAAGTTATTACTCACAGTTCTGGAGGCTGGGAAGGCCAAGGCCAAAGTGCCAGTAGATGTGGTGTCTGGTAAAGGCTCTTTTTGTGCATCAAAGATAGTGCCTTCTAGCTGTGTCTTCACATGGCTCCCTTGAGCCTCTTTTGTAAGGCCACTAATCCCATTCACAAGGGCTCCATTCTTGAGGCCTCATCTCCTAAAGCCCTCACCTCTTAATACTACCACATTGGGAATTAGGTTTCAACATACTAATTTTGAGGGGACAGAAACATTCAGACCATAGCAGTCAACAATTACCTTGACAAACCCAAAGGATATTTTTCAGTACTAATCTTACTTTAGGTTTCTGCCTTTCATGAAATTCTCATCTCCTGGCTTCTACGACACCATACTTCTTTTTTTTTCCCCTAGCCTCTCAGGCAGCTTCTCGGTCTCAATTATTGACTCTTCTTTTGTCTGCTTTAAAAGCTGAAGTTTCAGCCTTCTTACGTTAGATATATACAAGATAATGTATTCCATTTTCCAAGCTGAATGATTCCTAAACTAAATATTCTAACCTAAATCTCTGAGTTCCCACTGCCTACTGGGAATTTCTATTTGACTTTCCACATAGATATCTCAAAGTCAACATGTTTCACCTTCACAAACTTTTCCCCTTAAATTCCTACCACAGTAAATGGCAGGACTTTCTAAATCACAGAAGTTAAAAATATGTCATCCTATACTCTTCCATCTCACTCCCTACATACAAATCAGTCTCTCGAGTCTTACAAATCCTATTTTTAATCTGTCAATTCCATCCCACTGTGACTGTTTAATCCCTGATTTCTTTTATAGATCATTGCCAGAAACTTTTTGCCAATTTCTATGTATATAGAGTTAGTTTGAATCCATCTTCTACAATAATGCCAAAGGATTCAATGAAAAGAAAAATTCTACTCACTCTTCTAACCAAATCAATCATTAGCTCTCCACTGCCTTCAGAAAAGAAACCCACTATTTAGCAGGTCACAAAAGTATCTTGATTTTGTACCACACCAATATCTCTAGTTCTTTATGATGAGCCATATTTATTCTATGCCATATCCATTAATGCACAATTGCATGTTACATTCTCCCAAAGTCTGTAAATGCCTTTCCCTAAGTCTGCAATATCCAATTCAACTCCTAAATTATCAAGCTGTTACTTCTCTAGTAAATTTCCCTTACCATCTCCTACCACAAGGCTGGATTAGGTATCTATCTCCTATGGTATCTCAGTATCTCGTATACCTTGTCAAGGTTTTATCACATTATAACAATATTGTTTATTTACCATCTGTGAACTCTCCAAGAACAAATACTACTTTCAATTCTATATCCCAACTGCTTAAAACAGTGGCTGGTTCATAAAACTCTGAAGTTCATTAAAGGAATGCATAAACTCATTTTCTTTATTATACCATATTAATTAGAATCAGAGAGACATTTTATGTTTCTGAAAAGGGGGGAACTCTGCTTTTTATATGGTGTTCCATGTACTTTTGAGTGCCTTAGTTGTGAAAATTCATTAACTCTGCTTTTCTCTGTTAAATGTCACTTAAGGAAATGATTTTAAAACCAAGTAAAAAACATTAAAAGGCTAAAAGAGAATTAGGGAACAAAATCTGACTTGGTAATTATGCTATTTCCCTCCTTGGGTTTTTCTCATTAAAATAACTGGGAAAGCACCCATTCTTAAAATACTGTCTTACAAAATAATGATACATTTTCCTAATACAGAATTTCATTATCAATTACAATGATTTCCTTTTTAATTCTTGTATACCATTTATAAATAAGATTTTATTTGGATAAAAAATAAAAGATAAAACTTACTTAAATCTATAAGTAGCAGCAGGAAAACCCTAATGACTGCTTACTATTTTGTTCAGTACTAATTCTATGCATTATTTCATGTAATCCCACAAAAATCCTATGTGGTTGGTAGTATTATCATCTACTCCCCTCTCTCTTTAGGAGATGAGAAAACTGGAGATTAAAGAGATGAGGTAATCTGTCAAAGTTTCACTAGTAGAAGTGGTAAAGCTGTGACTAAAAGCCCTCTGATTTCAAAGCTGATGCTTTTAACCACAGTACTGTATGCCTCCAGCTGTGCCTGTTCAGAAAGGACTCAAGAGAATTAATCCCTTGGAAAAAGCTTTCAAATATATATACACACACAAATATCTTAGAAATAAATCTGCAAGGTCTTAAAATACCAATTATATAAAAAGGAAATACTGGTTGGTCCATTACCAAATTGTTATCTCCAAAAATAATAACAGTATGTTCTCTCACAGGAGTGTTTCACTGGTCAATCATGATCTACTATCTTAAAGGCTGATTCTATCTATTTTCAAAACTGATTTCCAAAGGACTAGTTACTGTCTAGTCTGTGCCGAGTGAAATGCAAAACACACTCAGCGCCCACTTTATTAACAAGTAATATGAATAGTGAACATATGTGTATCCTACCACCACTTGAAGTGAAAATAATAAAAATACAAGAATTTTTTTAAAAAACAGTGCCCTCATATCTTCGTATTTCTTATTATAAGGTAACATTCTGAAATCTATAACTGCAAACCACCAGTAAAAAATTACAAATGAGACTGAATTTAGCACAATTAACAAATTCTATCACATTCTTAAAAAATAAACATCTTTAGACTTTTGGTAAGACCATATAAAATAGTACAGTGCTACTTTTCTTCCCTTAATTGATGTGCTTTCAACTAAAGAAATAACCAAAAAACAGCTTCCTCTTCGCATATTATTCCTGTTCTCTAAATCACATGCCCTTAAAAGAAAGAATCAAATGTCTAGAAAAGGATAGCAATTTTTTTCTGTACAGAGCCGGATAAATATTTTAGGCTTTGCAGGCCATATGTTCTCAGTCAAAACTACTCAACTCTGCTGTTGTAGTGCACAGGCAACCACAGACAATATATAAACAACTGAACATGCCTGTGTTTCAATAAAATTGCATTTATAAGAACAAGTGACAAACTGGGTTTGACACGCAGGCAGCAGTATGCTGAACCCTGGTTCAAAAAGCTCTTCCAAGTCTGTACCTACCAGACTCATGAGATAGCAAAAAGCACACTATTTCACTGCATTCTCCCTAAAAAAATTCCAGGAGATTATATGTCTAATTAATATCAAAACATGTAAAATGCTTCGTAAAATATGATAAACAAATGCTTACAATCCCTATCATTTTTAAAGAAAGAATTCCTACAAGGTTCTTTACAATGGCATAACTTTATACTAACCAAAATGTAATACAAACACAATATAATGCTCCTTTTTCATTATTTTAATTTATTACTGTTTTTGAAAGAATTCTTTCAAACATTAGAAAAACCAAATTTACTTTAAGTTTTTGCGAGGTGAATTTGAATACAACCATATCAAACTTGAATGGCTAAATTAATTTTCAATTACTATTTGAGAGCAAATTACTATTGTAGGTATGTCAGGCACTTCAGCAAATATAGAGATGCCTATTTTCCACTCTGAAAATAATACTTGATACAAAAAAAGGGAAAATACTGATATAAGAAGTGATGTGCAAATGCCTGAGGTAGATTAGAGCCAAGGGAAAAGAAAGGTACAAAAATGCATTCCTACATCCTGCTATTTAGCTGTTTTACAGATGACTGGGTGTATGGATAGAGGAGAAGTAGTAGGTATAAATAGGTCTCAGTTTACAAGCAAATTTACTAAAAAGAGGAATCTATAATTGTCATAACTACGTAAAATTCACAGCTGCTCTCTTCAAAGACAGGAAAATTTCCATTTAACTTCCATTTCAAATTTTCTTATTTCAAAAGAAATTAAAAACCTTGTGAATGAATGCATACCTTCAGCCCACAGGGTAGTGTTTAATAATAAATATCATCATAATAGTGTAGTATTACACTTAATGAACGCAAATGTTAAGGCACCTGAAATAAAGTATTTCCCAAAGTAATTTTCTCACTTAAAGCTCAAAAGCTTTGCTTTTCTCCATTCAACAGGTTACAAGAAACAATAACAAATAAATAAACCCAAAGAGGCTCTTTAAACAAAACGTCAGATATTTTGAAGAATGAACGGTTAAGAATAACAGGTAATAAGAGTATTAGATATGCTCAGAATTTTTTAGCTTTTTTAAAATCACTATTTTAAGGGAAATTTCTCATAGACAAGCAAGTGATTTTCTACAGATAACATAAAAAGGTATCTTCAATAATCTCATACAATTATAAAAAGGCACATTTAATAATCTCTCAACATACTTAGGAAATGTCCTTAGTTTAAAATTAAAATTATTTTATGACATTTTGCAAGATGTCAAACTGTATTTGATATATGTTGAGAACCATACTTATTCATGATGTACAACCATATAATAACTGTGAGTGTGCTGCAACATGTCATTTAGAAACTTTCTGAATTTGGATAAAGTCCAAATTTAACTAAACTCTTCTGTTAGAGTAAGTGAAACCACCCTGAATTTCCGGTTTCCTATTAAAAGAAAAAAACCAAGGTTTTACTTCAAGTTCATCTATAAGCAATATTTCCTCAATTACATATATGAATATAAATAATACTTTAACAATTACTTACAGTAAATATCCGTCTGCCAGTTCGATCAAAAGTTACACAGTACACAGATGACAAGTGTCCAAGAATTCGTTTATGCATTTTCATGTGCTGATACACTGCAGTTGGAACAAGTCGCTCAAGTCTGTATTTCCCATTCAGCTTCCTTGAAAACAGAGTATCCGCTACCAAGAAAAAGGAAAATAAATGTAATCTGGAAATTAATTTTCTTAAATAATCACCTTTTAAGAATTCACATATTCCAATTTGTCATGTGCAGGTAAAAATACAGATGCTTTCTGATATATATGGCTTCTCGCTAAAAGTCTTTAAAGTAATGAATAAAAACATTGTTTCATCTGAAATAAGTCAGGCACTATCATTCTCACTTTATAACTTAATTTGTAAGTTAAATGACCTGTCCAAAAATCACAAAGTAAGGCATGAAGCTAGGATTAAAGCTCGGATTTATTTACTCTCTGGCTAGTGCTCTTTAAAACCCTAAAGCATTTATATGTTATTTCCTTAAAAGCTGTCTATGAAATAGTTTTTCTTACAAAGGCACTTAAAACTGGAACCCAGTGTACTTTTCACAAACCAGTAACACTTGAACACTCGAAATCTGACATGCAGAATGACATTTAAAAACATCTTTATAACAAGTGAAGACAAAGGAATATGTCATTTGAATTATTAAAAAATAATAATTAAACTGGGAATCTTGCCAAACACCTGTATAATGATTCCTTCTCTGCAATCTATTAGCTCTCCCTTAGTTCTCCCTTTCAACTCATTCATTCTAATCATCATTCAAGATCTGACTGAAGTTTATCTTCTGTCCCAAAGCTTGATACATTGACTCCAGCTGAAAATGTCCTCTTCCATCTAAATTACTACTGTACTTATTTTCTATAACGGTAACTTATGGACAAAGAAGGTGCTCAATAAATATATGTTGACTGATCTGCAGGCACATTATTAACCTACAGATGATCTTCTAATACAGGCTTTTTTTTTTTTTTTTTCTAACAGTGACTGCCATCTACATTGGGTAATTAGCACTAGGGTTTCTCGCTTGAATTTAGCCCTAAAGAAAACTAAATATATATATAAAATACTACTTAACCAAGGTACAGAGCCCAGTAATTATGCCCTAAAGTTGATAAAAATAAATATATTGGTTGTATTATGAAGAATCTCAGTATTGATTATATTATTCACATCCAATAAATGTCTGGCTCACACTATATTTCCAGCCACTCCACACCCCCGCTGCCCCCACCCCAAACCCCCCAAAAATATTTGGGCCTGGTGAGGAGATATATAGCCTTTACAGGTTCCTAAGCAATAATATTTCAAAGAATAATTACACTATGCTTATGTTCTTTCATCACAGCAACAATCTTATATTCTGATACACTATTTCTCTTGCTGTTAGCACGTAAGTTCTATGCAACAATCTACCCCAACACTTGGGAATTTCTAAGACAAGGTTTGACAGTTGTGAATTAGCATATTTAGGCTTAAGTTGGTTATATAACAATTTAACAGAGACTCAATAAGTTTCAATCATAGCTTAGCCCCCAGATACATTTTCTTCATGCCCAGGAATGGCCTGGTAAAAGACATCCTCCGATGCTTTGGCTCCAAACTTATTTAATGCAAGAATCACACAAAAACCACAGACATCAATTTTCCTGCCAAATGAGAACTAAAATCATCTTATCCAAACACCAAAGATCACTCACATCTCAGACTCAGCTGTCTGTTGTAAGAAAGAGATGACATGCCACATAAACACTGATAGTATTACCAAGATGTACTTTAATTCCCTCTATCCAAAATTTCCAAAATGTCGAATTTTAGGAAACTAACAGTGTTCAAGTGTGAAAATATCATTGTTGGAAATAATATATCAAGACCCATTTCTCAATGATGATTAAGCATTAGTATATAGGTCAGAATTTTTAAGATAAATTTGTTATAAAGACCATCTAAAAATCGGAGATGATAAAGTCTTTTACAAGCAAAAACTACTTCTCTTAAAAAAGAATGTTACTGCTTCTTAAACACAGGTTTTACTGAATCTTTGAACTAAACTGGGATTAAATCTATTTTCATTTTGGAAGCCAATTGAAAAAAAAAGAATAACCTTTTCAAAGTTACTTTACAGTCATATTTTCAAGCAACATTTTCCAGAATCACATTAGGTGAAACATTTATAGCTAAAACTATATTCCACACTACCCTTTGTAATGCTTAGCTACCAATTAACTATTGGCTATCTATGCTATGACTATATTCTGAAGGAAAAGGTACTTAGCAGAGTCCTGGTCTCAAACATTTACAAACTTGTGTAACAGCACTAAAAGGTAAGACATACAGAAAGAACATACGTAGATTCCCAGGTAATAAGGTGGTGGTTCAAACTTTCTAACTGTAGGATTTAGAAGAGAAAATATAAGTATAGTTCAGTAGTTGTACAACTGAAGTGGTTGAATTTGAGGAAGGCTTGACCATATCAAATAGGTAGATAATTTTTATAAAGATAGAAGAATGAGCTAGGACTCACATTCGATGAACTCCCATTTTCTTTTATAATACCATTTGGAAAATGTTTATCTCTCCTATCAGATCTTAAGTACCTTAAAGACAAAAATTCTCTTATATTTCTCAAACCTGAGTATACAGCCTTTTAAATTAAAAAAGTATATAAATAAATCTTCCTTAATAATAAGATATACAAGATGGTTCAACTGAATTTATAGTTTTATGGCAGAATGGCAATGGCAATTATTCACTTTCTAAAGAAATTAATAAGACACCAATTAATTTGAGTAAAAAGGAAATGTCTCTTGGATTATTGGAAGTCCTTAACTTTTATTAAACTAGAACACCAATTTTTAAAATGAGCATGGTTAAACAGATAAGGGGACACAAAAGGATAAATTCTTTATATGACATTATAATTTAACCTTAAATCAAGAAGCATATATGACTTTCATTTAAAAGCACATTTATTTTCATAAGTATAGCGATAGAAACTATTCTTAAAGCTTACCAAAGCAAATCTCTATTCTTTTTTCACTTGGCAAATTCTTTTTTATCCTCTAGGATCAGTTCAAATGCAATCTCTTCTAGGAAGATTTCAAAAGCATCCTAACCGGTTGCACTAAAACATTGCTCCTCTGTTCAAAACTGCAATGCTCTTCATTTCATTCTGAATAAACACCAACTTCCTGATACATCAGCCTAAGACGGCCCTGCAGAAACTTATCTCCCATTATCTCTGACCTTACCTGCTACTTCTCGCCTTGACCTGCTCCAGCCACTCCAATCTCCTGTTCTTCCAACACACCAGGCATGCTCCAAACTTAGGGTCTTTGCACTGGCTGTTCCTTCTTCATGAAGTCTTTTTCCACATATGGCTAATTCCCTTATCCCTTTTCAAGTCTTTTCTCAGATGTCTGTTACCTTCTGAATAAAGTCTAACCTAACCAGCCCACTGAAAATAGCAACACAGCCCCTGCCATCACCCGTAACTCCTGATCCCCTTTTATACAGCTTTATATTTGCTCTTCATCTATCACTTATTACCAGACATTTTAATTATTATATTCATTGCTTATTTCCTGCCTCCTCCTACTACAACATAACAAACTTCACACGGACAGGATTTTATTCTCTGATTAGCCTAAGAGCCGACACAGGTTGGTGAATTAACAAATAAATTACATATTAATAAAAATAATTAGGTTTAGTGGGTACAGTGACTCACACCTGTAATCTCAGCACTTTGGGAGGCTGAGGTGGGCAGATTACTTGAAGTCAGGAGTTCGAGACCAGCCTGGCCAACATGGTGAAACCCCATCTCTACTAACAATACAAAAATTAGCTGGTGTGGCAGTAGGCGCCTGTAATCCCAGCTACATGGGAGGCTGAGGCAGGAGAACAGCTTGAACCCAGGAGACAGAGGTTGCCATGAGTTGAGATCATGCCACTGCACTCCAGCCTGGGGAACAGAGCAAGACTCTGTCTCAAACAACAACAACAAATTAGGTTTAAGAATAAAAAAAAAAAAAAAAGGAAGATTTATCTCACAGATTACAAGATTCAAAATATCTCTAAATAGTGCTTCATTTTAACTGCCCTGCTAAATGAATTTAATTGGGAAATAAGGGGGGAACGTATTCACCTAATTTTCTGAATATAGAGCATAAATGAAATAAAAATTCCAGAAATCACTGTTATCCATTTGAATAAAGTCTGAAGTAAAAAAGGAGCAAAATACTGAAAAGTGTCATTTGTAGCAAATCATTCAGAACCGTCTTTGAAATAAAGTATATGTGCTCAAGTCTACAAAACCAATTAGTAGAGATTAACAAAAGGCCCACAACTTCTTAAACATTAGATGTAACTATGCACATATTCAGCCCTTGGGTTCTCATCCATTACTTCTTTAGGTGCTAGGATAATAAGTCAAATTCCCCCACAAGTCACTTCTTACTTCACATCTAGTTATTTTTCAAGAACTGATTTACTTATCCAATCATAATACTAATGCATATTCAATTTAGAAAAGAACATAAATGAAAGAAGAAAAACCCATAATTCTATTGTCTATAGCAATCACTTTTAAAATTTTGCAAAGGTTTACCTCATAAACAACATTTTAACAGCTATGTTGTATTCCTTAATGAAATGAGAGGTTTTAAGTCTGACAGACCTGTGTTCAAATTTGTCACTATGGAGACTTTAAGCAAGTTACTCTTTCTAAACTTTAATTTCTCCAGTTACATTATTAGAGAAACATTTCCATTTACCACAATATAACTGGCTTTCATATTATGCTGTTCTTTGACACTCCACAATTTCACAAATTTTACATAGTTCTATTAATATCTTCTACTGCTTTATTATGAAGTCCTCCTACTCGGCCCAACAGTACAATAAACATCTACTTACATTTTCTTTTACTTTTTTGTGGTTTAGATTTCTCACTTAACTCTTTAATCTATCTACAATTATTATGAAGTCTCTAAAGATTATTTTTTCTTCCTCAAGTAACTGAATATTTGTTCCAGCCTTTCCATTTACTAAATAATTCTTTCCTATTAAATTCTGATTACATTATCGTATATATGGTTATATATATATATATATATTTTTTTTTTTTTTCTGTGCTGGGCCACTGACATGACCGACAGTCTATTTATATGCCAATACCAAAATTTTAATCTTACAATCAATGATGTTTTAATATTTGGGTATTCCTCTTGTAAGTCCACTTAACAATGTTGTATCTTGATTATTTGTTAGTTTTGAAAATAAACAGAAAGTTACAAAATTTTTGTTGGAAATGTAAATTTAACTTTACTACCAAACTGACATCTTTCTATCTAGAACATGGTGCTTTCTTCCTGTTGTTGGGCCCAAGTTTTCAATGCAGATGATTTTTTAAAAAGATAAACATAAGAAAGTTACCTCATTTTCTCTCACTACATCATTGGAACCAAGTTCACAAAGAAAGAAAAAGGTAGCTGCCATAAAAGAGTATCTGCAATAACGTTAGTAAATACATTTTTGAGGGCACTAGAAAAATACATGATAAAAAAAAATCCCTGCAAATAAGTAGTATAGTAGAAATACCATTACCTCCCTACAAAATGTTCAGACTTTTTTCTCCTTTTGCGAAGATCTATGTAAAATGAACAAGCACATATGATACAGCTGCAATAAATTACCCAAGATCAAAATTAACCATGGTTAAAAAAGATGACTTGGAAAAAAATGAAAATGACTATGAATTAAGAAAATACAAAGGTTAGTGTTTTTTGTTATTATTGTTTTCTAACTGTTAATAACAATATAATATGCTATATAATACCTACTCCAGTGTAGGAAAGCTGTTCCCTCTTAAATAGAAATGGAGGACCACAAAAACAGTGCTTACAACTTCTGCCAACTCATGAAAGCAGAGCCCTGCTGGTAGCCTAATGAAATGCAAGGAAAAGCATGTAGCTGTAGATTGTAAAACCTGGAGAACCAATTTTTTACAGTAGAAGAACTAAGTGAGGAGGCACAAGAATAACTCGGAAGGTATCTCAGTAAAATTTGGGCCTCTTCTGATGCAGAATTGGGGGTACTCAGACAAGAAGCATCGGTATTTTACGAGAAGGTTTTCAATAATTTTACTTAATTCATTTTTTATCCTCTTTTGACTAGTTTTACTTTTTTTTTTGAGACAGAGTCTCACTCTGTCGTACAGGCTGGCGTATACTGGCACAATCTCTGCAGCCTCCACCTCCTGGGTTCAAGCGATTCTCATGCCTCAGCCTCCTGAGTAGCTGGGATTACAGGTGTGCACCACCATGCCTAATTTTTTTTGTATTTTTAGTAGAGACGGGGTTTCACCATGTTGGTCAGGCTGGTCTCGAACTCCCAGCCTCAAGTGATCTGCCTGCCTTAACTTCCCGAAGTGCTGGGATTACAGGCGTGAGCCACCATGACTGGTCTTGACTAGTTTTATTCTGTGATTCTAATTAAAGAAAACACTTAGAAGGAAAGCTCCCAGGTTTTCTGTAAATAAAATGCAAAAGTAATTATAATTTCTAATTAACGACTACAGAAATGATTCCTAAATTAAAATATAAAAGGGAGTAACTTCTAAATAATCAGTACCAGGTTTCATTTTAATCTCCAAAATCTGTATTAATAAAGGCTTTGGCTTTCTACAACTACAATTAATAACTATCACTGTAAAACAAGAGTTTGGAACTCTATGACACTAAACTTGAGTGAACTATAAAAATGTTGATAAAAACTTAAGAGTACATGAAAACAAATTCCAAACTGATTTACCCCTCATACATGCCATCTCCAATTTTAGATGATAATTAGATTTTCCAAGAAAATAATGCTATATTCATGACTAGACATCAGAGAGCAATGTCTATAAAAACGACCTTCCAAGTTAATAGTTCATTACAAGTCCAAATAGTTGTCTATATATATGGTGTTGGTGATTTCAGAATTTCTATCAGATAAATGTACTGTGTGGCATAAAGTATTTAATAAGGCATAAAATTACTTGAAATGTTATTCATTTTAGAGATCCACAAAAGTGTTTTAATGAAAAGGAAATATGAGAATAAAAAAAAAATTGTTAATCATAATTTTCTAACAGAAGTTATGCTAAAGCCAGGCATCAAACCCTTGAGAAAATGGCTATAAAGGAAGAGGAAAGCAACCATGGTTTAGAGTTATGAGAGGTTTTTACTAGGACTTCAAGAATCTGATGATTAAAAAAAAAAAAAGTCTTATCTGCTGCAATTAATAATGTGAGTATAAATGTCACAATACAAATACACAACAAGGAGAGGAAAAAGGCTACAGAACACTCTTAACGATGTGCAGCAAGTTTAGAGAATAACAGCTAGTATTTACTGAGTGTTTTACTACATTCCAGGCACTATTCTAAGTATTTTACATATATTCTCATTTAATCCTCACTAATCCTTTGAGGTGGGTACTTCCATTACTCCCAATAAGCAGATATTCCTTACCAGTAAGGAAACCAAAGGATAAAATGTAATTTACCAGAGGTTTGAACTCAGGCAGTCTGGTGCCAAAGACTGTACCCTTAACTATCATATGCTGCCTATGTAGATCAATATTAGAAAAGAAAGACTGAAAGAAAACATGCCAAAGTATGTATAGCAGATAAGAAGTGAGACTGATTAATTTTTGAGCTGTTCTGTTTTCTAAACTTTCTCTATTGAGCATATGTTCATTCTAATTTTTTATAACTCAATCTACCTCAAGGAATTCAAAAAAGCAGTATGAAAACTCTAAAATATCTAAAGAGATTAGCTTAAATTCAAAGACTGACAAAAATAAACCTAGAGATAAAGATGCAAGGAATTTAAATTTATTTAATCATAAAAAAGAAACACTAATGCCTAAGCATATTACAGTGAATGAATGTATATTATGCTACAGAGAATGACAATTTTGTATTTGAAAATGGACTGAAAAAATGATATGCTATAAAGAAATAATTCACATCAGTTTTGATTTGAAAGCTGTAAGATAATACTACAAAGCAGGCCATCAACTTTGTTTGTAAGTTTTGTTTGTGTAATCTTTCCCATTGAATTTTTAAACTAAAAGAGAAACATGTCAAAGATAGTTCAGGTTCAATTTTATTTAGGAGGGAATCGTATAAGAAGGAATGTTTAATTCACTATAGAGCCACAATGGAAAGACCTGTTACTAATACGGGTATCAAGGAAGTAATGACAACCAAATACTCCTAATTTGAGGGCCAGAGTTAATCTGGGAAATTATTCAACACAGGTTGGTTTACTTCTACAGTACCATCTGGTCTCTACATCATACTGTACCAGCAAGTAGCAACCAACCAACATACAAACAGGACAAATAAATCACCCTAATAGTAACTATAATGAATGACAGTCCCAATTTCAGTTAAAGTACAAAGAACTGGGTTGCAATATAAAAAGATAATCCTGTAGTCACCTTTTTGTCTACAAAAAAAGGAGGGCAGGTATTGGGAATAGAAAAGTAAGGGGAAATAGTCACCTGAGCAACACAGCACCCATGAGAGCTTCTCTCTTTGCTTTAATACTATAACTAAAATAATCAGTATGCACAGCAGCTACTTTCCAGATCTCTAGATATTCAATTTTGGTGTTTAGTTGCACCTCCTGTTTGAAACATACTATGTTTTTAAAATTTAGCAGATACCATAAAGACGAATAATGTCTGAAAAGGAAAACCCAAATCCTAAACTGAAATAAAATACAGGAAAGGAAAAGATGATTCCAAGAAGCAAAAAATTTCATGAACCAAGTACATAAAGAGCACTAATAAAAAGGGTAGATATGATAATTATTAGGAATAGTATTTAATCTTCCTCCTATTTTATTTCTTGGAAACCAGTCTGATGCTACTTCAAGTAGAAAACACACAATGACATAATGTTTTCAGTTTTAAATATTTTAAAATGTTTACAGTTGTTTTAATAACAATTTATTTTTCTTTTAAATAAACATTTTTTAAGTTAGGTGGGTTTTTTTAATGTCAAACATTTTAATCACTCAATTTTGAGTCAACAGACATTTATAGAGCACCTATATGAGCCAAATATGGGCTAGAGAATATAAAAGGGAAAAAGAAAAGACATGGTACTTACCCTCATGGAGATTGCAGTCTAGCAGGGAAGAAAGACATGAAACAAGGACTTACAACAATGTTAAGTGTTATCAAACAGAAGGTATAGGGAAATCTTGAAATATATAGCAAAAGGGTTCTAAACACATTGGGGCTGAGGGGTGGATATCTAGGAGTCTGGGAAAACTTCTCTGAAAAACTGACATTTAAACTAAGACCTGAAAAATGAACAGCCACAGAATGCTGATGGCAGCAGAGCATATTCCAGGTTGAGGAAACAGCATGTGCAATAGCCTGAGGCTGGAAAGAGCATAGCATTCAAGCAACATAAAGAAGTCAAGATTGACTTGCACACAGGCACAGAAAGGGCAAGTGTCAAGAGAAGAGACTGAGAAGGTAGGGGGGCGGACTATATAGAGTGCTTTCTAAGCTATGTTAGGTATTTTGGACTAAATTCCAGTAATAATGGGTTGAAGTTTTGGGGGAGAAAAGAATGGAGTAACATATATAGTAAAATTTACTTTGGGATAATTCATTGCAGTTTTCTCTTGACCACAATGAGAATGAATTAGAAAGGATATAACTAAAAGCAAAAGCTAACTTTGCAAAAAAATCAAAGGGCTCTGAAAACAAAATTTCATTTTAGAAAAAATTTAATCAGCTTGAGACCAAAATTATCAACACTTTCTCAAGGAATTAAATACCTGATCTCATAAGTATCTGGCACTATATAAAAACTTGAAAAGAACATACCATGTTTCATTGTTTCTAGAGTTCAAATACTGAGGCAAAATTCAAACAACTGCTATTCCCAAATCAACAAATGGACAGAGCTGGCACATTAACACATAAAGAATTTCACAGAGAAGGCAAAAAGGTGCTATATAAATGTGACATAAAGTTAAAAGCATAAGATCTGAGGTACATGCATACATATACACACAAAAACAGAGATATAATGTCATTGGTTACTGCTTTTCTAAGCTTCAGTTTCCTCATTAATAAAGTAGGATCAGCTGAGTGTGGTGGCTCACACCTGTAATCCCAGCACTTTGGGAGACTGAGGTGGGTGGATCACTTGAGATCACGAGTTTGAGACCAGCCTGGCCAACATGGTGAAACCCCGTCTCTACCAAAAATACAAAAATTAGCCGGGTGTGGTGGCGCATGCCTGCAGTCTCAGCTACTTGAGAGGCTGAGGCAGGAGAATGGCTTGAACCTGGGAGGAGGAGGTTGGAATAAGCTGAGATTGCGCCACTGCACTTCAGCCTGGCCAACAGAGCGAGACTCAATCTCAAAAGAATAAAATTAAGTTAAAAATGTAGGGTTATCTTAAAGAGTTGCTATAGAAAACAGACGAGACAAAATGTTTTGCAAATTCAAAGGTGTGTTATACTAACATTGATATGGACTGCCCCTAAACAATCAAATCTTCATGTGTCATAAAAGTTAATTTAACTGAACATAGTTTTACTTTTTAAAAGACTTTTGTTGGAGACCAATTTTCCCCCTGAGGCTTCCTTATGGAGCTGAACAAATTATTCCTTTGTTTACAAAAATATCTATTCAGCCTGATCAGATCATGGACTTCCCAGGTCCAAAAGATGTCTAAGAAAACAGTGAATATGTAACTTCAAAGGATCCCTGAAGAAATTCAAAATAAAAAGTCATGACCTTATGAGAAAATAATATCATAATTTGCTTCACCTACACAGATATGAATATTCAACAAAATCAAACCCAAAAATCACTCTGGAAAAATATGTGATGCAAACTAAAAGGGAAAATGGCTAGTGATTCCCAATTACTACTGGAATTACTAGCCAGATGTTTTATATAAAGTGGAGGGGATATCCCTCATCACACCTACAACCTAAAAACAAATGTTATCCTATCAGTTACAGAAGAAATTAAAACACAGCTAGCTACAAAAGCAACAATTTAAACTCACCTAAGGGAGTTTCATTTCTTCAAAGTTTCGCCCCCTTTTTTTTTGACAACCATTAATTTGAAAAGAAATTTTAGCAGAAGAAAAAAATAAATATATATTTTATACATTTGATACTTTGGCATAATGAACATTATTTCCCTAAAAAAAAAAAAAATGCTAATAATACACCTTGAAAGTCTCTCACAGCTAACCTGTTTTTAAGAGGCAAAAAAAAGGGAGGAAATAGACAGGGAAGGGGGCTAGGGAGAAAATAGTTAATAAAACAACAAAACCTATGTCAAATAGAAATATGAAGATCATTCAGGGAAAACACTAAAAAACAAAGACCAAGACAAAAAAGAATATAACTGAGTCAACAATCATTAAACAAACAAACAAAAAAGCAAAGTATAAAATCTTTATAAGACTAAAATTATGACTAGAAAAACAGAAGAAAATGAGCTCTAAAAGTAAAAATGGTTACTGAGAAACAATAGGTTAAAATAAATATATTTAAATAAGTGATGAGTAGATATCTAACTAGGAATAAAGTATGGATTGAGTAAGAAAACGGAAAGAAAAAACACTGAATACAGCATATTAGAAAAAGATAAGTGAACAGGAAAAAAAAACCCATATATTATATCCTATAATTTGCTGAATTATATGTAACTGTTAACTTATATATTAAAATTATGTAATCTCACATATTTGTAATATAAAAAAAATCATTCTAATAATTATGTAAGAAATATATGACGAAAAATATAAACTTAAGAACCTAAGGGGAAAAAAAAACCTTGATTGAATAAATTTAAGAAATTACCAGCTACAGAATAAGTCAAACACAATATTGGAAATACGGCAAAATATAGCACAAGGTGAGAAAGAAGAGTCTTCTCTACAAAGATTTGCATCTAGCTTTAAGTGACTGTTTGCTGTCTTTATTCAAACTAGTTTTCTCAGAGGATCACAAAATTATAAATGTAGACAAGATTTAAGACTTTTTTTTTTTTTTTTAAATGCAAAGGCTTCTTAGCATTAATTGGATGTCTGGGTAGTGAAGCTACTTTTCAAGGCAAAGTTTTTTCCTTACACTCAAACATGTTTAAGAATCAGGATTCTCAAAACTCCTTATCCTCACCCAAAACTGCAGAACTTAATAGCAATCCTCCACAGACAAGTAAAATAAAAATATGGAAAAACTTAGGCAAAACACCAAAAAAGACGACAAATGAAAGACCTAGAGATAAAAAGTTTACTTTGCTAACATGTCAAATGTAAGAAAAATGCAAACAAAGCAATCAGCAAAAATTGCTTTAATTTAATGTATTACAATCTTTTTCACAAGATAAACATGCATTAAACCAACTTCCAAATTTAACCTTAAAAACCCCTTTAATGTATTTAGGTCTCTTCTTTCCTATCTCCCCTTATTCATGCACATTTATTACTGAAGTATAAGCAAATATAGAATAAACTATATCTGAAAACAGGCATAATGTGAGTATGGAGAGGTAAGGGAAAGGACAATACCAAAGATTCGCTAATACCTTTGGAAGCAAATGCTGCTATGCCAAGTACACACTCACATCTCTCTTCCACAATAAAAGAATCACAAGCTAGTAATAATAACAGATCAGTGGGATCTTTTGTCTTTGCTTTTGAAAACAGTATTAAAGGAGGTTCTAGAGCACTGGAAGGCAGGTGGACCACTTTGGGTCTCTTGCTGAGACTGAGTTCTAGTTCAATTTTCACAACTTACATCAAAGACCAAAAGGTTCAAAGTAGTTGGGAATTATAAGCACATAATAAAACATGATAAGAAAACACTCTGACAAGCTCAAGTGGCTTCTCAAATTGTATAGGTATGTATTTTATATTCCAAGTGTAATGAACTGATAACTCAGTCTACTCATAAACCTTAATTTCTTAAAAATCAGTTTCTGGTTTGGTGATTTTATCTTCTCTTACCACAAAGCTATTCTTGGATCAAGCTTCTCTTCTTTCTACTAACCTTCATTCCATTTTGTAATGCCTTACCCACCTTTGAACTTTACTTGTCCCATCCCAATGCATCAATTTCATCAACTACCTACTACTTTTCATTTAATATTTACTAGTGCTAAAGAGTTGGGTCTCTAAAGAGCAATAAAACATAATGTCTGTCCTCCAGGACCTAACAGTATAGTAGAGGAAACAAAGGTAAATAAATAGCCATAACCATGTGATAAAATCAATAGTAGAGATAAGTAAAACCACTTAATTCTGCCCAGTTTAACATCTGAGTTTTAAAGGATAAACAGATATTTGTACAATGTACAGAAAACAGAGGGGCATTCCAGGGAGAAATAAAACATGTGAGGAGACAAAAGGATGAAAACCAACATGGCTGATTCTAAGAACTGCCAAAGAGTTGTACTAAGCTAGAGCACAAAGTGCAGGTGAGGACATGGCAGGAAAAGTGGGAAAAGGTCAGTCTTGTGTGATACATTAAAATGGCTGACACTATCATTCAGTCACTCTCAATGGGGGAAAAGAGGAGGCATGACATGGTAATATGTGCACTTCAAAAAGTTTAGAGCAGTGATAATTTTGCCCAGGAGATATTTGGCAATGTCTGGAGACTTTTAAAATTGTGACAAGGGGGTAGTGGGGATGCTACTGGCAATTAGCAAGCAGAGGCCAGGGATGCTAATAAACATCCAACAATGCATAGGAAAGTTGCCTACACCCAGGAATTATCTGGCCCAAAATGTCTCAACAGTGCCAAGGTTAAAAAATCCTGGTTAGCCGGGCGTGGTGGCTCACGCTTGTAATCCCAGCACTTTGGGAGGCCGAGGCGGGCGGATCACGAGGTCAGGAGATCGAGACCATGGTGAAACCCCGTCTCTACTAAAAACATAAAAAAAAAAAATTAGCCGGGCGTGGTGGCGGGCGCCTGTAGTCCCAGCTACTCGGAGAGGCTGAGGCAGGAGAATGGCGTGAACCCGGGAGGCGGAGCTTGCAGTGAGCCGAGATCGCGCCACTGCACTCCAGCCTAGGTGACAGAGCGAGACTCCGTCTCAAAAAAAAAAAAAAAAAAAAAACCCTGGTTAGAATCTGACTCCTAGGATACAGGAACAGACTAGGGGCAGGGGCTCAAGTAGCAATTAAGTTCTGGGAGAGCAGAGGCCTTGTTCTTGCTTATCCGCAACTCCAGACCCTAGCCCGGTGCCAGATATAATTAGAGATACACAATATTTACTTAGTGAGTGAATGAATAATGTAGAACTCCAGGCAAGAAGTACCAAGGCCTGAAATGTGGCTGTGGCAATGATAATGGAGAACAAATTCAAGAAAGTAGAATAAACAGGTATTATGTATTAAATAGACATAAGAAATGAACAGTAAATCTAAAACAAAATTATGTCCAGGCTTCTGGCTTGGAGTAACAAGGTTCAGAGTGTCAAAAATTACATTTTAGATATTTTTAAGTTTGAGATGAATGTGAGATATTCAAGAGGTCCAACAGTTTCCAGATGGTTTGAAATATCTAAGAAAATCCAATTTTGCCACAAACTTAACCTAAAATTATCCTCTGAACTACAATAAGAAGTCCAATAAAAAATTAACAAACCCTATGTCCAGTACAGTATCCTGGACTGAATCCTGGAATAAGAAAACGTAATTAGTGGGAAAATTTAGTGAGATATGAATAAGGTCTGCTGTTTAGTTAACAGTAATGCACCAATGTTAGCTTAGTCGTTCTGAGAAATAGACCAGGTAATGCAAAAGTATAACATTTGGGGACACTGCATGAGGGGTATACAGGAGCTCTTTAAACCATCTGTGTAGCTTCTCAGTAAATAATTTCTTACTCCAAAATTAAAAGTTTATTTAAAGAAAAACTACTACCCCAAATGTGTCAAAATTTCAGTATTTGGGATCTATATTAAACGTTTAAATCTATATACGTATCTTAAGAAAAGCCAAATGTGAAGAATTTTTTCTTACCTCCACTGATACTTGGTAATACCACACTGACCAAGGAAAGGGCAAAGAAAACTTTTAAAGGTAGCCAGACAGAAAATGGCAAAGACTCAACAAAAGAAGAAATAAGTCAGTACTACAAACATTCATATATATTTTTTTAAATCTTCTGAACCATATGTAACAGCTTGAAATAATGCATTGTACCACTATGCAGGCAACTATTCTGGCAAGAAGACTGATGAATTATTTCTCCCCATCACCATCGTGTTCATAACTTTATAGTGATAATAAAACAAAATATATACCATGGTGAACTCTAGCAAAACACAGACACTAAACTATGACTATGCAAGTTGAGTCATTTTGATCAGTCTAGCTTCTCTGTAGTGCTTTCAAAAAATATATGTAAATACAATTTTTAAAAGTAGGCAAAATGGGCAATCTATTACAGGTGTTTCTTAACATAAAGCAAAGATTTTCCTGAAAATCACAATGGAAAAGAGAGAAAAAAATTTATCTTAAACTCTAAAAATAAAATAGTCTTTCGGAAAGGTACATCAATCACCTGCTTGGCAATTAATTCTGTTACCTAAATGAATCAATTACATTTCTATGCTTGGATGCAAAATCCAAGGTATTTTTGCCATATGTATATATAGGGTTCTGTACCATCTGTTGTTTCCGGCATCCACTACGGATCTCAGAATGTATCTCCTGTGAATAAGGGAAGACAAATGTTCCTCTCTCCTTGTCAGCAGTATTTACTAATCTGACCATCAATGACGTGGCCTAAAATATTTTATTTGATTTTATAAATATTTGGTACCCTTTTCCAAAAAATGACTAACACCAATTTTCTTGAGTAGCCAAGTGTTATTATTAATAAATTTAGTTTACTGGGAATAAAGCATAGCATAATGGAGTCAAACAGTCTGGGTGGAATCCTGGCTTCACTTCTCACTGCATGTGTGAACTTGGTCAAGTTACCAAAATCTTTCCATGCTTCAGTCTCCTCTGTAAAATAAGCATAATAGTTCCTACCTATAGAACATTTAAGGTTTTAAAAGAGTAAATAAATAGAAAATGCTTAGAACAGTGTCTGGCATACAGGAATTACTCACAAAGCAAATGTTATTTACCATCAATCATTCTTACATTTTCATTACCTACCACAGGCCTGACTGACAATGTACTGAAAGAACAAGCATAACATGTTCTCCTTATTATATGGATCTATAGTTTTTCAAAGACAGGATAAACTTTTCCTAAATGGGAAAACTCCTATAATATTTTATCTTTCCCTTCTTTCAGGAAACCTATTATACCACCTTAGAATACTTTTCTAAGTACAAATATACCCTCGTCTCTCAAATTCTTTTGTTGTTTTAATGGTTGTTCATTATAGCAAGATTACATATTGAAATTATTTAAACAGGACAATCTTATGTTTTAAAAAAAATCATACATGATTACCACCACGCAGATATCACATACGTTATCTCTGAAAAGTAAGTCAGAGGAAACAATTCAGAATACATCAGAGAGTCAAAAACATGTAAAACATAGAAGAAAGGATAACAAAGCGGATAAAGTGTTTAAGTCCCATAGGAAAGGAGAGAGAAAGGAACAGGGGTTATTTTAAAAGATAATGACTGAGAATTTTTCAATGTCAATAAAAGACATTTCCAGAATCTAAACAAGACAAATTTTTAACAAATTAACGTCAAGACATATCATACTCAAACTGCAGAAAACCAGAAAGAGAAAAAATCTTACAAGCAATTAGAGAAAAAGGGATTGCCTTCAAAGTAGCAAGTTAGATAGTAGATTTAAACCCAAGTACATCAATGATTATATGTAAATGACTAAATGTTCCAGATAAAACACAAAGATTGTCATATTGTATTTTTAAAAGCCACTTTTATATTTTTAAAAGACAAGAAATAAAAGGAAACAAAAAGTTGAAAGTAAAATGATAGAAAAAGATAAAGATATATATATATATATATATATAAAAATGACAAACCAAAGTCATATAAAACTTACTATCTGTATAATAAGTATCCAGAAAAGAAAGAATTAAGTAAGATTTGAACAGGTGGAAGAAAGAAGAGTAACATTCCTGGCTAGGCAGGAACATGAGAGTGGAAAAGAAGCTATGATTGAACTTTGAAGGTCTCTGAAAATTAGGAGTACACTTAGAGAAAGTACAACACTATTAAAATATCTTAACCTCTCTATACTATCTTGAGCAGAAGAGTGACACAACAAAGGTAAAACTGAATAAAGTTACTATTACAGTGTTACACACTATACTGGAAGGGAGACAGAGATAGAAGACACCATAAGCAAGAAGATTAGTTTGGATGATGCTGTATTAATCCAGGTAAGGCAAGGGCCTGGTAGTAGCAGATGTGAAAGGCATGAACCTAGGAGGCATCTCAAGACATACTTGCATCAGTATTCCCTCTTTGAAACTTTAGCCAAAAAAAAAAAAAAAGTACTGTGCTCTTAAAAAGATAACTATTTTTGTCTCCTACCATTATAACTAATCTGAATTATACATTGATTCTACTAACTCAACCTAATAATATATACCTTAATATGGAACTTTTGTAAAAATAAAATTCCAATGAGCTAATTGGCCTACATAAGGTACAGTGTGCACAATCCCTAATTATACATGACTTTTTCACTATTAAAACTACTAATAAGGAAAAGAACCTATTTTTTTCTTTTTGAATGCAGATGTACATAATATGAAGTTCTCTAATACCACAGTAACTAAAAAACCTTTTCATTTTCAAAAGCTCTTTACCAAGAGGCTATTAACTACCAGTGAACTCAAACAACTCACCAATGCTGGGTGGGCTACCATAGTTAACTGGTGACTCAGGTGGTCTTCCACAGTGCAACGCAGCCAGAGCAGATCCTTTCCACACAACATGCTTGCAGCCTATTAAACACATGTATTTTTATGCATACAAAGAACACAAAAAACAAAAGTGAGATAAAGAATGTCTAAATCCTATGAGAAAACTTTCATACTTTTATTTGTGCGTAGTAAAGACTGTCTTCCAGCTCCTAATAAAGTTTGTACTCCAGGAACACTTTGAGGAATTTCTTGTTCAAGAAGAGGTCCTAGTCGATGACATATTTGCAGCAAGTGATCAGGTGCTAAGTGTCTGTAATACTTCACCTATTATGTAAAAGACAAATATAGTATGTTTCAGTTTATCATTTTAATTTTCAAAATCTTTGAGCAACAATAAAAAAACTTCATCCAAGTATAAAATATTTTGTTTTGCGTCTTTGATGTAAAGCAAATCTCCAGAATAATTAAGAATTAAAAACAACTGATAGTTTATGTTATTAAAAAATTTAAGAACACTTAACATCTATGCTGAATTTCATAATTTACCAAAAACCTTACAGAGAGAAAGGCAAAATTCCAACTGCTGCTTTAAATATCTTTCAATCATAAAATAAAGCTATCCACTATAAAAAGTTTGAGCACTTTTGGAACAACTTCAAAATACCGCTTAATTTATACCTGCATTTGAAACCATGATATGAAATGCTAATATTTTTATTAGTCTTTAATAAATAAACAATATTCATGATCTAAATAAAATTATATTGAAAAAAATACTATTGTATTACTTTATAATTAGCTATCAAGTTAGAAAAAAATTTCCACAGTAGTATCTAGTTCAGCTGTTCTCAAAGTATGTTTTGGGAACCCCTGGAGGTCCCTCAGATAAAACTTATGAATAATACTATATTAGTTGTTTTTCACTTTTTCTCATGAATGCACGGTGGAGGTTTCCACAGGACACATAACATGTGATGTCTTAACAGACTGAACGCAGAAACAGATAGGAAAATGTCTCCTCTATTAAACCAGATATTAAAGATTCACAGAAATGTAAAACAATGCCACGCTTCTCACAAATTTGTTTTGTTTGGGAATAATTATTATAAAAATGTTACTTATATTAACATGAGATTATAATATAATCTCATTATAAGTTTCTTTTTGAATGTAGATGTACACAATATGAATGCAGCAGTACATAATATAATATAATCTTATTATAAACTTATAATGAGATTAGTTTATTAGTATTATTTAATAGGTCTCTAATATGTTAAATGCTAAGTTTCTGATCTTTCTAATCTATTGGTAAATACCAATAGATTATAAGCCACACAAATAATGGAACTTCAATACATTTTAGTAAGTGTAAAGGGGTCCTAAGACCAAGAAATTTGAAACTTGTTCCTCAAGTTTACCAAGTAATGGCAACTTTAATATGAATTCCTTTGGTAAGACTGATGTGGGGGGAGGTGAGGATTTAAATCATTTCATTCCATCTTGCAATATCTGCTATACTCCAACTGCACAAATCCATGAACGATATGTTTTTAAAGATAGCTAATACTCATCCATCTAAACTGAAGCCAACAGGAGAAACCTACCTTACTCTTCATCAAAATACACTCCTTCTTTCACAAAGATAACATGGAGCCATACTGCCACCAAATAATCTTTGGTAAGATTATTTAAAACAGCAGAATTTGGCATACAGTAGGTGATAAGCCAGTAAAATGAGTATTTTTGGAAAAAGGAGTTCTAATAGAGTATGTATCATATGAATTACACATACTACCTCCTTGTTTTGCAGTCAAAAAGCACAGTGACATTGAAGTCTCTGAGAAATCCTGAGATAATTTCCCAAACTCATTTAGCTACAGAATCCCTTTTTTCCCTAATAATATCTATCATATTCACTCAGAACACACTTTAGGAAACACTAGTATGATTAGCTAAACAAAAAAGCATTTAAAAGAAAACTTACCAAAATGAGTTTTTAAAATTGTATACTTTTCTTTAATCTCCCCCAAAATAATTTATCTAAAAATAAAATTTAGAAGTCTAGAATACTTGTAAGGTTGCTTCCAGTTCTAAGCTTGCAAATGATTATTTTAATATGACTTAATTGATCAAAATTCCTTTTAAAAATTTTACTTTAAAGAAGATGGAAGTTCATTACTTATTAACTTCAGATGGGTGATGATCCTGTTTTAGTATCCTCTGGCAAAATATATTTTCAGGTAGTGAAACTGAAAATCCTTACTGTAATATTCTATCTTTCAATAAAATATTATGAATCCACTCTGACTCAAGCTTTCTTTGGTGATTTAGAACGTTTGAATTTTTCAAAATCAACTTTCATTTTACAGTTAAAAGAGATACTTCCAGTTCTTAAATTCCTTGTGCTTTCTCTGGCTTTTGAGACTTTATACAAGCTGATCCCTCTGCTGGCAATCTTGTCTTACCTGCCCACCTCTACACCTCATTCTCCTTCATGTCTCAGTCTATGTCTCACTCACTGCCTTCCATGACCTATTTACATTTACACCACCTGTGCCCGTTTTTGGACACTTTGTGTTCCCACAGCACATTATACTCCTCGAATGTCGCTTCATCCCTCTAGCACTGTGTAGTACTTACCATATTAATTGTTCTTAATATATTTTGATACCTAGACTTTTAAGAATCTAATGACAGCTATAATCTTCTTCCCCCAAAAAATACACAAGACCTACCATTATTTGCCCTGTTTTGGGGGTTCATAAGACTCATGCTCTATACTAAAATTGCCAGTTTACTTGTCTGTGTCCTGCATAAGGAGAGAGTGGGTCATGTTTACCTCTGTCTACCCAATACCTAGTGCAGTACTTATAGTTAAGTGCTTAATAAAGTTCTAGTTGGATATATGAAGATTTAAGAATATGCAGAAACTACTGACTTCCCCACTCTCAAAAAACTCAAAACATTTTGTTAGCACCTATCCCAGCACATAAAAATAGATGCAGTAAAATTTCTTTACATGGTATAATTCTTTATTCTAATAGTTTTGGGGTGAGTTTGTTTGTTTGTTTTGAGACGGAGTCTCCCTCTATCGTCCAGGATGGAGTACAATGGCAGGATCTCGGCTCACTGCAACCTCCGCCTCCCAGGTTCAAGTGATTCTGCTGCCTCGCCTTCCGAGCAGCTGGAATTACAGGCGCCCACCACCTAACCCCGCTAAGTTTTTAGTAGAGACGGGGGTTTCGCCATGTTGACCACGCTGGTCTCGAACTTCTGACCTCAAGTAATTTGCCCCCTAGGCCTCCCAAGTGCTGGGATTACAGGCATGAGCCACAGCATCCGGCCAATTCTAATAGTTTTAAGACACCTTTTAAAGAAAGCCTTAGAACATGTCTTCAAACAAAATTTTAGACGAAACAGATTAAAGGTACTCAGAAAGTATTCTTACTTAAGTGGCATCAGGGAACACATATCTCAATGCTTGACTGTCTACTTGCTTCCTCTTAGCAGTCCCTGAGGTACCACCATGAAAGGGTCTCTGGAAAGAACAGTGGAAACAGACTAACAAACAATGCTATTATCCTCTCTTTCCCAAGAATCCTCTTCCCCACCCCTCATTTTCTCAGCAGATGACCTAACCTACTTTACAGGAGAACCTTTTTTAAAGCTGAAGCTTTCTGTTTCTTCCCTATGAAATCTGTAAACCTATCTACACCTGTACCAATTCTTTAACTCTTAGTAACACAACTGTCCCTCTTAATAAATATTTAAGATCCAATCCCTCTACCTATGCTTTGAATCCTAACTTCTCTGACTGCATGGAAATCCTACACTATAAATTAGACCTCCACATTCTAGTATGTACACTAACTTCCTCTCAACCAACTCCTTCCCATCTACATGTAAACATGCTCATTTTGCATCCACTTTAGGAAAAAACAAAAATCCTGCCTAACTGCTATTATCCAACACCTCCCCACCCAAATATCCTGGCTACCCCTTTCCCGTTCTCTTCCTCTCCGGAAACATGTTTTTAAAAGAATGGTCCATAGTCCATCTCATTTCATATCCCACCCTCTCCTCAATCTACTCCATACTAGCTCCCACTCATGACTTTACAAAAAATAGTTCTTATCAAAAGTTCACCTTCGGTTATCAATAACTCTAATAAGCATCTTTAAATCTATACCTTATTTAATGTCCCATAATATTTCACCTAACTGTTGAACACTTCCTCATTTGCAAACTATCTTCTCTTAACTTTCGTGACACTCCCTGGCTTGCCTTCTTCCTCTCCAACCATTCCTTCTCATTTTTCTTTTAGGCTTATAATCCTCTATACAGCCATTAAATAGTGAACTTCCTTAAGATCCTGGGTACCAGAGTCCAGTTCCAGATCCTCTTTTCTTCTCACTATATACTCTCTCTTTGGACAACTGTTATAACAATGATTGCCAAATTTCTATTTACAGCACAGACTTGCATATCAAACTTTCTTAAAACAGCTCTCTAGAGCCCCAAAGCATCTGAAACTCAACATATGCAAAATTGAATTGACGGATCCTCATGAAAACATTCCCCACTAAAGTGCTCCCTACCTTGGTGGATGTCAACCCCATTTATCCAACCTTAGAAGCCAGAAACCAAGGAGCTGCATTTTGTACACAGCCCATTCCTTCCTCCTTCACATCATATTCCCAATATCCAAGCAGTCACCAAGTTCAACTTAATTTTTCCTTCCTATTTTTAAATCCATCTACCTGTATCTCCATAACAGTCCAAGTTCAAATAATCTTTGCAATAAACGCATACCTTTCCCAAGTGCACTCATGCCCCATTCAAATCTATTCTCTATATTGCAATTAGAATGTTCTTTCCAAAATACATATTGGATCAAGTCACCCCTACTTAAAACACTTCTGATGCTTTTCTCACTCTTTGGATAAGGAATGTAACTTCCTTTGTTTTTCTGTACTCTACAGAATCTAAGTCTGTTTCCTTGGTTGCACACTTCCTGTGACTTTCCTTTATTAACTCAATATATTGGCTTGTGATTATACATTTAAAAGTATAATTTAATGTTTTTCTATTTCACCATTAACTACAAAAGAGCAGAGGCCATGAATCTTTTTGCTCTCAACTATACCTCTCTCTCTCTCTCTCTCACACACACACACACACACACACACACACACACACACACACAGAATAAACAAAAATATTTAAATAAAACAATCTTTTCTACCTTTTTCTAAACATTCTTTATAAACATATTAACCATATTCATATTCTTCATAAATATTAATCCATTATTTACAGATATACATATGTGATTTTCAGTTTTCAAGTTAGTAAGAACCCCATATCTTTAATATAAACTTAAGCTTTTAATTTTAATTAGCTTTTATTTCACTGGTAAATAAAGACACATTTAAAATAATACAATAACAAAATCTCTTATCTATATTGTATGTATGTGGTTTCTCAGTAATCTGCCATACGATATTATTTCAGGGGAAAAATAGTCCGTCAAGATCCCCAATTTCTGATATACGAGTTACTTTCTGGGACCCTAGGTGCTTTCAAATTCTTAACATTCAACACATAAAAAGTTATGACCAGATTATAAAGTCAGTGTGATAAATTATACTAATATAGCTAACACATATTGGCTGCACACTGAATGCCAGGCCCTATGGTAAGTGTGGTAAGTTTTACATGGAACTACTCATAACTCTGAGAGGTATATACTATCATTATTCCCATTCTATAAAAAAATTATAGAATTTATTTAAAAAGATATTGCGACCTTCCCAAGTTCAAACACAGCACATGAGAGAGTCAAACCACAGCAATATAACTCTGGACCCTACAATTCATACTATCACACAAATGACCTATTACCTCAAATATGTGTATATATCAATGTGCAAGATATAAGCAAGTCATACAACAGACAATTTGAATAGTTTTCAACAGACATTAAACTGAGCCAGAAAAAGAGAAACATTTCACAGTTCACTTTCACTACTAAGGAAACTAGCATAAAGGCATAAATTCCTATAGGTAAAAGGGAACACTTTAAAAAATTCTAAGGGTAAAAGTAGAAGATAAAACTACAATATTTATAAGATTATACTGCTCTAAACCCTTAATTTATAATTAGAAAGTAAAAACAGATTAAAGAGTTAATACCAAATTTATTATTACTATTTTTAAAATTTCCCCAAGAATGCCCATATATCAGCAGTGCTCAAAACTTTTTAAACTCATCCACCCTGATTTTGTTTTTGTTTGTTTTTTAAGGGGGTGGGGGGATCTCGCTCTGTCACCAAGGCTAGGGGGCACAGTAACAGCTCATTGCAGCCTCAAATTCCTGGGCTCAAATGATCCTCCCACCTCAGCCTCCAGAGCAGCTGAGACTATAGGTGCGTTACATCACGCCTAATTTTTATTTTATTTCTTTAGAGACAGCGTCTCTCTCTGTTGCCCAGGCTAGTCTGGAACTCCTGGCCTCAAGTGATCCTCCTGCCTCAGCCTCTCAAGTAGCTAGGATTACATGTATGAGCCACCATGCCTAGCTCTTATCCCTTTTTGATGAACAAAACATTTTCTCTCCTCCAATAAGATGCAAGAATGGGCCCTATGGATGCAAATCCTGATGCCATCCCACTGAGATTCACACCTCTACTGGCTAAACCAGGAGGCTAGTCAGAGCTTTTTCAAACTTACGTCCCTTCCACCTCCGTTCTCAGTTCAGTTGCTTGCTATGGGAACAACAATCTTTGGTTAACTGTCCATCCATTTTAATCCTTTTTCATGGTTAAAATTTGAATTAGCCAAAGGTATCCTTTTTGTAAAATATCATGTTATATTATTTAGAGTACAAGTCAGCAAACATTTGTAACCATCATATGGTAAATATTTGAGGCTTTAAGAATCATATACTATTTCCATTGCATGTTCTTATTTTTTAAAAACAATTCTTTAAAAATGCAATAACTGGCTGGGCACGGTGGCTCACGCCTGTAATCCCAGCACTTTGGGAGGCTGAGGCGGGCGGATCACGAGGTCAGGAGATCGAGACGATCCTGGCTAACACAATGAAACCCCATCTCTAATAAAAATACAAAAAATTAGCCAGGCGAGGTGGCGGGCGCCTGTAGTCCCAGCTACTGGGGAGGCTGAGGCAGGAGAATGGCGTGAACCCCGGGGGGCGGAGCCTGCAGTGAGCCAAGACTGCACTCCAGCCTGGGCGACAGCGAGACTCTGTCTCAAAAAAATAAAATAAAATAAAATAAAATACAATAAAATAAAATAAAAATGCAATAACCATGCTTAGCTTGATGGCCTTCCAAAAACAGATCTCCGGCACAATTTACCCACAGCAGCCATTATTAGTTTACCACCCCCTGATCGAAAGAATGATTCATGGTTCTAGCAATGTTTCCATCAGCAAGAACAAAAGAATTCTGTGAAACAGCAGCAACTCTGCTCATTCCTTGTCCATCTTGGCCCAAGTCTTAAATCTGTATCATCCCTTTTTCAGATCACATATATAAAATATTTCTAAAATTATCCATTGCAATTTGAACAAAAGGGTCATCTTCTGAGAATGTGAATTACAGTATGGAAGAAACAAGAAACTGAGCTCTTTGAGAGGTTTATTATCCTGCATTTTTGGCTAAAACAACATTTTCTGATAGTATGCTACTTCACATAAACAGCCATCCTTCCCAGCCAAAAAATTTTGCCATTATCTCAGTGGAAGGTATTGTTAAAAGGCAACTGTTATCAGTGGGAAGAAAATACAACGGATCTGGAAGCTGCTGCATTCTAGCAGACATACTGTCACTAAGAACTCTACTCGGTTTTTAAAGAAATGGTCAGTAGTATAAAATGCGAAATCTCACCGGGTATGGTAGCTCATGCTTGTAATCCCAGCACTTTGGGAGGCTGAGGCGGAGGGATCACTTGAGGTCAGGAGTTCAAGACCAGCCCTGCCAGCACGGTGAAACCCCGTCTCTACCAAAAATACAAAAATTAGCTGGACGTGGTGGCACATGCCTGTAGTCCCAGATACTCGGGAGGCTAAAGCAGGAGAATTGTTTGAACCCTGGAGACAGAGGTTGCAGTGAGCCGAGATCATGCCACTGCACTCCAGCCTGAGTGACAGAGCAAGACTTTGTCTCAAAAACAAAACAAAACAAAATAAACAAAAAAACCCCACGAAATCTCAAGTCACACAGCCTGGGTTTAAAGTTGCTAAGGCTGAGGGTGGGAAAAACATTTACTCTTTCTAAGTCTCAGTGTCCTCATCTGTATGACTAGCAAGACAACAGTTACCACCTTGGAAAGTAGTGATAAATTATTAAATTAAACCATATGAAGTAGTTAGTACTGGACCTAACAGTTGGCTGTTACTTTAATTACATTCTGTATTACATATTGACCCTTCATGTTGAACGAAATCTTTGTAAATCTAAATAAGAAAAAAATTTGAGCATCTTTTTAACAATCTTTTCAAAGTGATGTGAGATCAATATATTCATTCCAATTATTTGATTTAGCTGTGAAGACCTAGAAGTGCCCTTCTTTCCTCTAGCATATAATTATTATGAAAATAAAACCCTGCTGTTTGGCACCAGTATCATCTGTCTAACTAGGCTTTCACTTCATCCTTATGTTCTGAACACCTAATTGGTTCTAAAAAAGTCACTTTTTCAGATCTTCTCACATCTATTCTCTCACAGTTTTGTCAGATATAAAAGGCTAGTTACACTTCTGCCCTCTATTATGTTTTTGAGTTCTAAAAGGCCAGTTTTTTGGAATATAGTTCTTATTTGTACACTACTGTAGCATATAAACAAAATAATAGAAATACAATATATTGTATATACATTAATTATATTGTATTATTTATAATATATAATATACAATATATAAATATAAATTTATAGAAACACTATGTGATAATTAATTACTGTGTAAGGCCTATATTAAAATCCCAGCCACTAAAATTCTAAAAACATCCAAGCTTATAATTATAAATCTGTTACTAACAGTGTGGGTTAAATTACATCTTTAAAGAAAGAATGCATTTTCTGATTTTTTAACTGTAATAGCTTCTCCACAGAAAAACAAAGACTTCCTTTGTGCTGAGTGTTCTCAAAATTTATTTATCTTCATAAGCACATCAGCTTATGTATTCTCCCTATTTCATACATAAAGAAAACTGAAGTTCAAAGGCAGCAGTTTGTCTGAGGGCACACATTTGGAAAATAGGAGAAATAGTAATCAAATCCAGGTCTCCTGATTCCAAGTTTACTGTTATTTTTATTATGTTACAGCTTCCTTATTAGAACTTTAGTTTTCTCCCCATCGACACATAGATTTGATTAGAAACTTAATAGAACCCATATAAGTCAGTTCAAGTCAAGTCCTCTAACTTGGGTAACTATTCTCAGAAGGACCCTTAGATGCCTATTATGTCTTTATAATTATAATAAAATTAATATAGAACCTTATTAAGTGTCAAAATTAATCTCGACAGTCTATCTGCTCAAGTAATTGTGAATAAACAAGCTTCAAAGAATATGTCATATTCAGAATTTAGTCAACTGTTAAGAATTCATTTAGATAATAATTCAGTTTACATTATCAATACAATTACCAATACAAATTTGTCATTTAAAGAAAATGCAATACTAACAGAAAAACAAACAGAAAAAGAAAATGCAACACTACGCTTCCAAATTTTATTCATATAAACCAATTATATCTTGCTAAAAAAAAGAGACTCTTTTCAGAATTGAGGTTTCCATAAACCAAAGTAGGGATGCTCCATAAAAAATAATTTAAAATACAACAAAATGACATTTAACTGCTTAAAATAATAAATTTTCAAGTTTTGATGTTTAAGTCGTCATATGTGCTAATTTGTGTAATTTTAAAATTCCCTTTAAAACATTATTAGTAAAACGTTAAACTCAAATCTAGGAATCTGCTGAAAAGTTACTGTGTATTAATTTAAAGACGAAAAATCCTTTAACTGCTTATACTAAGGCCAACGTAAATAATCTTCAACAACCAGTTTCATTTTTAATGTTTCAGTTCCAAGCACAGTACTCAAAAAAACACAATTCTTATACAATGACAGCAAAGTTGTTTCAGACAGCGGATGTTTCACTAAGTTGCCTAGAATTTAGTGTCTCTACACCCAAAAACTAAACCAGAGTCAAACACAAGATATATATATTTCTTGCTTTATACTATAACCTTTGCCAAGACAAGTTACATGCCTTTTTCTATTCATGACAGCGACCAAATAGACCATGACACATGACCATGGGTCAGCTGGAGTCCAGAACAGTCATCCTCCAATCTCCACGGGGGAATGGTTCCAGGAAACCCCACACCAAAATCAAAATCCAGGATGCTCTAATTCCTCATATAAACTGGCACAGTATTTTCATATAACCTATACACCCCTCCTGCACACTTTAAATCATCTCTAGATTACTTATAATACCTAATACAATGTAAATGTTATGGAAATAATTGTTAGAATGTATTTTTTAAATTTTTTATATATATATATTTTTTTTCTAAATTATTTTGATCTACAGTTGAATTCACAGATGTGACACCCGCAGATAAGAAAGGCCTGCTGTACATGAATTCTTCCTGTGTCTCTTCTGCAAAAAAACCTGCCATAGCCATCTGTACTGTCATGGATAACCTAGGGCTTACCTATACCACACATCTCATTCACCTTACGATTTAAATATAAGCAGAAGTTGCATTCGACTATGTTGCCACCTAAATTTTCTTATCAAAAACTTCTCATCCAACCATCCTTTTCTTACCTGTGATGCCTAAGCTCAAATACGGCTGTTTTTGAGTGTGTAAGGTAAATAACTAAATGAGGACCTGCCTCACAACTGATGATTGCCTTCTCTGTAGTAACTTCTCAACTTACATTCATCACTATTCAATATGATAAGCTTGTGATTTTTCAGTACCCTGCTTTATCAAATTCCATCAAGAAAAAACATCTTATCATTTTCACCAATTTGTTATCAAATACTTACACTCCTCTATATTCCATAGGTCCAATAACATTATTCATTGCAAAGTAATTTATTAACTCACAATTTCCTCATCATTTCATTGACATAGCTTCTCAAAAAATAATAGAAACTGAGAATGTTCACATTTAAAATGTCTTTCTAAAATTTTAAATTTGATTCCTATAATAGCCTTTGCCACTTTTAGATATAACCACAAAAGCAACTTAAATATCCTAAAATTAGCTGTTAAATTTTTTTTTCTAAGTAAAAGTGCATTAAAATAGGAAGTTATTTTAAATAAGTATGTTTGGTATTCTCTGGCAACTAAAGGCTACTTAGCTTAGTATTACAGATATTTTTCTAAGAATTCTGAAATTTATACAAGGAAACTACTAGTAAGAATGAAACTAACCTGTTTAGTATTACTTGTTCACAGTAAGTTGTACAAGATACATTTTATTTGTTACAACTCTGTAGTGACATGGTAAATACCCATAAAATTTGAGAAAGGGAAGAATGACTGTCAATTGGTTTTAACTTAAGCTGAAGCTGCATTAGACTATTATTATTATTATTTTCTTATTCATCCACAACTTCCCAGATTATGAAGAAAAAAAAAGAAAACCAAAAACTAACTTACAAAGAAATTCTCAATCAACTAAAAAACTGAAATTGATTAGGATTTATTTAACCTAAAGCTAAAGTCTTTCTTAAATTCTGTTTAAAATATATATAAACAGATTGACAAAACAGAAGTCAAGACATGTCTTCTCTGACAGTTTCCAAAAAGAATACAAACTATTGTGATGGTTGTAAATCTCACAAATAACTGTATAGAAAGAGGCAAATGCAATAGCCAAATTCTCTTCATATATTCCTAAATGTCATTTGATGATTACCCAAAGAAAAAAAGCTTTGCATATTCTCTAATCAATTCAGGATATGTCAACCACCCAAATTATTTCTTAATGTTCAGTGTTCCATAAAAACAAGTCACAGTAGAAATCAGTAGCAAAATTTTTCCAGAGGTCTATCCACAATGCCTTAACCATGATTTGTTTTTGGTATTAACTAAACATTTTTCCTTATTTTTTAGACTTGTTTCATCCTTGAGTCTATAAAATAATTATACTAATAGTATCTTCCGAAGATTTCTTTTTTTCTTTTCTTGAGACAGGGTATCACTGTGTCGCCCAGGCTGGAGGGCAGTGGCATGGGACACAGTTTATTGCAGCTTCATCCTCCCTGGGCTCAGGTGACCCTCTCACCTCAGCCTTTGGGGTAATTCGGACTACAGGCATGTGCCACTACACCTGGCTAGTTTTTTTTTTAGTTTTTGTAGAGATAGGGTTTTCCATTTTGTCCAGGCTGGTCTCCAACTCATGGCCTCCCAAAGTACTGGGATTACAGGCATGAGCCACCCACCACACCTTAACTCTTCTGAAGTTTAATGTGGCCTTTTTATACTGCAGATTCTATGTTCAGAAAGTACATACACACTTGTGCCTGAAATAAAAATGTAAATGCTTTTCTTAAAGAAAACTTTATTATAAAGCTCTAAGCGGGAACAACCTTTACTACCACTACTAAAGTTCTGATAATAGCAAATCCAAACCCTTACATAGTACTTGATTCATGCCAGTTATTACTCACAGACCACACAAAGTAGAAGCTATTATTAGCCCATTTTACAGAATGGAAAACAGACTCCCTCAATACGATTCTGCCTCACAACAATCAAATAAAAACCATTATGGTTTGGGAAAGGGACACTCCAGCTCCCGCTTTATGTTCATGCTGCTTTACAATTATTTAAGAATATTAACAATATAGTAAGTATTGCATTTAAAAATGTTTGTAAATGCCTCAAATTTTAAAAAATGGTATAATCATCAATAGAATAATTCTATATGTAAGAAAGAAAGAATGCTCCTTCAGCCTCTCAGCAACATATTCACACCTAACATTTTATTCATCATATAACCCTTCACATCTAACGTATTTTATTCATCATTATAACAACCGTGTGAGATTAAAGCTGTTTTAGAGACTACCACGCAAAGCTTCTATTTCATTGATACTCTACTAAAAAAGGAAACAGTAACTCTACTACACACATTTACTTTATTACATGTTCCCCCAACCCCCAAAAATTATAATAATCAAGTGTTGAAACTATGTTATCTTCAATATAGAATGGGAATCCCTAATTCTAAAACATTTAATATGGTATCTTTTTTTTTTCCCTGAAAGTTGTCTCTAGGTTTTATACCTTAACTTTCACATTAATCAGCACACACTAAATAAATGTATACCTAAGATACATACTTAAATAAATCCTATCCATTGTTCCTATTCATCTTTGAATTTGAGACCACCAATAATGAAAACTAGTACTTAAACTATGATGGAAATCATGGTAATTTTGGGGCATTTTACAACGTAGTTAGTGTCTCAAATCATCTTTGCAACAAGAAATGATATTACCACCAAAGAATGGCACTATGAAAAGCATTCATATAATTTTGTAACCTATGTGATTTCTACTTTCTGTGTTTTGGAAAATTAAACTCTAAGAATGAAATAAAGCTTAGTTCTTAAATATAATGTACTGCTATTTCTAGTTCAAAATCACAGATTATCAGATTGAAAAAATTTCAATCCACTTATTTTTCAAATGAGGTAACTGGGACAAAGAGAAATTCCATGACTTGCCCAAGATTACCTACAGGTTAACTGTCAGCAGGGCTTAAAACCACAATCCACATCTCCTGACTCCCAATCCTTTCACTTGAAACAAACAAACAAACGAAAAAGATTTCTAATAAAGTGGAATAATTTTAAGAAAGGCAAGTATCACTATTTTACAAAGAAAAAATTAAATCATTTTAACAGATTGGCAAAACACGAACTAGTTCTTGGGGGGAAAAAGAGAAGTCTTACAAGAAAAAATGTAATCAAGAGAGCCCCAAATCCGGTAAAATGCTTGACAATTCTGCCTCTAGATCTCATAAACATGCAATCATCATTAAGTGGCAACTAGAAAGCAGACTTAATGAACTAACTAGATTCACTATTCAAACTAAGAAATTGTTTACAAATGACAAAGCTTTCCTTTCGTCCAAAAAAAAAGTTTTTTATTCTACAGTTTAAGAATTCTGATACTTGGAAAAAGTGCCCCTTTTCTTTAAAATAAATCTCATATTTTAAAAAACGTAAAATCTAATTAAACGTATACCATAGTACCAAAAACAACTTTTAGCTTCCTATCCAATTCCAGTTACTTTGTTAAAAATGTTTTAAATCTTAAGGTAGATGGTGATAATCACAGTCATGTTTTATACCAGAGACAGAAACAACCATAAGATATGAGCATTTCCTTTCTCAATCACACTTGAAATGAATGCATCAATTTTAACCTGTAAACTTTTAAAACTGCTCTTAAAATTCTACTTTCCTCTTGATTAAAATTCAACCATTACGATTATAACTAGACTAACTACAGATGATCAGTGCCTATTTTTAAATTCACATGTACAAATATTACACCCCATTTTAAACAGCGATAATTTGAGGTTTTCTAGAAATTTCAATGTGATGTGATATATGAGTTCTCCCATTTAAAATACTGCTCAGTTTATTAGTTAATACAACAAATCATTTCCAGGTAGAGTGGAAACTAATGAAACTACAGTTTCACTCACCAAGTAATTTTCAAATCAATGTTAAATAAATTCAACTCCATATGCAACAACGTAAAACTTTTTAAGTCAGAAGAATTAAAATAGAAAATACTGTACAAGAGACTTTGCATGTGCTGACTTAGATATTGAACAGCAAGATCTACTATTGAACAAAAAAATCCAGTGTTCCAAATGTTTTTAGACCTAACTAAATCTCAACTAAAAAGGTAAAATAAAGTTAACTCACACACCTAGATATACAGTTTGATGGATGAGAAAGCACCTCAAATGGTACCTTGCATTCAGTAGATATAGAGTAAGCAATATGCTGAATGAATGAAAAGAGAAAACTAGTCAAAGAACTCCAAGTTCTAAAAAGATTTCTAAACTGTCTGATGAGTATGCCAACGTTCCTGTTCTAGTAAGGAGAAAACTCCAAGCAAGAAAAACCACTTCCATTCAAAATAGGTGAATTTTGACAATAATACATAGATAAAAAGAATGCTTACTGTATCTTAAAGCTGAGATGCAGACTAGGGATAGAAATTCACTTTACTAATAATTCCTCCCCCCCCCCCCCCCCCAAAAATTAAATTAACTCAAAATCAAAATTGATAGCTCATTTTTACTGGGAAAAAAAAAAAAAAAAAGATATTCCTACGAGGATTAGCCATTACCATAATTTAGCCAGATACCATTAGGCTGCTTCATTTAAAAAACGTAACATTACCAAAAGATTTCAAGAAAACGCAGCAATCCTCAGTGACTTAAGTTTTGTGGGTTTTTAAGAGATGCACACATGTAAAAGCAGATGCAAAGATGAGTTTTGTAAAACCTGCCCCATCTTAAAAATGGAGTATTATAATCTTTGCGATAATTTTTTCAAACAGCAAGGAAGACATGTAAATTCACTGAAGACTTCTATCAAATATTTATAAACCTAAAAATTAATTTCAAATTAGTAAATCTTGGAGTTTACTTCCAGCTCCATTCACTTTGGCCAAGAATTGAATGAAAGTAACCCAAATCGCTCCTTGAAAACTAACACACGTCCAGTGTGAAAATGAATACACTAATACACTGTTGAATCTCCATTAGATTTATTAAACCTCAGTACCCTTGCTTATTTCAACAGCCGTGAGCGGTTATCAACAACTTATATTAAACCACAAGAAATTTATACACAAAAGTTAGGAAATATACTATATACAAAAAAAAAGCCATTATAATCATGTCCTGCCTTCACCTCACAAGACACTCATTCTAAGCTCGCTGAAACTTCCTAGTCATTAGAGAAGTTCTGATGAAGTAACATCAGTAATTATAACTATCTCAAAACGGTTACAAAAGCCTCATAAAATCAACGCACTACACAAATTTCAAAGGCTTGGTGTGTCCGGTGCGACTGCTTTAACTGCCCCACACACATATACACACAACGAACCTGCATCAGTTTAGAAGAAAGTGTTACAGAAAATATAGCTCCTTTAAAATAACTTCCAATCACAATACTGAAGCGATAGATCCGTTTCTGAAAAGCAATTTTTAAAGATTCCTAAGATACTCATTTTGACAACCCACAAAATTAAGGTCTTAAATTTTTAAGCTATTAAACAAAATATGTCCCAATATAAACACAACAACTTTTATTGGCCAGGTTCCATCCCACAGTAAATACGTGGACAAAAATCAAAACTCTTCAGTGTACTCCAATAATAATTTTTAATTAAACGAGAGGCATACCGTAAGAATTTAAAAAAAAGCCTACTAAACTTCTGGTTTTAGGGAATTACAGGCTTTACACTTCTGCAAAGATGTGTTTTAGTAAATGCAAGACGAAGCACTGACCAACTATCATCACACATCAGAACCCTTCCAACAAAAAACCTAGGACTGAATTTAAGGAAAACAAAATAAACGATAGAGGAGCGAAAAAATAATGTCTTGCCAAGGTACCGCAGCGGCTGGATAGCCTGCTTGTGAAATGCTAATGCCACTTCGGAGCAGTTAGTCACCAGCTATTGTGTAGGGCAGGAGAAAGCCGAGCCGGCCGCGCGTGCAGAGCGAGCAAGCGAACGAGCGAGCGCGCTCTCCCTCTTCGCGCCGCTCCCGCCGCCGCCGACTCTCGCGCGCCCCCGCGCCCGCACGGACGCGCGCGCCGGCCCCTCCTCCTCCGGCCTTGCACTGCACAACACTCATGACGTATCTTTATTTCTAGCACATTAACAAAATATCACAAATAAATTGTCCGCAGCCCCTGCGACCCCGGAGTACGAGTACCCCCGGCCACTGGCCCCCGCAGACCCCGCGCCGGCCTCCCAACCCTCCCCGTGGCCTTTGGAGCTTTCACGTTCTAGGGCCAAGTTTTTGTCTCTGTAAAAAATTGCGGGAAATTCAATTTTTATTCGACTCAGGGAAAAGTTTCTTTGCTCTGCGACGTGAATGTCTCACCAGATTCTGGTAGGTCCTGGGATGCTCCTTCCCGGTCCAGTCGGTGCGCCGGGGCAGCAGCTGCGGGGAGAGGACACCCCGTGAGCCCGGCCCCCGGTCCCTACCCGCCCGCTCCCCTCCCCCGCCCGCCCCGCGCCCCGGCGGGGACCCCGAGCCCCGCGCCCCGCGCCCTGGCGGCGGCGGCAGCGGCGGCGCAGCGGCCCCAGCGGCGGCGCAGCGGCCCAGAGGCGGCCGCGCGACGGCGGGACGCACCGGGCCGCCGCCGCCCTTACCTCCTTCTCGGCCACCTCGCGGATCAGCACCTGCAACAACAAAGCGGGGAGAGCTGAGCCCCGCGCCCCGGGCCGCGGCCCCGCCGCCGCCGCCTCCCTCCCCCCACGCCCGCGAGCGGCGAGCGCCGGCCCGGCCCGCGCCGCGCGCCGCCGTACCTGAGCCGCCTGCTGACAGGGTCCATCTTCCAGGAACCGGGCGATGAGGAAGTAGAGCTCTGCGCGGGAGAGAGGGACGGGGAGACACACAGGCTGAGCGGTCGGGCGGCGGGGGGCGGGGGACCGCGGGCGGAATCGCCCGGTGCCAGCGGCCCCGGCAGCCCCCCGACTTACCCGATCGCAGCTCCGAGAGGCCTTTCCTCTCACAAGACATGTTTATGGGTCACTTCAGGGCCGCCGACGGGACACCCCGCCGCCGAGGGGAAGCGGGGACGGTGCCGCCGCCTGCCCTATAGCTGTCAGTGTGTGTTCACGAGCCGAGCTTCGGCTCCACCATTCAAGCAACGGCGGCGGAGGCGGAGGAGGAGGAGGAGGAAACAACAACTCTCAGGCAGCGGCTACGGCCGTGGCCGCCTCCGCCGCGGATCCCTCCGCCGCAGAAAGGAGTCCGCCGCCTTCGCGGCCCCGGGCTCGGCCCCGGCCCCGGCCCGCGCCCCCACCCCCCGACGCTGAAAAAGGAGTGCCTCCGACCCCTCGTCCCCAGCGCTCCGCACCCGGCACAGCGCGACCCCCACCCGCTCCTCCCCGCAGGGCGTGCGATTTATTTATTTATTTCCAGTCGGAGAAGATGTCGGAGCCCAAGCTGCCGGTTGGTTGGAAGGCGCTTTCTCTGTGGAGGCCGATAGTGGCAGGGAGGGGGCCGGGACCGGCTCCGCGGAGGGATCTGACGCACACGGAGCCGCAGCACAGGCTCTATTCAGCGGCGCTGGCTGGAGCTGAGATGGAAGTTAGTTTCTATGTAGCAGAAATAGGAAACAAATGAAGCAAAACTGCCCAGAGAGGGGAAATGCCCCAAGGATGGGTCTCACTCACGCGCGTACACAGACACACACGCAGAGAGCACTCTCACGCTGGGCAAGCTCGGGATCGCGCTACCCTGCCCGAGTTGAATGATAGTGTTTGGTTTCTGTCTCTTGCCATGTGCATGTGTATAAATGCTGCGGATTGGCATCTGTGTAAGTCTTGTCCTGCGTTATTTCTGCAGCCTATGCAAGTGTTGTGTAATTTATTGGAGTGCTGTATATTGCAATAGAGGTTTGGGCTGCTTTTTGTTAAGCACTTGCGTTTTGCAAACCCGTTATTTGCTGAAGCCACCTCTGCATATTTCTTTTATTACTGCCATTGCCTTTGGCGTACGTTTTTAAAATGTTTTTTATTGTTAAACGGGCAAAGCGAACTCTTGATTTGTACTTCAGATACTCTTTTTCCTTATTACAAAAAGGCTAGTAATGGCTAATTAGGTATTTGGAATTAAAGAACCTTAAAGCTTTTTTAAGTGTTTACGAGAAGGGAGAATGTAAACCTGAGGGAAAGGAAAGGACGCTAATATTCATCTCTAACTGATCTGGAGGTAATTTAGTGACAGATCGATAACCTACCGAAGGATATTGAAAGAGTATACTACAGTTTAGCCAAGGTGAATAGTGATTAAATAATTTAAATAATTGTGTATCTTGCAGTTCACTTCGTCATGCTAATTAATGGCTTCTAATTTGAGATGTAAACCATTCCTGTTTACAGTTAATCACGGGAAGACTTCTTGAAAACTGACGAAAAGGAGAAAAAAACAATCTTTCGTAAATTAGTATGTAATTACCGGTTTTATATGCTAAATCATACATCTGTGTTTTGCTGATGAGGATAAGGGCCTTGTTTTTAAAAAAACGAATATGGGTGAAATTAATGGAAACAATGGAAAAAGCCATTTGTTACAAAACAAGGACACCAAATGATATTTATCTCCAGATGATTTAAGCACTTTCCAAAAAGACTTGAGAGTTCAGTATTTTTGAAGGATTGCATTTTAAAGGGAATTTGGATAGTCGTTCTTTTGTTAACATTTAACAAAAGATTCTCCTTAAAAATGTTAGATAATAAACTGCATTTTATGGGTCTGGTTTAAAAAGGTTATTTGTGGAGAAAGGACCAACAAACTGTCTTGTGGTTTTCTAGATTGTCTCCTCAAGCCTTGTAACCTCCTAGCTCCTTACATTCCTAGTGGGAAATACTTGCTGCAAATGCCTTGGGCTGCAATGTAAGCCCAAGTGTGCTGCACCGGTGTGATGCCCTATACTAAAACATCCAGAAATCATCATACATATGAGGAAGAAGAAATAAAGCCTCAAACCCTTTGGAATAATAGGATTTAAAATTGCCTTTTGTAACTGAATCTTAAAAATGGAAGGTTACCATGACTTGTCCTATTGCAACCTGGTTATCAGAATAACTTAGTTTTTTTAATATAGCTGTTCTCAAATACTGAACATATTTGCATCTTTAAAGACACTTTATTCTATTCTATTATAGGTAAAGTAGCCTCTTTCTAGGTGGTTAGGCTTGAAAAGATAGACTGAAAAGATAGGACATTTTGTATGCCTTTTTGCAAATTGTATTTACTTCTAAGACCGATGCTGTTTTAGCATAACTTTTAAAAAAGTATTCTTCAAATAATTGTAATATTTTACATGATCATGAAGTTCTTCAAATAAACAGAGTTTAGAAACTAAAAATTATAATGGGATTTTCTGGTTTTGAAGGCTTGGAATGTATGATTCTTACTAATAGATGTTTTATCCTTCTGATTGAAAATAAACCAAATTATGATATGGAATATAATATTACTCTGGGTAAAGTTTGTGATATATATCTTCTGTGTGTTATGTAAACATAGAAAACTGGCATGATTATCTCATATATTCTTTTCATTTAGAAGCCACAAAAGCTTTCAGCCTAAATATGCTACTAGTACTTAGCTCCTTAAAAAATTTTTGGAAAATCCCCCTCTAAGTTTTCTAAACATGATGTTCCTGTCATTTTGATTGACTTTTGACAGTGTTTATATTTCTTTTTCAAATGTCCAATATGAAGATAGTTGTAACCTTCCCTTTGAACTATTATCTGTTATAAGAAAATATACATTACCTGCTAAAAATTAAAACTTCTCTTCAGCCAAATAATTTGTATTTAACAGTGGATATTAAATTGAATTTTACTAAGTCCTTTAAATGTAACAAATACTCCAAATAGCCCTTTTAGTTTCCTTAAACATAAAAAACATTTCTGAATTATAGCATTGGCTGTTAACTATAAGATTTATTAAGTTGTTTATTGTACTTGTTTGTGTACAAAGTCTGTACATATCGAATAGAAAGAAAAGTCTTATTTGGAAGTTCTAGATTTTAGTTCCCAAAGCAATGATCCTTGCAATTTTTTGTTCAGCCAACTCTTTTGCATATAAGGATAGTTCAGATTCCATCTATATCCTTTCCTGTTTGTTTATTTTAACATTTTTATGGGTTCCAAAAATAAAATATGACTTTAAAAAGATCTCCATGCAGTTTAAATAACAAGGTTAACAAATAATAGTAAAAGTTTGGAAAGCCAAGAGCTAACGTTTTTATATAATATAGTCTCTCTAGGAGAAATAGAAACTTTTCTTGAAATATAAAAGTTTATGTGAAATTCATCACTTTTCACTTGGCAACGCATGAAACAAAATAAACATTTAGCAAAAATTGTGTCTTGATCTTGTAAGCTATTATTCCAATAAAATAATAAAATGCTATCATTTCAGTTATTTCAGGAACAAGATGGGATGGTATTTATAAGTACAAAAATTATACATTTATGAAATTTAGTCTCCAGTAGTGTGGTGAATAATACATAACTCAAAAAATCTCTACAAGTACAACTTTTAAAATTTCATGTTAAATCTTGGTTTTGTTTTGATGTTACATTTCTTCTATAGCAGAAGCTTTATCCTGTGAAATACAGAAATGTAAAAGTAGAAAACACTGTTCTCTCAAAAGTACTTTAAAAAAAAATACTCATCTGCCCCAAGAACACAATACAACTGTCAAGGATCTTATTTAACAAGCCACACTCCTCCTTGTGGCTTGCTCCCCAATATTGTGTGTTTCTGTCCATGCTTGTCTGACTTTCTCTCTCTCTCTCTCTCACACACACACACACACACACACACACACACACACACACACACACACACACATCCTTCTTCATAAAGCATGAATATCAGATTTGAAGCACATGAACAGATATACTATTTGGCTGCTACAAAAAGAATAGAGATAACCAACTTCAGTGAGCCATTCCATTATTTAACAATGTTTTTGTTATTTAAAATTAACAGTTCTCCCTTATATCTCACTGAGAAATCTTTTTCCTTAAATTAGAGCACGTTTCCTTTTAATGTGTAACAAATATAGCTAGTCCTCAACAATCATGTTATCCCTTATGTATTTAAATGTTAGTAATTCACTCAATCTTTCTTATCCAAGTTAAATAATTCTAGTAGTTTGTATTTTTATAAGTCTTAATTTGCACAAGAAATACACATCTTCATGGGTTTATTTATATAGTTTTTTTAAATGATCACTTCATGAGTTTAACAGTACAATTACAAAGATTAAAGGAGAAAAACAATTTTAGAACATATTCCCCTAAGATTTGGAGCAACACAGTGGATGAAGCAGAAAAAGCTGTTCCAGATGGCAGGAAACATAAAGGAGAAGTCTGTAGGCATGTTCTATCATAGGAAGATGTCTGATGGACTGGGAGTGGGCTGGGTTGAACAGAGAACTGTGAAAGAAGAGAAGGTAAAGTTGGGGGAGGGGAGGAGAGAATGGGTGCAGAGGCTCTGGTAGTACACTTATTATCTATGCGATGTTAAGATGGCATTTGAGAAAACCAGTTACATAGTCACTTGCCTTTATATGTGCCTAAAGCCATAAACTTCAGGAACCCCAAAGAAAAAGCATTTTAGTTACAGAAAAGGAAGGGAAAGTTTTATCTGACAAATAGTGAGGTATCTATACAGAGTAAAAATAATGGATATGAAGGACACCAAAGTAGACACTACTGATGACAAAGAAGAACAGGTGTTTGAAAGAATAAGGACTGAACAGTCAGAGCACCCACAAGTCTGACTTGAGACTCATATATAAGTTCTAATTCAAAATTAAGAATAAAGCAACTTAGATTTAACTGACTGTAACCAAAAATACTCTTATTTTCTGAATTCCTGTAAGAGACCTAATTATACAATCTAATTTGTATATTATTTTTGTTTTTCTTCATATATGGGGATGTGTGTGTACTTGGCAGAGGTCCCCCTGACTTATGCCTCTGTTGCTTTATTCTCTTTCACGGATATTCTCATACATGTTTATTGAAACAATGACGAGCTGACTATTACAAAAAAATTAGTTCTATCATAGTTAACAATTTAAAATAATATTAATACCAGGTAGATCTTTTAACCAAGATGTGTGTGCTAAAATTTAAGAAAAGCTTATAATTTGATTTTGAGATTACATCTACAATTCTTGTTGCACTAACAATTTTCATGTTTACACTTAAGTGCCTAAAAATACAGGTGCAGATGAAATGGCTGGAGTGGATTTTTAAATGCTCATCAAAATTTACCAACTGATAATGATTTATATACAAACTAGGATAGCCTTTAAGTGGAATATTGTAGTAAGAATATATGTGGCATTTCCCCTTAACAGGTATCAGAAGTAATGCCTCTAAGACATCATTAGAGAAAATCTTTCTTAAAAATGTTGAGTAAGTGGCATCACGTGAGAAGGAAGAAATATATTGTCTTTTTGTCTTATTATAGTTTGTACATGTTACAATTTACACTTGTTTTTGTCATTCAGTGTTTTGGGTTTTTTGGCAAGTACTTGTGTAAGAATTCCATCTTTCCCTGATATTCCTGCATTTTCAGTTTTTTCCGTGTCTCTATAGAAGTTTCCTTCTTTTCCATCAGTGAAATGTTAGCTTCCAAAGGTAAACCAAATATGGAAAATAAGATATGTAATTATTTGGAGAAACAATTCCCATGTTATATTTTCGGTTTGGATGTATTCTAAGAAGTCTAAAAATGTAAATATTAATCTATTCTTTCTTCTTATAGTTGGGACTGTCACACATTAAAATCTTCAACATCTCTTATTTTCAGCTGTCCTGGTTATTATACAAAAGACTAAAACAATTTAAAGAATTGGTGTCAAAAGGAGGAAAAAACATGTAGCCTGCCTCCCTGCCTTCCTTCCTTTCTTCCTACCTTGCTTCCCTGCTTCCCTCTTCCTGCTTTCTTTCCTGTGTTTTTCCATAAGGAAATAAATGAAGTGCTAAGTGGCAAACATTTGCTGTTTGTGCAGTATGTATTTGCATTTTTGTGTTGCCAAATTTTTCTTATTTCAACATTTTTGCCAAAGTCCAGGTAAATGTGGCCTCTTCAGATATTAGATTTTACTGAGTTAGATGAATTACTAAATTTTAAAAAAAGTTTTTGCATTTTTCACACTCTATAAAGTTTTCAGGACTTACATAAACTTAAACCTCTCTATGGTTAATATTGCTTAACTTCACTTCTTTGAGATATTTAGATATCTTGTTTCATTTTCATTTTTAGATCCAGATCCTATCATACCTTAAAAAAATTTAGATCAGTTTGTGTTGAACACACAATGGCAAATTTCCGTGGCACAATAGTGAAGATACTTTCCCCTAAAGCCTATTAACAGGCATTCTTCTATTAGAATAATAATTACAAAGGTAATTTCCTCTATTAATCACCCAACTTTTTCCCTGTTATTATTTTATCATATTTTTCCTTTTTACTACTCATGATATTTTAATAGAAATTTTTTTAATGTTAAAAAAGATGAAAAAAATAAGCACTTCTGTCACAAGTTCTGGTGTTCTGCATTGCTGTGAAGGTGTGTTTCTTTTTTCCTGGGCAAAATTATTTGAGTTGACATAAAAACCCAAAGTCAACCTCTAACATCTGTCCTTGGCCCTTATATGTCATTCCTACTACTATAGTATCCTCATTGCAGAATTCTTCCTTTCTCTCTGTGTGTCAGCTGAAGAACCATCATTTAAACACTTGCAATTTGACCCTTATTATGTACTTTGTTTTAACACATGGAGATGCCCAGCTTACTAGAGGCCGATAATCTGAAGCAGCAGTGACCCCTCTAACCACAACATCTGGAAAACAAAGGTTTCATCATCTGGCTAGTCTCCAGAAATTTTCAGTTATTAAAATCTGACTTTGTTTAACAGCAATAAATCAATTTATTGAATGGATTGCAAGAGATATGAATCAATGGCTATATATACCATTCAAATTTAACTACAAAGAATTCACATTTTTGAAACAATGAGTACTTATTTCATATAGTCTATGTTTCTGTATCTTAACCTAATGGCTTTTAGTACAAAATGTATATATTTTACAATGCTAGCCGGAATAAAGTCTACCAAGTTATTTTTAGCAACTGCAAAACAACATGCTAAAACTTTGTGAAATAATCACTTGAGTATGATAGACTCATGAATTTTTTTTCAAAACACTTTTTGAGTGAGGGTATGATTTTCATATTTTAAAATTAACAGTTAATTTATAACAGATTATTTTTATTTATACAATATTATTAACCATAGAGAGGTTTCAATCAAGTCCTCTAGCCACAAGTAGATTGAAACTTACAAACTAGAGTCACAAGTTGCATTTACTCCAAAAAATTTTTTAGTGTGCAGATTTTTTTCCTTTTAGCTTTTTTAGGTTACAAACAAGTTGTCATTCATTAAAAGTTTAGTTTTTCTTTTCCTAACATATTTATGCTCCAACACAGTAATATTTGGAGTCAAGAAATCAAGTCATTAACTTTGGAGTGATGTTTCAAACCTTTTTATTATGGAAAAATTGTCAAACATTCAAAAAAGTAAAGAGAATAGAAGGATAACCCCCAGATTTCCAATTCCCAGTGTTCACAATTATCCACATTTCGACATTCTGGTTTTATCTGTCCTCCCCAACCTTTCTTGCTTGAATATTTTAAAGTAAATCTCATCATTATCCTTGTAAATAATTTGGTGTGCAGTCCAGATGCAAATTCTTGACTAAGTTCTTTTATTGATTGATTCATTTATTTATTTACTATCTCATATATTAAACATTTGTTGAGCTACCATATTTCAGACACTGGATTAAGCCCTGGGAATTGATTAGCCAGGCAATATCATTAGGATCCTTATTAAGAAGTTCTCTGATGATTGGAAATGTAAACTGCTAACAAATATCATTCAACTGCTTAAACCCCATCCATGATGCTTCATGAGTCCTGGACAGTCCTTAGTATGATATGTGAGATCCTTCATGATCTGCCCCACCTCGAACTCTCCACACTCAGTTTTATCCACCAGAGCATAATCGCTCTAAATTCTTTCTGTATGGAAATATTTAGTTTTCCAGATAGGTCTCCTTTATTTTTTTGCACGTACTGGCCTCTCTATAATCTTCATCTCCAAACCAGGCCAATTTCCATGTGGGTTTCAAGAGACAGCCCATTCTTTGCCTCTTTGGGAAATCTTACCCTGTGTCTTTCCTCCCAGCAAACAAACAATTAGGTGTTCATCCTTTGTCCTTCCAGAGAATCTTCTGTATATCTCTACAGTGGTATAGCATTCAGATAGTTTATTGTTTTATAGTGCTCTTCCTCACTAACTAAACTAAGAGGTTTTTTTTAGAATAGTTCCTGAATGTTAGATTTCTGTATTATGTGGTGCAATTCAGAATATACAACAGGTATTTAATAAATTCAGTGGGTTTTTTCCTTGGAATGTGTTGGTTAAATAAATAAACTATGGTCATTTCTGGAGATATTTTAGGGTGGTGCCTAATGATTCCAGTTTGCCATAATTTCACAAGACTAACAAAATCCTATGGAACCACTGGTAGTTTTCGCATTGAAGGGAAAGAAACAAAATGTGTGTTGTATTTAAAAGAAACACCAGGCTATCATGTGCCATTTCAATATTGGCTCTTTCTTTTCAGTCTTCATGACAGTATTATTTGAATATAAAATGAAGGGATGATTTGATCACTAAAATAAGGTCACAGAATACAAAATAATAGCCCCCAAAGAAGGCCTAACTTAATGAACAGCAATTCCGTTTTTACCCCTTCACATTTCCTGTTGCCACTTGATATGGTTTGGCTGAGTCCCCATCCAAATCTCCCATAATTCCCATGTAGCTCCCATAATTCCCATGTGTCATGGGAGGGAAAAATAATTCCCATGTAGCTCCCATAATTCTCATGTGTCATGGGAGGGAAAAAGTGGGAGATAATTTAATCATGAGGGCAGGTCTTTCCTGTGCTGCTCTCATGATAGTAAGTCTCACAAGATCTGATGGTTTTATAAATGGAAGTTCCCCTACACAACAAGCTCTCTTGCCCGCTGCCATGTAAGACGTGTCTTACTTCCCCTTCGCCTTCTACCACGACTGTGAGGCCTCCCCAGCCATGTGGAACTGAGAGTCAATTAAATCTGAGAGTCAATTAAATCTATTTTCTTTATAAATTACCCAGTCTCACATATGTCTTTATTAGCAGTGTGAGAACAGATTAATACACCACTTAACTTCAATATGTCTTTAATATGTCTTTTTTAGTACATTTTTCTTGCATATCTTTTACTTTACATCTTATACTTTCAAGAATCAGAGGGAAAACAAGCATGCATGTAAATGGGGTATCTAATAAATAGGATGGTGCATCAGCAAGGCTCCACTAGCAAGTGGAAAAGAGTCTGGGCCATTACTCCCATAATTGTGGCAATTCCACACATAGGATCACAGAATTTTAGAGCTGGAACGTACCCTGCAGATTATCTAGTCCAAATTTCCTTTCAAAGAGGTTAAATGGTTTGTCCAAACTCACACTCTCTTTTCAAATTTCAGTCAGCTCTGAAATGTTTTTGAGATTATTGGTGAAAGGGCAGGATAGCTGAATAGCCAAAAGAGAATAATTTAGCATGGAGGAGTCAACATGATTTCTGCATGAGAAATGATGTTTGTAGGTTTCACTAGAGTTGTTTCAGGGGATAAATAAGCATAACTAAGGAGATTTGGAGATAAAGTTTATATTTAAACTTTCAAAAACCTTTATGAAAGTTCCTATATCAGAGACTACTTAGACAATCCCCATAAGAAATTGAGTTGGAGAGAAATAGGGAGAAATTTTAGTAGTTAACAATATAGACAGAGAAGAATCAAGTCTTAATTCTATCTCTTACTGAGTGGCCTTGGGGAAATTATTTCACCTTGCTTAACATTTTTCCACAAATAATATAAGAATAAGAATTTTACTTAACTCATAGGGCTGCTGTGAGGATTGAATTAGATAATAACATTGTCTATAATAAAAGCTAACACATATTGAATATTTAGTATGATACATAGTACTATGGGATATGCCAGACACTGTTAACTACTTAATAAATATTACCTAATTTAATCTTAATAAGGCCTGTATAAGGAAGGCAATGTTACCTCCCCCACCTTAAAAATGAAAGAGACTGAGGCAAAGAATAATAAAACAGCTTGTTCTGAGTCATGAATTAGTGATTAATAAAGTCAGGAATAAAACCTAGGAAGGTTGCTCCAGAGACTTCACTCTTAGCCAGTCAATCTCCCGACTCCTATACTATTAATATGCATAAACCCTTTTCCATGCACAGAACTAGGTACATAATAAGGGCTTAATAAATGTTGGATAATACTATTTTTATACTTTCTCATGTGGACAAAGAAAGGGATGCCTAATATTGACTAAAGGCTTACTCTAAGCATAAGGTATTCTCTTTACAACTAACCTGGAAGGCACACAGATGCCCAGGGAGGTTCCATGGCTCAACCACAGTCAGAAGCCAGTAAGGACAGAACCAGGATTCAGAAGACATTGGTCTTGGTCCAAAGCCCATAGTCTTATTACTACATTCCAACCTGAACTCTTATTTGGATCAATACTTTTATTTGTTCTTCCTCTTCTACCAAAAATGTGCTTAGACATATTAGTATGTATCTGCATAAGATATAAGGCACATATACGCATATTATCAATGTTTTGTTTGACCTACAAGTGAGCAAAATTTAGTAAAGAGAAAATAAAGAGTAACAAGGGAAGAATTTAGCCAGTTTCTGAAGAATAAACAGCTAATGTCCCCAGAGTCTACACTGGAACCAGTCAATTTTTCATGTTTTAGAACATGATGTGGCATACAAATACGCATTAACATGTATTGATTTTCAGTTGACAATATGTTTTTCTCAGGAGAAAAGAGCCAAGCCAATGATGTCAAGTGGCATGATCCAAGATGAGTTGCTAGACAAGGCATTTTTGAGTCATTTAGGTTAGTCCCTGCAAAATATTATCCTAAAAAGTTTCTATGCCAAAACCCAATACAAAGTGCCAAAAAGAAGAGTACTGGAAACATAAAATATTATCCCAAGGACTGTACATCAGCATTAGATGTATTTTGAAGTTCTAGTCACCACACCTCAAAGAATACATAAGGCTTGAAACTATCTAGAGAAAAATAATTAAAATGTTGTAAAGATATGGAAAGTTGACTGCTGGAAAAATGGACTAAATATGTTAATATCTTTGAAAACTGAGAAGGGGTGTAGTAAAGTCAGGATGAAAATGGATAGGACAAACACAAAGGTATTCATCAAAATCTAGAATTCTAGAACCAGCAAGTACCTTGTTTCTGTTCTTATTAACCCCTGAATAGTTCACAATGTATCTCCTGGAAGGAAAGGTATTTTCTACAGGATCACCATGTATTTTCACACTTAGGATATTTCACATTAATACTATTACCTAACATATAATCCACATCCAAGTTTCTCCACTGTCCCAATAAGGTCCTTTATTGCCCTTTTTTCCTTTCTTCCTTCCTCTTCTCTGCCTCCCTCCTTCTTTCTTTCCTTTTTCTCTCCCTCCTTCTTTCCTCCTTTTTTCCTCCCTCCTTCTTTCCTTTTTTCCTCCTTCCTCCCTCTTTCCCTCCATCTTTCCTTCCTTCTTTTCTCCTTCTCTCCCTTCCTTTCTCCCTCCTTGCTTCTTTCCTTCTTTTCTTCCTTCCTTCCTTCCTCTGTCCCTTCCTTCCTCCTTCTTCCCTTCCTCCCTCCCTCTCTTTTTCCTTCTTGTCTCTTTGTTTCTTCCTTACTTCCTCCCTTCCTCCTTGCTCTCTCCTTCTTTCTTCCTTCTTCCTTCCTTTCTTCCTGCTTCCTTCCTTTCTTATTCCTTTTTCTTCTTTTCTCCTTTCTTCTTCCTTTCTCCTCCTTTCTCCTTCCTTTCATCCTCCTTTCTCCTTCCTTTCTTCCTCCTTCCTTCCTTTCTTCTTTCCTCCCTCCCTTCTTCCCCCCTCTCTCCTTCCCTCCTCCCTTCCATTCTTTCCTTCCTTTCCTCCTTTCTTTCCTTTCCTTCCTTCCCTCCCTCCCTCCCTTCTTCCTTCCTTCCATCCTTCCTTGCCTCCCTCCCTTATTCCTTCCTTCCTTCCTTCCATCCTTCCCTGCCTCCCTCCCTTATTCCTTCCTTCCTTCCTTCCTTCCTTCCTTCCTTCCTTCCTTCCTTCTTCCTTCCTCCTTCCCTCCTTCATTCCCCTCTTCATTCCCTCCTTCATTCCCTCCTTCGCTCCTTTATTCTTTTTTTGACCCAGGGGCCAGTCAGATATCTCAAGTTGCATTTACTTGATATGATGCTCTATTTTCACTTCATCTGGAACAGTTGTCCAGAATTTTCCATCTTTGATGGCATCCTTAGTTTTTGAGAGTCCAGAAAAGTCTTTTGCAGGACATGTCTCAGTTTGAATTTTGCTAATTGTTTCTTCATGATTATATTAAATTTGAAGATTTTTGGCAAGAATAAATACTACATAGGTAATGTTGTATCCTGTAAACACTTCTTAAAGACTGGAAGAGAAGAGATTTAGAACTGTTAAAGTCTAACTGTATCCCAAAATATTCGTTATTTCCAAGAGCAAAGAAAGTAATATCATGGGTTGAAAAGGTTTAAAATAAAAGGACTTAATCCATAACACTTAAATCTGTTAAGAAATTAATGAATGTTTCAGAATACCTCTTCAACTTTTTGCAGGTGACATTATGGGGCCTAGTATGCCTTTCCACAGATTTGTCTTGACATTACTCTCAGGAATAGAAAACTGACTTTGTTGTACTAGCTTGACTGAAAATGGCATTTTCTAATGTCTCTCTCTTTCTCTCATTACAAAAGCAAATCCCAGTCAGCTAGACATTTGCAACATTGATTCTAAATGCTCTTTCAGAGTGCATTTGAAGACATATAAAAATATTTGAGAGAAAAATATTTGTATATTAATACTGTCTAACCTCATAAGTTACTGACATCCTCAGTGATCTTGAGTGTATAGTTATTTCACTTAACAATTCAAAGTCCTCAAAATTGGGGGAAGATGTAGATGCACAAAATATACAGAGAATTACTAATTTTTCCAGAATTTCCAAACTGAAATTTATTCATGTTAGTGTTTCATGAAAATATGGTATGATAAAATTATGGATTTGGGATGCAGAAAGAATTTGAACCTTAACACTGCTACTTCTCAGCTACTTGCCTGTAATGAAGTCATTTAACTCTCTAAGTTGTATTTTCCACATCTGTAAAATGGAAGTGATAACATTTACCTTCTGGTGTTGTTATAAAATTGATACATTTTTATAAAGTGTCAGTTTTATATAATTATTGTTATAATTACTGACAAGACAAAAATCTTTGATTTTACCCAAGAAAAGAATGGTCCATCTGGATAATCAAACCAGGTATTTTGTATAAATTAACCAGTTGTTTGATCATATTTACTACTTAATAAATTTTTGTCCAAATGAAAAGTGCCAGACAAGACGTTGTCTAAGTCGTTTGTTCTACTTGATACCAAGTTCCCATCCTTGAATTGGGTGAGATAACCCAGTATGCATATAATAAATTTTCCCATTTGCTTAAGATAGCTCACATTTGGTTTCTGCCACCTGTAAGCAAAAGGAATATAGCTTACACTACCACTTAAAAGCTGGTTAGTTATGCTACCATAATTAACACCAAAAATGGTCACAGTGGCTAACAATTCTTTCAACAATCAGCTTCATTTTTCATTATAATTGTCACACCAGAAGGTGGGTGTATTAGTCCATTCTCACGCTGCTATAAGGACATACCCAAGACTGGGTAATTTATAAAGGAAAGAGGTTTAATTGACTCACAGTTCAGCATGGCTGGAGAGGCCTCAGGAAACTTACAATCATGGTGGAAGAAGATGCAAACACATTTTTCTTCACATGGTGGCAGGAGAGCGAAGTGCCTGGGGAAGTGGGGGAAAAGCCCCTCATGAAACCATCGGATCTCATGAGAGCTCACTCACTATCACAAGAACAGAATGGAAGAACCAGCCTCGTGATCTAATCACCTCCCACGAGCTCCCTCTCCAAACACATGGGGATTATAATTCAGATTACAATTCAAGATGAGATTTGGGTGTGGACGCAGAGCCAGACCGTATCAGTGGGGTACTCTTAGGGCTTTACACGATCTGATATAGTTTTCAAGCTTCTTTTCAAATAACTCTTCCACTTTGATTTATCTGCTCTAGTTATACTAGAATTTTCTCTATTTTAAATTAAGGTATAATAGACATAAAGTAAAATACAAACATTTTAAGGGTATGATTTGCTGAGCCTTTATCAATGTATACTTCCATGTAACCAATCACCACCCAGATCAAAATACAGCAAATTTACATCATCTATAGAGTTTCATCAGTACTCTTCCCAAGGTAAGTATTATTCTGAATTTCATCATTATAGATTCGTTTTGCCTGTTCTTGATTTTTATGTAAACCAATCACACAGTATGGTATCCTTTTGTGCCTGACTTCTTTTCCCAAACATACCATTCTGAGATTCATCTATGTTATTGCATGTATCCATAGTTTTTTATTGCTGTGCAGTATTTCATTATATGAATAAACCATAATTTGTTTATGTATTTATCTACAGAAAGACATTTGATTTGTTTCCAGTTTGTGGCTACTATGAATAAGATGGCTATTATGATTAGCCATAATTATATAAATGTTATTTTGTGTAAGTATCTTCATGGACATATGTACTCTTTCCTCTTGGGTCTATGCATAGCAATGGAATTTATGAATTAGGGACTAGGAATTTTTCAGTTTTAGTAGATAATCCCAAATATTTTCAAAGTGATTTTACAATTTTACAAGAGTTCCAATTGTTCTACATTCTTTTCAACATTTAATATTTTATGTCTTTAATTTTAGCAATTCTGGTGGATGGGTAGTGGGTTTCATTGTGGATCCAATTTGCATTTCTCTAGTGAGAAATTGATGAGCCAATTCTAAATTTGTGCAAAAGTACAAAGACCTAGAGTAGTCAAGAAGACAATGAAGAATAAGAAGAAAGTTGGAAGACTTACACTACCAAATTTGAAGACTGAACATAAAGCTACCTCGTGAAGATAGTATGGAACAGAGGGTTCAGAAAATAAACCTACACATACTCGGTTACTTGATTTTCAATAATGGTGCCAACTATTCAATGCAATGGAGTTCTCCACAATAAATGGTGCTGGGGCAACTGCTCCTCTATATCAAAAAATTAATTTTAAATGGGTTATTAAGGCTAGATGTGGTGGTGCACGCTGTAGTCACAGCTACTCAGGAGGCTAAGGCAGGAGGATCACTTAAGGCCAGGAGTTCAAGTCAAGCCTGAGCAACATAGTGAGATCCTCCTCTAAGTAAATAAATAAATAAATAAGTTATTAGACCTAATTGTGAAAGCTAAAACCAAAAACTTTCTTAAAAAGAATATAAGAGGTATCTTCATGAACATGGGATATATGAGAAAACAGGACATAGAGAGCACTAATCCTAAAAAAGATAAACAATATCAAACTTAAGAACTTGTGGTCATCAAAGACATCATTAAGAAGGTTAAAAAAAAAATAGGCCAGGCGTGGTGGCTCACACCTGTAATCCTAGCACTTTGGGAGGCCGAGGCAAGTGGATCACGAGGTCAGCAGTTTGAGACCAGCCTGGCCAACATAGTGAAAACCCATCTCTACTAAAAATACAAAAAACTTAGCTGGACGTGGTGGCGGGCACCTGTAATCCCAGCTACTTGGGAGGCTAAGGCAAGAGAATTACTTGAAGCTGGGAGGCGGAGGTTACAGTGAGCTGAGATCATGCCACTGCACTCCAGCCGGGGCGACAGTGCAAGACTCCATCTCAAAAAGAAAAAAAAAGAAGAAGGTTAAAAAAATAAAGCAAGCCACTGGGAAAGTGTGTTTGAAACATACATATCCGATAAAGGATTCATATCCAGAATATATTTTTAACTGTCATAAATTAATAGGAAAAAGACCATCTAATGAAAATTTAAAAAGGTGTTCAATATAATTCTCTTCTTAAAGGTGCCATGATCTTTCTTATACAAGCTGATTACTCCCTCAAAATATATTATTCTATCCCCATCCCCACATTTTAACCCAAAGACTATACTGCATCTCCCATTACATGACCCCATTGCATCCATCCTGCAGTTCCTTATAGCCCTCATGACACTGTAACTATCTGCTTGATACCATCCTCCACAAGGAATGAAGGCAAGAATCATGTCTCTGGTATCAGCAAAGTACTTGACTCATAGTTAAATATATAATAAGCGTTTTTTTTAAATGTAGGAAGGTTTAAAAGATCTTCATATAAATTGAGAATAATAACAAGCCATTATTAAACAGCAGATATGCTAGGAAAATAAAATAAACTGAATTCATTTTAGGTCAGTGGGAATAAAAAATTTGATGCAACTATATTTTTAACAGAATAAAATTAACCTTACAAGCAATACACAGGACTTACGCAAAATAATCACTTCTTACTCCGCCCTGAGCAGAAGTGGTGATTATTATTAATATTATCTGTTTAGCAATTGGAATAACATTTTATGTCTACAGCTAATGATAAGTCAGGATGAGTGAAGTATCTCCCAAGAGGAAGCTATGGGACAGTTAGAAGTCTCCTGTTTGGGAAAATCAGTCTTATAACATGAATGCCTCATTTCCTACTTATAGATTAGCAGAAGCCAGACACCATTTCCATTAATTTAGCCTTTATTTATTTACTATTTAATTATGTACTTATTATGTGTTTATTTATATACTATTTATGATAGTTGACTTGAAAAGAAGAGTTTGTTTGCTGTTCTCAGTGACAGGTTGTATTTTCTAAAGAGAGCTGCCAAAATATCTTCCATCCCACATGTTCTTCTGCAATGTGACCTTGCCACTCCCTCATCAAAAGCAATGTACCAGTTACAGGAGGTGAAATCTATGTCCTCTCCCTTTGAATCTAGGTAGTCTGTGACTGCTCCAAACAACAGAAAATAGCAGAAGTGATGATATATAACTTTTGAGGCTGAGTCATAAAATGCCATGCAGGTTCCATGTGGTTCTCTTGAAAAGCTCACTCTATGGATGTTCCCCTCTCAGAACACATCTGCCCTGCTGTGAGAGTCCAAATGGAGTGGCCACATGTAGGTATTCCAATGAATACCTGTGCTCAGTCCCAGCTAAGCCCAGTCTTCATGTCATCCCAGCACAAGCACCAAATATGTAAGAGAAGGAACCTCCAGATAATATCAGTTCCCAACCTTCTGAATCATTACCAGTAATTTGAGTGTTCATGGATATTGCAAAGCAGCAAACCTTCTCTGATGTGCCCTGGACATATGAAATTTATAAGCAACATAAAATGATTATTATTTATTCTCTAAGTTTGGTGTGGTTTGTTATATAACACAGTAATAGGCCAGGCACTGTGGCTAACGCCTGTAATCCCAGCACTTTTGGAGGCCCAGGCGGGCAGATCACTTGAGGCCAGGAGTTTGAGACCAGCTTGGCCAACATGGTGAAACCCCATCTCTCCTAAAAATATAAAAAATTAGCAGGGTGTGGTGGTGCACACCTGTAGTCCCAGCTTCCCAGGAGGCTGAGGCAGGACAATCGCTTGAACCTGGGATGCAGAGGTCGCAGTGAGCCGAGATCATGCCACTGCACTCTACCCTGGGAAACAAAGCTATACTCTGTCTCAAAAAAACAAAAACAAAAACAAAAAAACCCAATAATAGTAACTAGTACATTGTTGTTGTTAAATAAATACTTAAATATATCTGTATTGTTTGGAGTAAGACACCCTTCTATGAAAAATATTTTTGAAATACCATGACAGGCATCTCAAACTCATTTGACTAACAACACTTCTAAGAATCCAGTGAAAATCTTACTCCTCTTCTCAGAAAAATGCTATTGGTCGTAACTGACAGTTCAGCTGTTTCTTACCAGTTGTTTTGATTTATATTAACTAAGAACAAACTGAACACTTAAAGGGCTAACATTTAATTCAGCCACTAGTTTAAATATTTTTAGTGCATTTTTACATTAAAAGCTTAGTATTTTTATCAGGATAAAAATATATATTGTTATTGTACACAACTCTGACTACGCAAATCACTGATTATTCCGACTGAATCAATCAATTTCCTTAAAATTAGGATTTATAGATATAGGACAAACTATTCAGAACTTATGGTGTCAGTCATGGTAACTAATTTCAAATAGTCTTAGATTATCTATGTAGAATTAAATGCAATGGTAGACAGGTGCAGTGGCTCAGGCCTGCAATCTCAGCACTTTGAGAGGCTAAGGCGGGGGGATGGCTTGAGCTCAAGAATTTGAGACCAGCCTGGGCAACATGGTGAAAACCCGCCTCCAAAAACACACAGAAATTGGCCGGGTTTGGGGGCGTGTACCTGTAGTCCCAGTTACTCCGGAGGCTGAGGTGGGAGCATCACTAAAACCCAGGAAGTGGAGGTTGCAGTGAGCCGAGATTGGACCATTGCACTAGTCTGGCCTGGGTGACATAGACTCTGTCTCTAAATGAATAAATGCAATGGAAAAAAGCAGTTTTGTGATTTTTATGAGATTGCTATCAATCTCATTAGTTACCAGGAATCAGAAATACTAGTCCTGCAACTCATGGGGCAATTTTAATGAGCTATGGGAAATCTGAATCTGTTTTGTTACTTATTATGGACTTTTCTTATCTGCAGAAAGGCTTGTGGTGAATAATATCAATGATTATATCTATTCCCAGATCACTGAATTGCCTTTGATTCTTTGTGGAAAAAAAAAAGTTTATGTTAATTTCCAATTGTTCATTGCTAGTATAGAGAAAAACAACTGAATTTTGTATACTGATGTTGCATATATAAACATCAAACTTGCAAAAAAATACTATACTAGTTCTAATAGCTTTTATGTAATTTCACAAAATGTTCCATATAGGAGAATCTGGTTGTTAATAACAGCAGTTTTACTTCTTTTTTTTTTTTCTTATCTACATGCCTTTTATTTTTTTTCCTTACTCTAATCTCCAGTAAAATGTAGAGTAAAAATGGTGAGAGCAGACATATTGCCTTTTTGTTGATGTTAGAAGAAAAACAATCTTTCACCATTAAATCTGATATTAAATGTGAGCTTTCATAGATGCTGTTCATCAGATTGAGGGCATTCCCTTCTCTTCCTAGTTTGCTGACAGTTTTTTGTTTTTTTCTTAAATCAGGAATGGCTGTGGATTTTGTTTAATACTTTTTCTGGACCTGCTAAGTTGATCATATGGTTTTCCTTTTTGGTCTATTAATATGGTGAATTACACTGGTAGATTTTTGAATGTTAAACCAATTTTGAATTTCTGAGAAAACTGGTGAATTAATATAGTGAATTACACTGGTAGATTTTTGAATGTTAAACCAACCTTGCATTTCTGAGAAAACCCCAGTTGGAATCCACTTTTTAATTCAGATTGTTAATGTTTTGTTACATTTTATAAAAAAAAACTGTTTATAAAAAAATCTATGTTTATGAAAAATGTTAGTCTGTAGTTATGCTTCCTGTAAAGTCTTGGATTGATTTTGATTTTCATATTTGAGTAGAGCTGGCCTCATAGAATGAGTTGGGAAGTATTTTTTCCTTTTTAATTTTTTGGCAATTTTTGTAAGATTAATCTTCCTTATATGTCTAGTTAGGATTTACCTGTGAAGCAATCTGAACTTGGTTTTTTTTCTATAGGAATATTTTTAGCTAAAAATTTAATTTCTTTAATTAGTATATGACTATTAAAATGATCTCTTTCTTCTTGAGTAAACTAAGTGTATGTAGGAAATCTCCTTTTATATAGTTCCATGCCTGGCAACCTCCAGGAACCTCGGCCTCCCTGGACTGCTTGCTATGCATCCTGAACTCAGGAAGACTGCAGGTCTCCACCTGGAGTCCTCCAGTTCTGTATCAGTCTGGAAACTACTTCTAGGCAATAAGCTGAGACAACCGGGTGCTCATCTCATTTGTTTCCATTGTCTTAGGATCACTGTCATTCATTGCCTAAGTCCAATTTCTTGAAAACCAATGCTTCATACATTTTATTCAGTTTTTGTTTCAGGAAGGAGAGTAGATTCAATCCTTACTTCATTTTGGCTGGAAGCAGAAGTCCATTCTTAAACTTTAAAAACATTTATCTCACCCAAGTTTGGCCAACTTGTCTCTCTTACTTTCTCCTTATTTTTTTAGTAATACTTTAAAACTTTGATACTTTTTTTTAAATTTTATTTTTCTCTTAGGAGGGGTAAGAAGGAAGCTTTCCACTGTTGTATTTAGCCTGATGCTTGCCTCATATAATTTTCAACCATCAGCTTCATTAAAGGTCTTCAGTGTAAGCTATTGGGATCAATTTGACAGTAAGACTTTGTATGATGAATGCATTCCATAATTGTTTAAAAAAAATCGAAGCAAAAGCTTTAACTGCTGTGCCTAATTCTTCACCACTGCACTATTCTTTGCAGAAAAGCTTGGAAACAAGCCATATTCTCTTTTGTTTTCTTTTTTTTTTTTTCTTTTTTTTGCCACCAGGGTGAGTTGGAATGTCATGAAGACATGTTTTTAACCATTTAATGGAGGAAAAATACAAATTCTTCTACAATTACTTATGTAAAGCATATATTTGTCCAACAAAAGTATTGTAAAATCAAGTACTAAAATTTGAACATTAAATTGTAGGTTTGACTTTTTAGGGGGCTGTCAGTGATGACATAATGTTTAATACATGGTGTTTGCTCATCCCTTTTGTGTGCTAGTATGTACCCTTCTGGGGTTGACTACAGACTGACAAAGCTCTTCTCCTCTGCTGTTCTATCCTCCAGCAGGCATTATACCTACTGGTAGTGAGAATATCGTATTATGGAAGTTATATAGACTTCAGTGACAGGGAAAAAGCTGTGCTCACAGCAAGTTCACAGCATATTTGACATTGCAAAATAGTTTCTTAACCTGGGACCAGGTACACAGGTGCTTTGGACAGTGTGAACATCTTGAAATTGTTTGCAAATGTTTGTGTATGTGTTCTTTTTCTCTGTACATGGACTCCATAACTTATTTGGCACTCAAAGAGGGGTTTTAAATTACTATGCTAAGAGTCTTCCATGTAGTCTCTTTGCAGAGTAGAGAAACAGAAAAATGAGACCCATTGTCAAAGTGCTATGGAACAACACCTCCCATAAAATTATCCTCTGAGGGTGAATTAGGAATCCATATCACTCAGGGCTCAGAGTGGACATTTTTGGCCCAATGATCTCTTGCTGTATCCCACTTTATAGCTAATGGTTTAACAACAGGATAATCAGCTCTTTCGGTGGCTTAAAAATTGTAACTATATTGTATTTGGTTTATATTTCTTTACTTATGTTAAAAAATAAAAATAAGAATATATTCAGATGAAACTTTTGTTTAAGGTTATAAAACGTTTCTAGGACACTGACATAAAAAAAAGAGACTAAGTTTCTCATTTACATGGTCCACCTTTCAAGGGAAAGCAACTAGATGTTAGTTTACCATATGTCTATGCTAAATCATGAAGCCAATTTGGTAAGATTAAATGCACTGTATATCAAGACTTCAATGATTTTTTAAAAATCACATTACTCTTTCTCACAATAAACTGGTTTTTTTTCTGTTTTTTTTTTTTCTTTCCAGCCAAACAGCACCAGATCTCAGAATACAGACTAATCATTTTGATCATTCTATAATAACTCATTCTATCATTATTCATGTCAGGAAAATGTTATTATTTCTATGTTATTTCTAATAAACCAGAAGCTCTAAAACAGCTTTTGTTCATGATGAAGTCCACTTCATTATTTTTGACTTGTTCTTATTAAGCACTATCTTTTATTTCAGCTTTATTGAGGTAAAATTGACAAACAAAATTTGTGTATATTCAAGGTATGCAATGTATGTTTTACTATATGTATGCATTTAAAATGTTGTGAAATGATTACCACAATCAGGCTAATTAACATATCCATCACCTCACATAGTTACCTTTTTTCCTGTGGTGAGAATACTTAAGGTCTATTCTCCTGGCAAGTTTCAAGTAAATAATATATTATTATTAACTATAGTCATCATGCTGTACATTAGGTCTCCAGGACTTATTTTTCTTATACCTGCAAGTTTTTTCCCTTTGACAAACATCTCCCCATTTTCCTCACCCTTGGCCTCTGGTAACCACCCATCTACTATCTTCTTCTATGATTTCACCTTTTTTAGACTCTACATATAAGTCAGATCATGTGGTTTTTGTCTTTCTGTGTGTGGCATATTTCATTTAGAGTGATGTCAACCGGGTTCATCTATGTTGTTGCATATGGCAGGATTCCCTTCTTTTTCTTGGCTGAATAATATTCCATTGTGTATGTGGTGTGTACGTATGTGTATATACATACACACATATATATACATATACACACACACATACATACACACCACATTTTCTTTTCTGTTCATATGTTGACTGGCACTTAGGCTGTTTCCACATGTTGTCTATAGAGAATAATGCTGAAGTAAATATGGGAGTACAGATATCTCTTTGACACACTAATTTCATTCCTTTTGGATATATACCTAGACGTGGGATTGCTGGATCATATGGTAGTTCTATTTTAATTTTTTGGGGAAACCTCATACTCTTTTCTACAATGTCTGTACCAATTTACATTCCCACCAACAATATAAAGAGAATGGGTTTCTTTTCTCCACTTCCTCACCAACACTTATTATCTTTTGACTTTTTGATACTAATCTTCTTATCGGGAGTAAGATGATATCTCATTTTGGTTTTGATTTATATACCCCTGATGATTAGTGTATTAGTCAGGGTTCTCTAGAGGGACAGAACTAACAGGATAGATGCATATATAAAGGAGAGTTTATTAAGGTGTATTGACCCACATGATCATAAAAGTTCCACAATAGGCTGTCTGCAAGCTGAGGAGCAAGGAAGCCAGTCTGAATCCTAAAACCTCAAAAGCAGGGAAGCCAGCAGTGCAGCCTTCAGTTTGTGGTCGAAGGTCCAAAAGTCCAAAAGCTGAAGAACTTGGAGTCCCATGCTCAAGGGCAGGAGGCATCCAGCATGGCAAAAAGATGTAAGCCGGAAGACTAAGCCAGTCTAGTCCTTCCACATTCCTCTGCCTGCTTTTATACTAGCTGCTCTGGCAGCTGATTAGTTGGTGCCCACCCAGATTGACGATGGGTCTGCCTCTCTCAGTTCACTGACTCAAATGTTAATCTCCTTTGACAACACCCTCACAGGCACACCCAGGCACAGTATTTTACATCCTTCAATCCAATCAAGTTGACTCTCAATATTAACCATCACAATTAGTGATGTTGAGCATCTTTTCACATATCTGTTGGCCATTTGTATGTCTTCTTTGGAAAATTTTCTATTCAGTCCCTTTGCCCATTAATTGGGTTATTTGCAATTGAGTTGTATGAGTTCCTTATAGATTTTGGATATTAACTCCTTAGTGGATATAGTTTGCAAATATTTTTTCCGATTCTGTAGGCTGCCTTTTCATTTTGTTAATTGTTTCCTTTGTTGCACAGAGACTTTCTAGTTTGATGTAGTCTCACTTGTTTATTTTTGCTTTGGCTGCCTGTGCTTTTGATGGCATATCCAAAAAATTACCAAGGTCACTGCCATGCAGCTTTTTCCCTATGTCTTCCTCTAAGACTTTCATGGTTTTAGGTCTTATATTTAAATCTTTGATTGATTTTTGGTTTATTTTTGTATATGACATAAGATAAAAATCCCATTTCATATTTTTTTTTGCATGTAGCTATCGAGTTTTCCCAGCATCATTTTTAAAAAATTTTAGTTCATGGCCTGGCGCGGTGGCTCATGCCCATAATCCCAGCACCTTGGGAGGCCGATGTGGGCAGATCACGAGGTCAGGAGATCGAGACCTTCCTGGCTAACATGGTGAAACCCCGTCTCTACTAAAAATAAAAAAAAAAAAAATCAGCCGGGCATGGTGACGGGAGCCTGTAGTCCCAGCTACTCGGGAGGCTGAGGCAGGAGAATGGCGTGAACCCAGGAGGCGGAGCTTGCAGTGAGCCGAGATCGCATCACCGCACTCTAGCCTGGGCGAGCGAGACTCCATCTCAAAAAACAAAACAAAACAAATTTAGTTCACTACACCTGTAACAAAATTGGATCCAACACCATTTTTCTGAAGAGGCTATTTTTTCTCCCACTGCATATCTTTGGTGCCTTTCTTGAAGATTGCTTGACCTTACATGCATGGGTTTACTTCCGGTAAGCACCATATTTTGATCTAAATCTTCCTTTGGTTTCATTTTTGATACCTGGGAATGTTTCTTTGATGAAAAGAAAGGTAACCATAAGGTCATCCAGAAAGAAATGTTCCATCATCCATTCATGTTCTTTATTTTTCACTACATGTCTCAGATTCAAATTACACTTACTTCTCCCTTTGGCAGTTTACCATTCTGATTTCTTTAATCCGATAACTAAGCAATCTATATCAAAAAAGAGTTTCCCCATAAAGAGTCAGTAATATATCAAAATACAAATATTTCAATAAGGAAGTACTTTGTCATTGAAGCATTTTATTACACTGTTATTATTTGGGGATATATTGATACCTGACTTGCCAATTGCCCCATTCAATAAATAGAGCTCCAGATTCTGAGGTTTTTTTTTAATCAAGTCTTTTTTTCTGAAAAAAATCATCCCTTTATATAGATTTTTTTATAAACTTGTTAACTTAAATAATAATTTAAGTAAGTTTGTTCATTATACCCATTGTGTTGAGTGAAGTATTTTTCACCCAGAAAGAAAATATCATTTGTCTATGCAATATTAATACAAAATGTCAGAATTCTAAAAGGAGCTAAATTTAATACCAGCAATTATAATCTCAAAAGTAGTATATGTTTGTAGGAATTTTAGTGTGTTCTCTTAATTTATGGACCATGATAATAATGACAAAGATGATACAGCCTGGTTAGGCTTGCATGTGGCTTCTCTTGACTAATAGTGGGCAGTTGGTGGCACACGGGGCAAAAACAACAAGTTGCAGTATATTAGCATGATATACCAACTATTTTAAGATCCATCCCCGTGGAAACTTAAGCAGACCAAAGGATCTGAATCTGATCTGTCAGTATCAAGCTACAATACTCCACGCTGCTTTTTTTTTTTTACTAGGGTCCTGATAAGCAAAGGTATTTAATTACTCTTTAAAAATTAAATATCTTTACATAATGAAACTTTGCTTTACAAAAGGTCATACTGACACTAACATATCTAGGCACAATTATTTATAAAACAAAAATATGAAAGATGCCAGAAAGCTATGTGTTTTTGACATATACGCATATTCTATATAGGCTATGGAATTCTATTAAATGAGAGATTCTAAAATAAAAAGTTCCAATACTGTTGCAACTCTGAACTAGAGATCACCTAAATATTCTTAGTCAGGTCAATTGATACTGGAAGAAACTCAAGGTTATGTAAGGACCAGTACGTGACTGGCTAAATTTACTATTTGAGTACTAATGATCTTGCCATTCTCAGTTATCAGTAGCCTCAAAGCTTAAAGTTTATTTTTTTTTCTTTTTTTTTTTTCATTGTGAGACAGAGTCTCACCCTGTCTCCCGGGCTGGAGAGCAGTGGTGCAATCTCAGCTCACTGCAAACTCTGCGCCCTGGGTTCAAGTGATCCTCCCACCTCAGCCTCCCAAGTAGCTGAGAATACGGGCGCCCTCTTGGTTAATTGCTGTATTTTTGGTAGAGACGGGGTTTTGCCATGTTGGCCAGGCTGGTCTCAAACTCCTGGCCCAGGCTCCCAAAGTATTGGGATTACAGGTGTGAGCCACCGTGCCTAGCCAAGCTTTGCAGTTTTTATGGAACTGGGTCATTGAAATGTTTGAAAGTTGGAGATTTCTTCTTGTTTCAATCCCAACCAATTTCCAATCTCTATGAGAGTTTTAAAAGAGTCCCTACAGTGGCAGTGAAATTCACTTAATTATCACCAATTGATTTCAATAGACTACCTGGTGGAAACCTCTCATAAGAACTTTAAAAACTTTTCCTAAAAGAAACTTTTAAAATATGATAGCAGAAACTCACAGAATCTTCAATTAACAATGCATGAACTAATCATGTCCTGGAAGTTTTTGGGAATGAAGAGAATAAACTTATTTGTTGAGCAATTCAGCTGGACCCAGGTGTATTTAATCCAACATTATTTTTTGTAGATACATGTATTTGAAAAATAGATGCTCTAATCACAACTAGTGGCCTGTTAGGATAGAAAAAAGTACATAAACCCCTCAATTTTAAGATGTTAGCAATTTGACATACTTCAACCATTTTATAGTAGCTTTCAAGAGGGAAAAACAACTATATTAAATAAAGATAATTTATCTTAACTGCCAATAATATGATTCCTTTATCCATACAATTACATGCCTTTTAATTTCAGCAGCAAATCAGAGTATGAGAGTAAATCTTCTGTGTGTTCGAAGTCTAATTTTTCAGAATTATGTTAGGCTATTATCAATTATGAATAATACCATGATAACCCTCTGCCTTTCATAATCTATACTCAAACCTAGACCTTTTTGGCATCCTTAGATTTGACAGGAGAGTTTCTAGGCATATTGAGGGATACTAGTGTTCTCTCTGTACATCTTATTTGGGTAAAATCACAGGGTTTTATGTAAATTAAAAATCTCCTTTCTTAAAAGTTAACTGGAGGCTTTAAACAGGTAGATGTTCAGTGTTTTAGTGAAAGGCTTTCACTTCGCAAAAACAGGATGCCAATTTAACATAAAATTAAAACAGCAAGTAACTGAGTTGAAGAGTTTCCTTCAATACATAGGTTTGCACATGCACAATGACAACTTACTGTCTTATTTTCCCTGATGGCTGGTAAGTTTTAAAGAAAATATCAGTATGAAATATATTTCAACTCCAGACACATTAAATGTGAAGAGAAAAGACCTAGAATTGAGAAAATAGGGGGTGTCTCAACAACTTTTTTTTCTATTTTGTATGTTAGTCTGAGTCCTCAAATCTTTCATGTTCCTGTGGCACTTCTGAATGTTAGGTGCGGCAGCGCATTGAAAGGGTTAAAGGGTTGTAGACTTGAAGCAACACTAAATAATTACAGTCAAATCAAGGGCACTTGTATGGTTAAGATAGTTATAATATCTCTGATCTATAATACCTGTAATACAGTTATGATGTCTGTATAATATCTCATAGTATCTATGAAAGCAAGATAGCTGTGAGGCAGTTCACTTGATTGTTCTTTTAATGCTATGTTGCTGATGCCTGTACTCTGTAATATTCATTATGTAAAGTTGTTGCATCTTCCAATGGATGATTTTTTTTTCCTTAACATCAGCTTAATGTTACTTCTGCCAGGCTACTTACTCCTGCTTTATGCTTTCCCACTTGACCTACTCAGCTCAGCAGCCCATCCAAAAGACATCACCTTAACCATGAAAACCTCATCTGCAGCACATATTAGGTGGGTAGTGAGAGATACATCAATGTCACCACTTTCAGGCAAAAGGAAAATTAAATTGGCTCATGTAATCCAAGGAAGTAACCAAATCATAAGTAGATCAGGGATATAGCTAAATCTCAGGAAACTAGAAACATGGAGAGAGGCCCTGGATGAATGTTAATTATGTGGATGAAAGCAGAGAATTGTCTAGAAGAGGAGTGTTAGGTAGACACCTCCAGATGTCCCATAGCAAAAAATAAAGTGTATGTATTGCTTATCTTCTGTGAGGACTTTCTGGCACTCCAGGTAGGAAAACAGGTGTACAAATACTATGATTATATTCAATAAACAAAAGTGTTTCAATGGTGGGTCACTGACACATGCTGAAATTTTGCTCTCCAATACTAACTTTTGAAGGTTTAAAAAGTCACTAAATATGACAAAATTATGTTGATTTAAAATATTTCTTCTTTGATTCTGGGGTCATTTGCTCCATTTTCTACAGCTTCAAAACTACAAATATAAGTGAGTAGAAATATTTAATGCTTTTTAGTTTTTTGTCTATTTTCTATAAATATCTTGAGACTGGCCTGATTTTATAGTCTAAGGAAGGAAAACGGTGTCAGAGCAAATCTTCATTTTACTAATAAAAATCTAAGAAATAAGAGGAGGCAAGAAATGTTGCTTCAGGTAAAACAAGAAGAAAAACCAAGCAACTAAAAACAACAAAAAAGAACATATTTTCATGAAAAATAAACTGGTGATGTGGGAGCAGAAAAGAGAAGGAAAATCACCTTGAAATAACCTTTAATCAAGGAAGTAGCACCAAACTGTACCAATGGTCACTGTGTCCTTGACTGACATGTACTCACAGTAAAAACAAAAACAAAAAATAATAATAATGCTGGTTGTATTTATTAAGAATATACTTGCTGGAGCAGTTAGAAAAACTAATTTTATTAAATCTCAATCCTTGAATTTGAATCTTTTTATATTTTGTGGTAAAATTGAAAGTATGCATGCTGAAGTACAATGGCCATTTTGAGAAAAAAACACTTTTCCCATTATTTGAAAGCTGAATTAGCCACTTTCTTCATGGATCATCATTATGACTTGAAAGAACAACTGGCTGACAACTATGATTATTCAGGCTTAGGAATTTTGCAAACACTTTTTTTTTCAAAAAATGAAAAAAAAAAGTGAGTCTGTTATTTCAAAATAAGCAACTAACAATATTTGATGCCAATAAAAAATTTAAGTTTTCAAATAGAAATTAGGATTTTGGAAAAATTGTATTTCCTATTATAAGCCTGACAGCGTCCCAATACTAAAGATACTTTGATGAGATCAGAACAAATGTGCTTTTAAAATATTATATAATAAAATATGTCAACATTTGAAAACTCTTTATAAACTAGTAAACCAGTAAGTTCCAGATGACCAATGCATGATGTTACAAAGTCATGCACAGGTAAAAGATCCATTCAAATCTCACAGTAGACCAAAAAGTTTATGCACAGTGAAAAGGTTAATTGATACAGATTCCACGTTGCAGCTTACCTTTAAGGAATAGCCACTTGTTGACCTTTAGTGTAGTACCAAAGATGGTATACACAAGTACCTAAAAAGTCTATAAAATATACTTCCTTTTCCAATTATATGTTGGTGGGAGGACAGATTTTCTTCATATATGTGAATCTAAACAACAGATCACAACAGATTGAATATAGAGACAGATATGAGACTCAACATCTTCTGTTAAACCAGACATTAAAGAGATTTGCAAAACAGGCCAGGCGCAGTGGCTCAAGCTTGTAATCCCAACACTTTGGGAGGCCGAGGCGGGCAGATCACCTGAGGTCAGGAGATCGAGACCAGTCTGGCTAACAGGGCAAAACCCCGTCTGTACTAAAATAATAAAAAAATTAGCTGGGCACCTGTAATTCCAGTTACTCAGGAGGCTGAGGCAGGAGAATAGCTTGAACCCGGGAGGCAGAGGTTGCAGTGAGCTGAGATTGCACCACCGCATTCCAGCCTGGGCGACAAGTGCAAAACTCCATCTAAAAAAAAAAAAAACAGATTTGCAAAAGGAAGAATAATACCACTCTTTTCACTTTTTTTTCTATTTTAGAAGATAGAATTACTGTTCATAAAATGTTATTTATGTTAACAATTTAATTGGTTTATTATATATACCAATAATAAACTAACAAAATAATTGTTTTTTTAATGAAGAAATCCATTAATATTTTCCAAATTTCTGCTTTTCAATGTCTAGTAGCAAATAATGATAGATATAACTTAAATATAAAAAAGCTCCTTGGCATCCTGAGTGATTTCTAAGAATGTAAACTTTCTGAGATAAATAAATTTGAAAATCATTGCTCTAGAAATAGAAGAAGAATGAAAGAGATGAATTCCCTGCCCTCATCCTGGTTGGGGCATGCAGGTGAAGAAATATATAAAGATATGGTTCAGATTGTTTAAGGGCACTAAAAGTAAGGAACTGATGTGATGCCGAGTACATGAGTAGAGGTGCTTTAAGTGCAATTCTCAGGGAAGTCTTCTCTGAGGAAGTTACAGCTTAATCTGAGACGTGAAGAATGCATAAAAGTGACCAGTTAAAGAACTAAGCGAAGAGCAGCCCAGACAGACACAGGAAGGATTTCATCAGTCTGAGACAAAAAAGGTTTGAATGTTTGGGAATCAAAGAGGCCAGTGTGCCCACAATAGAGCAGTCATGGAGAAAGTCGTGCTAGAGGAGTTTGGAGAAGTGGCCAGAGGAGCCAGGGCCTTGATGGCCACCATTTGGGCTAAAATGAAAGTCCAGTGGGGAGCCCCTGAAGGTCTGAAGTGAGGCAATATATAATCTGATTAAGACGGTAGAAACTGACTCTGGCTGCTGTGTGGAAGATGGATTGCTTGCACCTCTCCATCAAACTTGCCTGGCCAAACCCCAAACCTGGTCAAATCTAAATCTCTATTCACTTTTCACCCGTACCTGAGCAATGAAACACGGATGGAGGAAAATCACTGGACCAAGCTGACTAATCTCTCTTTATGACCTAAATCTTCAAGTGGCTTTTAGTCATGCCATATTTTAAAATATAATTTCCCACTATAGTTTTATAATTTCCTAGTTAATTCACCTTCCTACTCTCTTAAATGACTATTTTGCATCTCCTCTTTCCTTTGACCTTCAACATCTGTCTGCTGTCCATTTTTTCAGCTGATAATTATCTTGCTTGCTACTTCAACCAAAAGTGAGCTTCTACATCTCTGGTCACATTTGCCGATCTACTACAAACTGAGCCTCCTGCCTTCCCTCCAATTGCAATGGATAAATTGTCTGGTTTACTACCTAAGACCACTATCTCCATCTGCGCTCTGCATTTCCTCTTTCTTGACTACTTGTGTACCTTGCTACAGCAGATAACTTCTGTCTTCCTGAGTCAGTCACCACCTGTAGCACTCTAGTTAGGTGTTCACTCCCTTCATTTTACTGAAGTTTCCTTTTTCAAGATCATCAATGACCTCCACATTGTCAATGTAATTCTCATTTCTTAGACTTCATCTCACTCATCTTCTCAGCAGCAGTTAACAGAGTTCATTATGCCCTTATCATCGAAATGCTTCTCTCACTTATCCTCCAGGGACCACCTTCTCTTGGTTCTCCTATTTCACTGGCCACTCTTTCTTTTAATAACAGTATTTAAATACTGCACAAATACTGATTAGCTCCAATTAGAAGAGCCACCTGACTTCTCCTTCACATCTTAGACTCATATCCAACAACCACTCAACATCACTATCTAGTTAATAGTTATTTCAAACTTGGGATGTCCAACTGAGCTCCTATTCCTCCCCCAATCCACCCACACAAATCCATCCACCTGCAGTATTCATGATCTCAATAACACCATAATCACATTTTTTCTTCAAGTCTAAAACCTTGGAATATGCTTGGCTCTTCTATTGTCTTGTCCATCAGTAAAATCCAACTTGTCTGTTGCCACAATTCTAGTTCAAGTCATCATTATCTTTTGCCTATACTCTCCTAATTGGTGTCCCTGGTTCTGCTTTTGTCTCTCTACAGGATACTTTATAGCAGCCCAGGTGATTTATCTAAAACATAATTACAATAATATCTGCTTTAAGTTTTCCAAGGGCTTCCTACTTCACTCTCAATAAAAATAAAAATCCTTGCCTTGACTTCCAATAAATGATCTGGTCCCACGCCGCCTCTCTTACCTCCTTTTCTAACAGGCTTCCCTTCCCATCCTACCTCTCAACTCCACTTCAGTAGCACTAGGCTTCTTGTTCCTTGAACAGAGAAAGCATACTTCTAATTTAGGGGCTTTATCACCTGCAGCTCCCTCCATCTGGAATGCTCTTATTTCAGATTTTTGTACGGCTTAGTTCCTCACTTTTTTCAGGGTTCTGCTTGAATATCATCTTATCTTGAGGACATTCCCTTAACACCCTTTAACTCACAGGCAAAGATGGAGAATTGAACATGTGCATTTCCCTTCGCACCCTCTTCAACGTCCACTAAATGGCAGTTAATTATTGTATTTTAAGCCTATAAACTCACAAAGACAAAAAGAACAAAGAAGACACTAATGACAAAATTTTGGAAGGTGGAAAGAAGAGATAACAAAACACACACACATACACAACACACACACACACACACACACACACACACCATGAATATCCATTCCTCTTACCTAGCTTTATTTTTCTCAATAGCACTTAACCTAGATAAATGTAAGTAAATATAAACCACAAGATATATATTTATTTTTACATTTGTTTGTTGTCTCTTCCTTTTTGCTTCCAGAACATAAGTTGCATGACGGCAATCTTTTCAGTTTTGTTTTGGTGTTGCATTCTCAAGCTTTGGAATCACAGCAGAATCAAATTCAGTATAAATTTTTGACTGAATAACTGAGGTGGCCTGGATGAGTGTAGTTTGTGTGAGGTGTGGGGTTGTGGGAATCAAGAGTTCTATTTTGAATGTTAACTTGAGGTGTCTATTAGACATCTAAGTGATGATATCAAGTGAAATCCACGTATGTGGGGCTAAGTCATGGCTAAAAGTATAAATTTTAGAGTCATCAACATTGGCTCTAAAGAAGATCACCTGGGGGGACTATGAACATGAAAAGAGAAAAAGCCAAGCTCCAAGCCTTGGAAGACATCACCATTTAGAGATCAGGCAGAGCAGAGGTCTTTGAACCTTATAATTATACACTACAATTTATAAGAAGAAGAAAAACTAATTTAAACTAAGCAATGTGATATGTAGATATTTATCTATAAATAATATATATGTATCTTTACACAAATATATTATGTACATTATAAAATACACAGACACAGATATTAAAAAAGAATGAGCTGAAGGACTTCCAGTTAAAGAGGAAGTATTGAACACATGCATTTTTCAGCTCCCTGCTAAAGGCCCACTACAGTGATAGTAAACGGATTTTTAAAAATAAGGTATAAACCCACAAGGACAAAGAGAACAACAGACAAACAATACCACCAAAATATAGGAAGCTGGAGAGAAGAAAGACAAATGGCAACTGACTCACAGACTCAGGAAAGCTGAGGCTGCAGTGGAGAAAAAGCAGAGATACAACCTGATTTACAATGCAGAATCAGCCATGTCCCTGACCCCCCTTACAAAGGCTCAGAAATTGTTTCTGGCACTTCTGCTAGTGGAGGTTAATGTCGGGCAATAATAGACTTAGCTGAATGTCTGTTTGAGAAGCAGATACATCCACAGACACCCCCACCACTCTACACTACCAGGTGACTGACCTCTACCAGGCAGCAACAGCCTGGAGACTTATTTTCTGAAGAGGGTTAAGAGGGGATCTTGCCTGGAGAACAACAGGCACACGTGAATGGGAATTCCAAATGGAAAGCAGGCAGATTAAGTCAAAGTTAATATCAGAATGCTTAAAACCAAAATATTAAGAATAATTTCTAGTTGTTACTAAGGGATGTGGAGGCAAATGAAAAGAACGCTATTTTGTTGTGTAGCAATGATTGCCAATGGAATTCACCTACATAAAAAGAATTTTAAAATAATGAATTGCTATATAACATTTTCTTTATTTCTTAGAGCTATTTCAAATATTTATTTCTATTTCTTTTAAAGTGCATGGATTGTTTGAACATTATCTTGGTACATGAATGCAGGCATTTTAAAGTAATTGCATTTGTTGTATCCTGGATTAGAAGCAGGCATAAATATTGATTTCTTCTGTGCTGTGTAACTGATGAAACAGAGTCTATTTTGAGTACCACGGCATCACCAAAACTTATTTCCATATTTCCCATGATATATGTGTATATCTATAGAAATAGTTCTTGGAGATGCAATCATAATATCTTGCTTTTGTAATTGTATACTTTTATGTTTACACACATTGAGTGTACAACATATTCAAGACTTCATTTATAGTAATACTGTTTTTATTCTTGGAAATCACGATGCTTATATTATTATTATTATTTGCCTGGATATCCTTTCTCTTCTTATCTTGCTGAAAAGCTCCCATTATTTTTCAAGAACTATCTCAAATATGACTCTCTCTTTAGGGCTTCCTCGACTCCCCTCAATCGTTAGAGTGCCACTATTAGTATAATATAGTATCTTGTTTATACTTACATTATGGTAGCCTCTGCATTATTTTATAATGATAAGTCTGCTAGTTCTCTTAGCCAAAGTACCATGTCTTACTTATATTAGCACTCTGTTAACCGATCAGACTGGGTACACAGTAGTTATTTAATGAATGTTTAAATGGATGTTTGAAAATTATTTTGTGCTCATTATCTCATTTGATTTTTCCGGATTCAATCAGTCACTAGTTCCTATTGCCCTAATATTTATTATATCTGTCACTTCTTATCCATGCTAGTGTCTACTGCCAAAAATTCATGTTCCTGCTGTCTGTTACTGGGAATATTGGTATCTTAACCTGATTTTCATTTCTAGTCTCACTTTATTTACCCATCAGAGTGACTTAACCACAAATTTTACCATTTTCTCTCTATTTTAAAACCTTTAAGTGGGCTACATCTACTTTTAGAGATGACAGAGTAAAAGTGAATGTTATTTAACCTACCACTTTAAACATATTAAAACTGCTCAAAACAGTATTTAGACATTCAGACAATAAGCAGTATAGGATACTGATCTCTGAGAGCAAGGAGACTAATAGGAGAACCCTTTTTAATTTTTATTTTTTTACAGACAGGGGTTTTGCATTAGTTGCTCAGGTGAGTCTCCTGGGCTAGAGGCGTCCTCATGCCTCAGCCTCCTGGGTAGCTAGAACTACACGCATGCACCACCACACCCAGTTACTAAGTAAGCCTTTTGACTGTCTCATCTTACAGCCTGGAAAAAGTTTCTAGGTCATAGAAAGGTGAGAGAGTGCCAAAACAAAGTCTGGCGTCTTGCTCAGTTGAAGTTACAGAGCTTAGAGTTCAGAGAGAAGAAGTCACCTAGAATTTGTGAAGCAAATACTGAATTGATGAGAGAGAGAGACAGAGAGAGAGAGAGAGAGATTGCAAATGAGATAGAGCACCCCAGATCTTCCTAGGGTTCTCCACAAGTCTTAAGGCTGCATACTGATCTGCAAATGCATGGAAGGAATTGCCCAAGGCTGAGAAAGAATCCTCAGGAAAAAATAGGTTAAGCAATTTTTAACTTTACCCAGGCAATTCCTCCTAATACATGGGCATGTATTAGGGTCCTCAGAAGGATAGTGCCTCAGTAATGGGGACAATTTAACCTAAACTAAAAGTTATGCTACATCTGTTTCATAAAGCTTAAAAGCAAACCTCGAAAGGACCAAATATTGATTCCAAGCAAAAAAATCCACTTATTTAAATGAGTACAACAAAATCCAGCATCCAACAACGTAAAATTAATAATGTCAGCATCCAATCAATCATTTCCAAGCAGGAAAATGCCACCCATAAGTAGGAGAAAAAGAAACCAATGGATACAGATTCGGAACAAGAGAGATAGAATTAGCTGATAAGAATGTTAAAATAGGTACTACAAACATATTTTATATGTCTAAGAAGGTAGAGAAAAACATGAACATAATGACGGGAAAAATGAAAGATATTTTAAATAAACAAACTAAACTTCTATAGATGAAAAATGCATGATCTGAAATGAAAAGTAACTGAATGAGATTAATAGCATATCACACACTGCAAAAAAAAAGATCAGTGCATTTGACACAGCAATATAAACTAACAAAATCAAACAAAAGAGAGAACCCATGGAAAATATAAACATAAGGTTAGTGAGTAATTAACTATTTTAGATAGTACAATATGTGTAACTGGAATATCAGAATGGGAGGGGAAAATGGAAAAAATATTTTAGAAAATAATGGCCACAATTTCTCCAGGTTTGATGAAAATTATACACCACAGATCCAAGAACCTCAATGAGCCTCAAGCAACATAAATGTGTAGCAAAACACATCAAGACACATCACAATCAAATTACTAAAAATTAATGATAAAATGAATATCTTAAATGTACCCAGAGATAAAAGACACATTATGCTCAAAGGAACAAAGATTGAAAAACAGCAGCAGATTTTTTTGAATCAAAAACCTTGCAGGCCAGAAGATAACAGAGAAACCTCATTAAAGAACAAAGAAAACAAAAATTTTTAACCTAGATTTCTCTCTCCAGAAAAGTATCTTTCAATAATGAAGACAAAGTTCTGCATTCTGTTAAAGTGTAGCAAGCTGGGTGGGGGGGTGGGAGAGGTGGGGGTGTGTGAAGTAATGCTTTCCCATATCAATGAAAGTTTGTAGCAGCGAGTTACAAACTCAGGAATTTTCTTGAACTCATTAGAGAGCTAAGATTATAGGACAATCAAGAGGCCTGAAATCCAAACACAGACCAGCCCCTCCCAGGAGCACAGGAATGTACAAAACGGTTCATCTGTGGCATGAAGAAAAAAAGCATAGGGAAAAAAGATGATATGCACCAGCTAAAACTTTAAGAGATTCGTAGAAAAGCTGAGGGTGGGCTAGCAGGAGAGTATAGATCCCTGGGAGTTACAAACACGAAGGGAGTCTGCACCTACTTGCAAACTCTTTTCTATTGGTTTCACTCAGGTGCTTAAAAGAAAGATCGGGGCAGGACAAGACACCAGAAAGAACTTCCTTCAGTGGTCCAGGTTCACTGAAGCAGATTGGGCGCTAATGTGGAAACGACAAGAAGCGTCTCTGAACCCTCATGAAATAATAGCCTGAAGGCACAGAGGTAGAAGCAGCAAACACTGGTACTCAAGAACACGGATAAAATATCATTGTGGCTGGTGGGTGGGTTAAAAAGAAAAAATAACCTTACTCATTAAAGAGGGGCAGAAAACAATTCTAGACAAGTTTCTATCAAAACCATTAGAGGTCTCTTATTGCTGGGAAAGACTCAGAAAACTCCCTGAACAAGACTCACCAAGTATGCAAGGCAGAGTTTGGCTGACATGGGAGGCGGGACAAGATCATGAGAAAGCCCTACCCCAAAGACACAGTCACATGGGGTATGACTAAGACTAAGCTGGACAAGGACAACAGAAAAACTTCCTGCCTCCTCCCCAGATAGCAAGCACTGAACAGGCAATAGCAGGCTACCAGTAGAAAAGAGTCAAGATTGTGGAGAAAGATCTCCAATGCGGCATAGTTGCACAGGAAGGCTTGAAGCCGAGGGTAGATCAAGAACATTGGGGAAAAAAGAAAAACCATTCAGCAAAGCATCTTCAACTCTAACCACAAGGTAAGACTAGAGGAAACTGAAACTGGTGGAGAACTGTAATTATAAGAACAAGAAAACCAAAATCCACTTAAATTTCTGGCTAGACTGACTCAACCCCAACACTCATAGTCTAGCAGAAGAAAAAAAATGCTTATTTCTATGCATGAATAGCATTTATTTCAATTTTGACTGTTCTATATACAATGCCTAGTATTCAATAAAAATTACCAGACATAAAAAGATAAGAAAAAGCAGCACATTGTGAAAAAATAAAGCCATTTATAGAATCAGACTCAGAGATATCTTAGAGATTGGAAATCAGACAGGGAATTTAAAATAACTATATTAAAATGTTAAAGGTTTTATTTGAAAAGCTGAGCAACATACATGATCACATGGAGAATTTTAGCAGAAGATAGAAACCATAAAAAGAGACTAATAAAATACTAGAAATAAAAAAACAAAGCAACGCAACTAAAGAATGCCTTCGATGCAGTCCTCAGTCGACTCGATACAGGAAATAATCTGTGAACTTGAAAATAGCTGAATAAAACTCACTTAAACTAAAACACAAAGGGATAAAAAAGGGTGGAAAGAACCATAACAGAGCATCCAAGAGCTCTCATCTAATGTAAAAGTGGTCTAATGTACATGCAATTGGAATTGAAGAAAGAGAAGAGATGCAATGAGACCAAATAAATTCTGGAAGAGATAGTGGTCCAAATTAATTAAATAAGACAAATATTGATTCAAAAAGCCTAAAGTATGCAAAAAAGCTCAAGTATAAAAAAAAACCTCTGCACACATCATATTCAAAATGCATAAAACCAAAAATAAACAATTTTGAATGCATCAAGAGAAAAAACACACATCACATATAAAGGAATAGTGATAATAATTAAAGCCAACCTTACATCAGAAACTACACAAGCCAGGAGACAATGGAGTGACATCTTTAAAGTACTGAAAGATAAAACTGTCAACTTGGATTTTTATATCTGGAAAAAAAGTATCTTTCAAAAGTAGAGGTAAAATAAGGTTTGTTTGTTTGTTTGTTTTTACCAAAAAACAAAAGCTGAATGAAAGCATTATGAGCAGACTTGTGCTACTAAAAAAATGTGAAAGGAGGTTCTCCATGCAGAAAGAAAATGATACATGGAGAAACCTTGATCTATACAAAGAAATGAGGAGTTCCAGAAGTACTTAAGATGAAAATAAATATAAAAGGTATTTCCCTTACTTTAGGAAACAGCTGACTAATGCAAAAATAGAAGCAATGTGTTGTAGATTGTGGCACATATAAAGGCATATATAATGTGTGAAAAAATAACATAAATGAAGCAAAACAGAGAATATTTTGCTGTAAAAGATACTTATACTATATCAAAAGTAGTATGACATTATTTAAAGGTAGCCTGTGGTAAATTTAAAATGTAAGTTGTAAACCTTAGGGATTTTAAGCATTTTTAAAGTGTATAAATAATAAGCCAGTAGTGAAAAAAAATGAAGTCATAAATTATTTCAAAAGCAGGCAGAGAAAGAGAAGAAAGGGGGAAAAATAATAAATAGAACAAATAGAAAACAACCAGCAAGATGGCAGATTTTAAATAAATCATATCAACAGTCAACCATTAAATTGAACTAAAATGGACTAAGCTTGTGCTGTTCTATAGAAATATAATGTGAACAAAGTAAGTAATTTTAAACTTTCTAGAAGCCACATTAAAGATAGAAACAGATTAATTGTATAATATATTTTGCTTAATAGAATGCATACAAATCATTATATGTAACTATACAAATTATATTATATTAGCTATTATATTATATTAATTATATATAATTATATTATATTATATAATTATATACATATTATATTAACATATTGCATGATATTAACATATCAACAAAGATTAATGAGAGATTCTACATTCTGTTTTATACAAAATCATTAAAATTCCATGTGTATTTTATACTTACAATGCATCTCAATTCGGACCAGTCATACGTATTGTAAGCTCTTCAGAGTCACATGTGGTTAGAGGCTACCTTACTGGACAGCGCTGTTTTAACCACATGAGCTGAATGACAGAAATTTATTAGATATAAAAGCAATAACAGACTAAATGCTGTTTACAAGAAATCCACTTCAAATATAAAGACATAGGTAGGCTGAAAGTAAAAGTATAAAATAAAATTAAAATGATGGAAAACATAAAATATGAAATTCTAATTAAAAGAATACTGAATTCAGTACATTGAAGTCAGACTTCAGAATGAGAAAAAGAAACATTACATAATGGTAAAGGGCCAGTTTATTGCAAAGACATAACATAATGTGTGTCTACCTAATAACAGATCTTCAAATGCATAAAACATAAAGTGGTAGAACTGAAAGGAGAAACAGACAAAACCAAAATTATATTTAGATACTTCAACACTCTTTTCTTGGTAATTGACAGAAAAATCAGAGAGTGATTCAGTAAGAACACAGAAGACCTGGACAGCACTTCACCTAATTGCTATTTATAGAGCACTGCACCTTGAAACAGCAGAACATGCATTCTTCTTAAGTGCACATGGAATAGTCCCCCAAGATAGACCATATTTTAGGCCATAAAACCAACCTCAGGAAATTTAAAATAACTGAAGTCATGAAAAATATGTTCTCAAACCACAATAGAATTGAGCTAAATACTAAGATACCTGGAAAAATCCTCAACTACCAGGAATTTAACACACATATAAATAAAATATGAGTCAAAAAAGAAATCCCGGGGAAATTAGTAAATATTTTAAACTGAATGAAAATGAACACACATGTATAAACATTTCTGTGACAAAGTATGATTTAGAAGGAAATTTATAGTAGTAAATGTTCCTATTAGAAATGAATAAAGTTCTTAAATCAATAAGCTTTCACTTTAAGAAACTAGCAAAAGAAGAGCAAATTAAACCTAAAGCAAGCAGTGGAAAGAAAATAATAGAGCTAAGAGCATAAATTAATGAAACGGAAAAGAAAAAATGTTTTAAAATCAATGAAACCAAAAGTTGATTCCTTGCAAAAATGAATAAAGTTAGATCACCTCTAGACAAGCTGATCAAGAAGAGAGAAAATACAAACTAATAATATCAGGAATATAAAAATAGGCATCACTAAGATAATACCTATATTAATAGTATAATAGGGACATATGAATAGCTTTATACCTACCACTTAGGAACTTAGATGAAATGGACAAATTTCTTGAAAGATACAAAGTATCAAAGCATACCCAAGAAGAAACTTACTTAAATAACTGGAATAGCCAGTGTTTATTAAAGAAAATGAATTTATAGTTTAAAAAACTGCACTCAAAGAAAACTCCAGTGGTTGGGCACGGTGGCTCAAACCTGCAATCCCAGCACTTTGTGGGGCTGAGGCAGGTGGATCACCTGAGGTCAGGAGTTTGAGACCAGCCCGGCCAATGTGGTGAAACCCCGTCTCTCCTGAAAGTACAAAAAAAAAAAAAAAAAAAATAGCCAGGCATGGTGGCACACACTGTAATCCCAGCTACTTGGGAGGCTGAGGCAGGAGAATCACTCCAACCTGGGAGGCAGAGGTTGCAGTGAGCCGACACCATGCCACTTCACCCCAGCCTAAGCGACAGAGCGATACTTCATCTCAGAAAAATAAAGGAAGACTCCACTAAATGACTTTATTGGCAAATTAAGTCAGACATTTAAAGATGAAATAATACAGACTCTATCCAAATTTGTCCAGAAAATAAGAGAGAAGGGAACACTCCCCAACTCATTTTATAAGGCTAGTATTACCCTGGTAACAAATCATTACAAAGACATTACAAAGGACAAAATTCCTACAGACCAATACCTCTCAAGGATATAGGTGCTAAAATCTTCCCAATATCAGTAAATTGCACACAGCAATACATATATTTTAAAAAGATAATGCGTCAAGACTAAGAGAAGTTTGTCTTAGGAATGCAAAGTTGGTTCAACATTTTAAAAAATCAATTAATGTAATTTACCATATTAAGAAACAATATAGAAAAAAATATACAACATTCTCAATAGATGAAGAAAAAAATCATTAGGTAAAATTAAACACCCAGCCATTAGAAAAATTCCCAGCAAACTGAGACTAAAGAAAATGTCCTGAATCTGATAAAAGGTAACTACAAAAAACCTACAACAAACATAATACTTCATGGTGAAAGATTGCATGCTTTTTCCTTAAGATTGAGAAGAAAAGGATATCCACTCTTACCACTCCTATTATCATATCAAAAGTTTTAATAAATGCAACAAAGCAATAAATAGGTCATAGAGATTGCAAAGAAAAATGTTATTTGTAGATTACATGATCATGTATATAATAAACTCAGTGAACTCTGTAAGTTATAAGAACTAATAAATGAATTTAACAAGGTTGCAGGATAAAAGGTCAACATAAAAACATATTTAATTTCTATATGTTAGCAATGAAAAATTGAAAATTAAAAAACTTTAAAACACCAATTCAGTAGCCACAACGTATAAAATACTTAAGGATAAATTCAACAAAATATGTTTACAACCTGTGTATGGAATACTATAAGACATTGCTGAAAGAAAATAAATAAAACTGATATAATTAAAGAGATATAACATGCTTACAGATTAGATATTATTGAGCTGTATATTTTCCTCAAATCAATCTACAGATTTAATATAATTACAGTTAAAATCTAGCAAATTTCTTTCTGTAGAAATTGATAAATCATTCTAAAATTTATTTGGAAATGCAAAGCATGTGAAATAGCCAAAACAATTTTGAAAAATAACAACAATGTAGAAAGGCTTATAATTCTTGATTTCAAAATAATCAATAGTGGTATTGGTGTAGCAATTAATGGAACACAGCAAAGATTGAAGAAATGGACTTAAAAATATGTGATCAATTAATTTTCAAAAAAGTGGTCAAGATAACTCAATGGGGGAAATGATAATCATTAAACAAATGGTACTAAAATAATAACATATTTATATGGAAATTAATTTTGATCATTTTCTCAAATCATATACAAAAATTAATTCAAAATTGAGTATAGATGTACATGTAAGAGCTAAAACTATAAAACTTCTAGGTGAAGACACAGGACAAATTTTTAATGAACTTGGATTTATCAAAGATTTCTTAACTAGGATATGAAGAACACAAACTATGAAAGAAAAAAAGATAAATTGAACATCATAATTTAAAATTTTGCTATTCAAAAGACATTGACAAGTAAATAAAAAGTCAAGCACTAAACTGAGAGAAAATATTTGCAAAACGCATTATGTCATAAAGGACTTATATCCAGAATATATAAAGTTCTTGCATTACTCAGTAATAAGAAGACAAAAACTCTTTTAAAATATGAGCAAAATATGTAAACACATGCTTCATCAAAAAGAGGTACAAATGCCAAATAAGTATATGTAAAAATATTCTGCATCATTAGTCATTAGGGAAATGCAAATTCAAACCACAATGAGACACCACTATACACCTGCTATAATGGGTCAAATTAAAGACTGGCAAATACTGATGAAAATGTTGAGCAACTGGAACTCTCATACATTTCTGGACAGAATATGAAATGGCATAGCCACTTTGGAAAACAATTTGCAGTTTCTTATAATAGTAAACATACACTTTCCATATGACTTAACAGTTTCACTCCTAGGATTTGCCCAAAAGAAATGAACACATACTTCCATGAAGACTTGTACAGCAAAGCTTATAGAAGCTTCATTCATAATAGTCTCAAGCTGAAAACAGTTGAAATATGAAGGGTCTTCAAAGTTCATGGAAAATGTATATCATAAAAAAAACCCAGTGTATGGATTTAAACAAATTTTTGCACCAAAATAAACTCATACTAACTTGCTATTACATGTCTTAACAAGATCTAGTTTGCAGCACTAAGAAGGATAAGACATTGGTTTTAAAAGAGCTCTTATCAAAGCAACATAAATGCCACTAATATTGAAACAAGAACAAAGATTCAATTTATGATGAAGAATGGTGAAATCATTGGTGCTTTATACAAAGTTTATGGAGATAATGCTCCAAATAAATCAGCAGATTACAAATGGATAACTTGTTGTAAGGAGAGATGAGATGATGTTGAAGATGAAGTCTGCAGAGGTAGACCATCTGCATGTATTTGTGAGGAAAAAACTCATCCTGTTCATGCCCTAATTGAAGAGGACCAATGATTAAAAACATAATAGCCAATACCATAGACATCTCAATTGGATTAGTGTATATGATTCTGACTAAAAAATTCAAGTTGAGTAAACTTTTCACTCAGTGAGTGCCAAACTGGTTGCACACAAAGTAACTACAGACAAGAGCAGGTCTTTCAATGGAAATTTTAAATAATGGATCAAGATCCTGAAGCACTTTTTCAAAGAATTGTAACAGGAGATGAAACATGACTTTACCAGTACTACCCTGAAGACAAAGCACAATCAAAACAATGGCTACCAAGTGGTGGAAATGGTCCAGTTGAAGCAAAAGTGGGCCAGTCAAGGACAAAGGTCATGGTGACAGTTTTTTGGGATGCTCAAAGCATTTTGCTTGGTGAGTTTCTGGAAGGCCAACATCTGCTTATTATGAGAGTGTTTTGGGAAATTTAGCCAATATTTTAGCAGAAAAACAGCCAGAAAATTTAACCTGAGAGTCCTTTTCCACCATGACTATGTTCCTGCTCATTCCTCTCATCAAACAAAGGCAATTTTGCAAGAGTTTTGATGGGAAATCATTAGACATCCACCTTACAGTCCTGATTTGGCTCCTTCTGATTTCTTTTTGTTTCCAAATCTTAAAGAGTCTTCATATGGCACCCATTTTTCTTCAGTTAATAATTTTCTTCAGTTAATAATTTAACCATGCATTGGCATGGTTAAATTTCCAGGACCCTCAGTTCTTTAAGGATGAACTAAATAACTGGTATCATCACTTATAAAAGTGTCTTTAACTTGATTGAACTTAAGTTTATAATGTTTACATTTTTTATTTTTGTCTTTTAATTCCATTTTCTATGAACTTTTTGAAGCTCCCTTATACCATCAACTTGAGATTGAATGAACAGTTTGTGGCATATCCATATTATGAATGACTACTCAACAATAAAGAGGAACAAACTACTTATACTCACATTGATGATTCTATAAATTATTATGGTTTGTGAAAGAAGTCACATACAAAAGACTACATATTCTATTATTCCACTAAATGAAATTCTAGAAAAAGCCACACTATAGTGTCAGAAACTCGATCACTGTTTTCCAGAGGGTGGAGAGAAAAAATTAACTGCAAAGGGAGTATACAGTAACTTTTCATAGTGATGGGAAATTCCATGCCATGAATGTGGTGGTGGTTACACTCTATGCCCAATTGTCCAAATTCAGTGAAGTATGCACTTAAGCTTGATGAATTTTATTTATGTAAATTATACTATAATAAAACTAACAAAAATGTTTAACAGAGAGGAAACAAAGAGTGGTAGAAAAAACCCTTTCAGTACCACTACATTTCTCATAGTAAAGTTGGCTAAGTCATATCAGTCATATGTATGTGGGCAAGAGGAAGGTTGTCCCAAGGCAGTGGGTGTTGAACAGAGGAAATAAGGGACTTTCTGAAATGTCCATAGAGGAGTGACAAAAGGAGTAAGCTGGTTCAGGGAGTAGAGGAAGGGTAACTAAGGAACAGCTGAGGGCGTGGGGCCATTTCAAACAAAACTCTTTCATTATTTACGTGGTCCTCCATGATCTGGGCCTTGCCTGTGTCTCCAACTCACTTGCCTACCCTCTCTCTCAGTCTGTTTTTACTCTGAGTTCTTGTTTAGCTCTTTCTCAAGTTTCTTTGTGTACTCCTCATAGCTCTATGCTGGGCCCTGCTTTTTTTTTTTTTTTTTTTTTTCCCACTTACACCGTTTGTTCTCTTTAGGTCAATTATCCACTTCCATGCTTTCAATCATTATACCAATAATGACAAAACTAGGAAAAGCCTCAGAGATTATTTCTTTTCTACATAATGTCAAAGTGTATTCTTAGGCAATGAGACTAGCTACTTGAATTGGGTTTGTGAATGGAGACAGGAAAAGAAAGCCTTTATGAAGTTACAAAAAAGTAGGCAAACTTGAGAGAGAGGAGCAACATTTGGTGCTTCAGACTTACTATTCTTCTAGACTTAGTAACATTTCTTTGAAGCACATAACACACTTGAAATCATTTCTTTAATATCTGTCTTCTGGGCTTACCTGTAATATTTTTGTCGGTCTGTCTTCTTTACATCTGAAATCCCCAAAACCAAGCAAGATGCTTGGCACTTAGTAGTTATTTGATAAATACTTGTTGCCTAACTAACTACTCTACTAGCTACATCCAAGCCAAGCAATGTGCAGTAAATTATTTCATGTCCCTAGTCTTTTACTGTTTTCTTGGCTTGGAATGCTCAACCCTCCTAATTTCTTCTTACCTACTCTCCAACCCAGCTCCAGAAGGAAAATTCTTACTTAAATGTCTCCTTTAGAAAACTTCCTGACTTACCTAAAGCAGAGATTTGTGCCAACACCATCCTTCTATATCCTTCCCTTCTAGCTAGTTCTTCGTTGAAATGTTTCCATGTCTGTTTTTTCTTCTTAGTTAATTCTGATTCTTCCACACCTGCCATAATAGTTGGCACACAGCAGAACTTTAACCAATGTTTGTTAAATGAGCGATTTCTTTTTCCACCAGTCATGTGATATATGCAGAGTAGCATTATACCTAGGCAATTATTAGGGTTTGTGGGTAGAATGAGCCCCAAATCCCTTATGTGGAAACTGGTTAAAACAGAAAGTAAATCAACACCTACTAAGGTGGATGCCAAATCTCAAACCTTTGTAGAGAGCTGTGTTGGAACTTCTAACCACTGCTAAAATTAGATTCAAATCAATAGTGAAGCAACCCAATTTTTATCAAAAACTTATCCATAAGGAAGATAATAAAGTCATGTCTACAATTCTTTTTAAGTTAGAGGTTAGATATATTAGCTTGGAAATAACTAGATGCAAAGTCATGAAGAGATTATGCAAAGTAACTTTTCATATGGCCTAATTTAATCTTGTGTGAAGCAAGTGCCTTTGTTAATTCAACTGATTTTTTTAAGGATTATAGTTTTTTTGTTACTTACTTCTCAGAATTAGAATTAAAATGTAGTTACCGGGAATCATCTAACCATGACAAAAAAAAAAAAAGGATTTTATAAGCATGCAGGACAAATAATATGTTGTTGGCATGCTTTACAAGTGTGTTAGATCCATAAAGAATGGTTTAGTAAAAGTTTAAGGACTTGAAGAGAAACATACAGATGACTCTACTTCTGCAACTTTTACCAACATTCTAGAGAAATGAATGTGTAGCTCAAAATTGAGTCCAAGGTCAGTGTATTTAGTCTTTGGCAATAACACTGAGATTTTAAAACAGAGGGTTTCACTGATGAAAATAGAGTTCCAATTTTTCTAAAGGAGCATCTGTAATTTAAAAACACAAACCTCACCTCTTCCTTCCCATTTATATGTAAGAAGCCCTGTTACAAATAACTGAAAATCATTTTATGTTGAAAGAAGACGAGCACCCCACCCCCATGCTAACACCACCACCAGCATGACCATAAGCACAGTTGCCAGCAGGGGCCTCCCCACCCACCTAAGCAGTCTTGCTTCTGCTGCTGCTGTGGAGGAAGGCACCCCGGCACTCTCTACCATCCTACTGTAGCCGATGAGCATGCACCTCTCCATGTTGACACTGCCACTGCTGCTGCTGCTGGCATGTGCAAACAAGGACAGAGCCCACTGCCACCACCCTAGGAAATATTTTGGTTGGCACTACCCATCAGAGTTTCGGGACCAGTAGAGTGGCAGCACCTCAACTCCCCCTAGCACAGTAGGTTCCTAGCCTTGAGGAGCCAGAGAACAAAGTCAGTACCCGAAACAAGTCCCTAAGAATTACAGCCTGCAGTCCGGGAGCTGGGACCTGAGCCTTGGTACCCACTAAAATTTGTTTTATCTGCTAACACAGGAACAGAAAACCAAACACCACATATTCTCACTCATAAGTGGGAGTTGAACAATGAGAACACATGGACGCAGGGAGGGGAACATTACACACCGGGGCCTGTCTGGGGGTGGGAAGCAAGGGGAGGGATAGCATTAGGAGAAATAACTAATGTAGATGACAGGTTGATGGGTGCAGCAAAGCACCATGGCACGTGTATACTTATGTAACAAACCTGCACGTTCTGCACATGTGTCCCAGAACTTATAGTATAATAAAAAAAAAACGTATTTTGTCTGATATAGGAATAGCTACTTCTGGTCACTTTTGGTGTCCATTTACATGGAACGACTTTTTCCATCCCTTTACCTTAAGTTTACATGAATCCTTATGTGTTAGTTGCGTCTCTTGAAGGCAGCAGATGGTTGGTGAATTCTCATCCATTCTGCAATTCTGTATCTTTTAAGTGGAACATTTAGGCCATTTATATTCAACATTAGTATTGAGATGTGAGCTACCATTCCATTCATTGTGGTATTTATTGCCTGTATATTTTTTTAAATTGTATTTTTGTTTTATAGGTCCTGTTAGATTTATACTTTAAAGAGGTTCTGTTTTTATGCATTTCCAGGATTTGTTTCAAGATTTAGAGCTCCTTTTAGCAGTTCTTATAGTGCTGGCTTGGTGGTGGTGAATTCTCTCAGCAATTTTTTGTCTGAAAAAGACTGTATCTTTCCTTCATTTGTGAAGCCTAGTTTCACTGGAAACAAAATTCTTGGCTGATAATTGTTTCATTTGAGGAGGCTGAAGATAGGGCCCCAATTTCTTCTAGCTTGTAGAGTTCTGCTGAGAAATCTGCTGTTAATCTGATAGGTTTTCTTTTATAGGTTACCTGGTATTTTTGCCTCATAGCTTTTAAGATTCTTTCCTTTGTCTTAACTTTAGATAACCTGATGACAATGTGCCTAGGTGATTATCTTTTTGTGATGAATTTCCCAGGAGTTCTTTGAACTTCTTGTATTTGGATATCTAGTTCTCTAGCAAGGCTGGGAAAGTTTTCCTCAATTACTCCCCCAAACATATTTTCCAAACTTTTAGGTTTCTCCTCTTCTTCAGGAATGTTGATTATTCTTAGGTTTGGTTGTTTAACATAATCTCAGATTTCTTGGAGGCTTGGTTCATATTTTCTTATTCTTTTTTCTTTGTCAGATTGGCTTAATTCAAAAACCTTGTCTTTGAGCTCTGAAGTTTTTTCTTCTGCTTGTTCGATGCTATTGCTGAGACTTTCCAGAGCATTTTGCATTTCTATAAGTTTGTCCATTATCTATTTCATTAAATATTTCTCCCTTTACTTCTTGTGTCGTTTTTTGGATTTCCTTACACTGGGCCTCGCCTTTCTCTGTTGCCTCCATGATTAGCTTAATAACTAACCTTCTGAATTCTTTTTCAGGTAAATCAGGGATTTCTTCTTGGTTTGGATCCATTGCTGGTGAGCTAGTGTGCTTTCTTGATGGTGTTAAAGAACCTTGTTTTGTCATATTACCAGAGTTGTTTTTCTGGTTTCTTCTCATTTGTTAGAGGAAGACCTAGGGCTCAAGGCTATTGTTCAGATTCTTTTGTCCCATGGGCTGTTCCCTTGAGGTAGTACTCTCTCCCTTTTCCTAGGGAAGTGGCTTCCTGAGAGCCAAGCTGTAGTGATTGTTATCTCTCTTCTGAGCCTAGCCACCCAGCAAGTGTACAAGGCTCCAGGCTGGTACTGGGGGTTGTCTGCACAGAGTCCTCTGATATGAACTGTCTGTGGGTCTCTCAGCCATGGATACCAGCACCTGCTTCAGTGAAGATGGCAGGGAGGTGAAATGGACTCTGTGAGAATCCTTCGATTCGGTTGATTAATGCACTATTTTTGTGCTAGTTGGCCTCCTGCCAGGAGGTGGTGGTTTCAAGAGAGGGTCAGCTATGGTAGTATGGGGAGGAACAGGTGGTGGGCAGGGCCCTAGACCTCTCAAGAGTATATGTCCTTTGTCTTCAGTTACCAGGGTGGGTAAAAGGACCATTAGGTGGGGGCAGGTCTAGGCATGTCTGAGCTCAGACTCTACTTGGACAGGTCTTGCTGCAGCTGCTGTGGGGGATGAAGGTGAGGTTCCCAGGTCAATAGAATTATGTTCCTAGGACAATAGAATTATGTTCCTAGGAAGCCTGTGGATGCCTCTACTGTGTCATGAAGGTTTTCAGGGAAATGAGGGAAAGCTGGCAGTCACAGGCCTCACCCAGTTCCCAAGCAACCCATAGGGCTGGTCTCACTCCCACCATTCCCCCCTGCAGCAGAACAGAGTCTGTTTCCAGGAAGTAGATGAACAGGGCTAACAACTTGCCCCAGGCTACCTGCCTCCCAGTTGCAAAAGCAAATAGGGCTTTCATTATTCTCCTGCCTGTGGAGTCTGCACACCTGATTCATGCCCTTCCCTGAGTTCTGGCCAGAAGACTTCTCAATTGGTTCAAATTGTTACAAAGTTCAGTTTGAGGTTTCCTTCTCCTTGTGGCATTTTCCCATTGCCTCTGGCAGCCCTCCTCAAGGACCCCTGTGAGACAAGGCAGAAATGGCTTGCTAGGCGGCCCAGCAATCCCACAGGTCTTTTCCCACTGCTTCCTCTATGCTTGTATTTCACTTAGCTATCTAAATGGACTCTGCTCCAGGTAAGGTCAGAATCTCCTTAATCTAGACCTCCAGTTTCCCCAGTGTGGGTGTGTGTTCAGGGGTGGATGATCTCCTTTTCCCACTTCCCTAGTTTGGCCACTCCACAGTATTTGGGGTGTCTCCTGGGTCCTGCAGGAGCAATCCACTTCCTTCAGATGGTCTGTGGGTTCTCTTGACTTTCCCAATGTATTCCTTCAGTCATGCTGGAGCAAAAGTTCATGATGCGAGCCTCCACACACTGTCTGTCCGAGTGGGGGCTGCAGTCTAGTCCTGCCTCCCATCTGCCATGATCTCAACATTCTTAAAGAAATTTCAACCAAGAATTCCATATCCAGCCAAACTAACCTTCATAAATGCAGGAGAAATAAGATATTTTTCAGATAAGCAAATACTGAGGCAATTCGTTATTACCAGAACTGCCTTACAAGAGCTTCTAAAGGAAGCACTAAACATGAAAAGGAAAGACCATTCACAACCACTACAAAAACACACTGAAATACACAGACCAGTGAAATTATAAAGCCACCACACAAACAAGTCTGAATGATAACTAGCTAATACCATGATGACAGGATCAAATCCACACATATCAATCCTAACCTTGAATGTAAATGGGCTAAATACCCCCAATTGAAAGGCATAGAGTTGCAAGCTGAATAAAGAACCAAGACTGATTGGTATGCTGTCTCCAAGAGACCCATCTCACATGCAATGACACCCATAGGCTCAATATAAAGGAATGGAGAAAAATCTGCCAAGCAAATGGAAAACAGGAAAAAGAAAGGGTTGTAATCCTCATTTCAGACAAAACAGACTTTAAACCAACAAAGATAAAAAAGACAAAGAGGGCATTATGTAATGGTAAAGGGTCCAAATCAACAAGACCTAACTATCCTAAATATGTATGCACCCAACACAGGAACACCCAGATTCATAAAGCAAGTTCTTAGAGACCTACAAAGAGATTTAGAGTCCCAAACAATAATAGTGGGAAATTTCAACACCCTACTGACAGCATTAGACATCTCATCAAGGCAGAAAATTAACAAAGATATTCTGGACCTCAACTCAGCACTGAATCAAGTGGGCCTGATAGACATCTACAGAACTCTCCACCCCAAAACAACAGAATACATATTCTTTTCACCACCACATGACACATATTCTAAAATCGACCACTTAATCAGACACAAAACACTTCTCAACAGATGCAAAAGAACTGAAATAATAACAACCACTATCTTGGACCACAGCAGAATAAAATTAGAGATCAAGACTAAGAAAATCGCTCAAGACCATAAAATTACATGAAAATTAAACAACCTGCTCCTATGACTTTTGGGTAAATAATGAAATTAAGACAGAAATCAGAAGTTCTTTGAAACTAATGAGAAAAAATACACAATATACCAAAATATCTAGGACAGAGCTAAGGCAGTGTTTACAGGGAAATTTATAGCACTAAATGCCCACATCAAAAAGCTATAAAGATCTCAACTTAAAGAGATCACAACTGAAAGAACTACAGAACCAAGAGCAAACTAACCCCAAAGCAAGCAGAAGACAAGAAATAACCAAAATCAGAGCTGAACTGAAGGAGATTGAGACATGAAAAACTATTCAACAGGTCAACAAATCCAGGAGTTTTTTTGAAAAAATAATAAAATAGCTAGCTAGACTAATAAAAAAGAATAAAGAGAAGACCCAACTAATACAATTAGAAATAACAAAGGGGATATTACCACTGACCCCACAGATATACAAATAACCATCAGACAGTATTATGAACATAGGCACACAACTAGAGAATCTAGAGAAAATGGATAAATTCCTAGACACATACACCCTCCCAACACTGAACCAGGTAGAAATCAAATCCCCAAATAGACTGATAATGAGCTCCAAAATTGAATCAGTAATAAATAGCCTATCGACCCAAAAAAGCCCAGGACCAGATAAATTCACAGCCAAATTCTACCAGATGTACAAAGAAGAGCTGGTATCATTTCGACTAAACTATCCCAAAAACTGGAGGAGAAGGGACTGCTTCCTAACTCATTTCATGAGGCCAGCATCACCCTGACACCAAAACCTGGTAGAGACACAATAACAACAAAAAAGAAAATGTCAGGTCAATATTCTTGATGAACATTAGTGCAAAACTCTTCAACAAAAAACTGGCATACCAAATCCAGCAGCATATCAAAAACTTTATCCACCACAGTTGAGTAGGCTGTATCCCTGGAATGAAAAATTGGCTCAACATATGCGGATCAACAAATGTCATTCATCATTTAAACAGAACTAAAAACAAAAACCACATGACTATCTCAATAGATGCAGAAATGGCTTTCAGTAAAATTCAACATCCCTTCATGTTAAAAACTCTAAATAAACTAGATATTGAAGGAACACACCTCAAAATAATAAGAACCATCTATGACGAATCCACAGCCAACATTTTATGGACTAGGCAAAACCAGGAAATATTCCCCTTGAAAACCAGTGCAAGACAAGGATGCCCTCTCTCACCACTCCTATTCAGGAAAGTATTTGAAGTCCTGGCCAGACCAATGAGGCAAGAGAAAGAAATAAAGGGCATCCAAATAAGAAGAAAGGAAGCCAAACTATTCCTGTTTGCAGATGCCATGATTCTATATCTAGAAATCCCCATAGTCTTGGCCCAAATGCTTCTTCAGCTGATAAACAACTTCAGCCAAGTTTCAGGATACAAAATCATTGTATAAAAATCTCTAGCATTCCTATACACCAACAACAGTCAAGCTAAGCATTCCTATGCACCAACAACAGTTAAGCTAAGAGCCAAATCAGGAATGCAATCCCATTCACAACTGCCACAAATAGAACAAAATCCCCAGGAATACAGCTAACAAGGGAGATGAAAGATCTCTACGAGGAGAACTATAAAACACTGCTCGAAGAAATCAGAGATGACACAAACAAATGGAAAAACATTCCATGCTCATGGATAGGAATCAACATTGTTAAAATGGCCATACTGCCCAAAGCAATTCATATATTCAAGGCTATTCCTATCAAACTACCAATGACATTCTTCACAGAACTAGAAAAAAACTATTTTAAAATTCACATGGAACCAAAAAATAGCCTAACTAGCCAAGGCAATCCTAAGCAAAAAGAACGTAGCTGGAGTCATCACACTACCCAATTTCAAACTATACTACAGGGCTACTGTAACCAAAACAGCATGGTACTGGTACAAAAATTGACATATAGAATAATGGAACAAAATAGAGAGCCCAGAAATAAGGCTGCACACCTACAACCATCTCATCTTTGACAAAGCTGATAGAAACAAGCAATGGGGAAAGTACTCCCTATTCAATAAATAGTGCTGGGATAACTGGGTAGCCATTTGCAGAAGATTGAAACTGGACCCCTTCCTTACACCATCTACAAAAATCAACTCAAGATGGATTAAAGACTTAAATGTAAAACTATAAAAACCCTGGAAGACAACCTAAGCAATACCATTCTGGACATAGGAACTGGCAAAGATTTCGTGATGAAGATGACAAAAGAAATTGCAACAAAAGTAAAAATTGACAAATGAGATCTAATTAAACTAAAGAAACTATCAACAACAAAAGAAACTATCAACAGAGTAAGCAGACAATCTGCAGAATGGGAGAAAACTTTTGCAAACTATTCATCTGAGAAAAGTCTAATATCCGGCATCTATAAGGAAATTAAACAAATTTACGAGAAAAATATTAATACAAACAACCCCATTAGAAAGTAGGCAAAGGACATGAACAGACACTTTTCAAAAGAAGACATATATGCATGTTCTCACTTATAAGTGAAAGCTGAACAATGACAACATGTGGACACAGGGAGGGGAACAACACACACTGGGACCTATTGGGGGGTGGGGGGAGGGACAGCATCAGGATAAATAGCTAATACATGTGGGGCTTAATACCCAGGTGATGGGTTGATAGGTGCAGCAAACCACCATGGCACACACATTTACCTGTGTAACAAACCTGCATGTCCTGCACATGTATCCCAGAACTTAAACTAAACCAAAATTAAATTAAATTTAATTAAAAAAAAAGACATCCATGCAGCCAACAAGCATATGAAAGAAAGTTTAATATCACTGATTACTAGAGAAATGCAAATCAAAACCATCTCACACCAGTCAAAATGGCTATTACTAAAAAGTCAAAAAAAGGTGCTGGCAAGGTTAAGGAGATAAAGGAAGGCTTATCCGCTATTGGTGGGATTATAACTTAGTTCAACCATTGTTTAAAACAGTGTGGCTGTTCCTCAAAGACCTGAAAACAGAACTACCATTCAATCCAGCAATCCCATTACTGGGTATATACCCAAAGGAATATAAATTGTTCTATCATAAAGACACATGCATGTATATGTTCATTGCAGCACTATTCACAATAGCAAAGACATGGAATCAACCCAAATAAACATCAGTGGTAGACTGGATAAAGAAAATATGGTACATATACACCATGGAATACTACACAGCCATTTAAAAGAATGAGATCATGTCCTCTGCAGGAACATGGATGGAGCTGGAGGCCATTCTCCTTAGTGAACTAACAGGAACAGAAAAACAAATACCACATCTTCTCACTTACAAGTGGGAGCTAAATGATGAGAACACATGGACACATAGAAGGAAACAAAAGACACTGGGGCCTATTAGAGAGTGGAGGGTGGGAGGGAGTGGATCTGGAAAAATAACGAATGGGTACTAGGCCTAATACCTGGGTGACAAAATAACCTGTACAATAAACCTCCATGACACGAATTTACCTAACAAACCTGCACATGCACCCCTGAACTTAAAAGTTAAGAAAAAAGAAGAAATAATAAGTATGAGAAAGGCCACAGATAAATGTCTGTAAATTGTCTACAAATTGCTAGACTTTGTGTTCACAGTAGGAGTGGAGCAGGAAGGAACTAGAAGTAGACTGGGTTTTAGGTCTTAGTTGTAATCCTAGAGTTGCTCACAGGAAGTTTCAGTTTTTTCCTCTTATAAAATAAGCACTGACTACCTGAAGCTTCTTGCATAGAGCCAAAGCCACCTCTGTACTTTGTACATTCAGAAGAGGTTTGATGGTGCTCACAAAGGATTTTTCTTTTCCCTTCATTTCATTGAACTCAGTGGAAAAAAAAAAATGTTCTTGGGAAACTATGACCTGTCAAACTAGATTATTTCACTTCTATTAAAATATCTTACTGCAAATTCTATTATATTATGATGAAGCCTTTCCTAGAATATACATCTAGAATGAGTACTAAACTGCCATGTGCTTGTGTAAATGCTACCTTGCAATTATTTCCTTATTGTTTTATTCATTTAATATTCATTCAACAAAATTTACTGAACATCTACTAGGTCAAGGTATAGTACTGCTTAGTGTCACTGCCCTCATGGAATGTATAACCTAGTGGGAGAAACTTAAAAAATTAACAAGTAAATGATATGATTACAAATTGCTGTAAGTATGATGAAGGAAACAATAGAAAATAAGAGAAAGCATGTGACATGAATTATTTTTACATGTTAGTTTCAGGGACGTTCTCTCCAAGAGGTTATATTTACATTGGAACCTGAAGAATAAGAAGGAGCTAACTATGCATAGAGTGTGTGTGTGTGTGTGTGCGTGTGTGTGTGTGTGTGTGTGTGAATGTTCCAGACAGAAAAGAGGCATGTGTAAAGTCCTAAGGTAGGGAGAAGCTAGGCAGATGTGAGATCTTGAAAGAAGGCCTGTGGATGATACTGTCAAGACCTGAAATTAGAGAGACAGAGGCAAGATTATTCAGGAATAAATAAGACAAAGTAACCTGTCTGGATTTTAGTCTACTGACATGAGAAGCCATTGAAGGATTTTGAGCAGGTAGATAATGTGATCCTCTAATTGTATTGAGTACTGAGAAGATTAGAGAGCACAAAAGTAACAATCGGGCCAGGTTAGGTCTGTCTTCTTCCCTGAAATCAGATTGAAACAGTGAATAGAGAATAGGTGCTGCCTCTTAGGGCCCATCCTTGGTTAGGGAAGGCACTCGGTACATGTTTTTTGAATAAATGAATGTAATAGTTACTACATTTCATAATATGATGTACTTTTTTATATTAATAACATTTAAATAACTAAACAAAAGTTTAATGCATTAGAACTCCTTGCATTATGAAACTAACAATATCTGTTTTTATTTTTATATCTAGAAGAGTATAAAATGAAAACCACATTCAGCCGGACAAAGAATATGAAGAGCAGAGGGAAGAGAGATGACAGTTTTTTTTCCTCTTGTTTATGGCACTATTTCTCCTAATCCAACTCTCTGTGAATGTCTTTGGCTGATGTAAGGAACCTATTGACTAGAGGAACCACATTTTTCTTTTTTTTAATTTATTTATTTATTACACTTTAAGTTCTAAGGTACATGTGCACAACGTGCAGGTTTGTTACATATGTATAGATGTGCCATGTTGGTGTGCTGCACCCATTAACTCGTCATTTACTTTAGGTATTTCTCCTAATGTGATCCTTCCCCCTCCCCCCATCCCACGACAGGCCCCAGTGTGTGAAGATCCCCACCCTCTGTCCAAGTGTTCTCATTGTTCAGTTTCCACCTATGAGTGAGAACATGCGGTGTTTTGTTTTCTGTCCTTGTGACAGTTTGCTCAGAATGATGGTTTCCAGCTTCAACCATGTCCCTATAAAGGGCATGAACTCATCCTTTTTTATACCTGCATAGTATTCCATGGTGTATATGTGCCACATTTTCTTAATCCAGTCTATCATTGATGGACATTTGGGTTGGTTCCAAGTCTTTGCTATTGTGAATAGTGCTGCAATAAACATACGTGTGAATGTGTCTTTATAGTAGCATGATTTGTAATCCTTTAGTTATATACCCAGCAATGGGATGGCTGGGTCAAATGGTATTTCTAGTTCTAGATCCCTGAGGAATCGCCACACTGTCTTCCACAATGGTTGAACTAGTTTACACTCCCATCAACAGTGTAAAAGTGTTCCTAATTCTCCACATCTTCTCCAGCACCTGTTGTTTCCTGACTTTTTAATGATTGCCATTCTAACTGGTGTGAGATGGTATCTCATTGTAGAGGAACCACATTTTTCTAAATGTTATGCCCTGGAACAACCCACAATTTTTTGTAGGTTACTCAAACTTGATCTTTATAAAAAGTGCCATCATGATAATAAATAATCTGAGTAGGAGTATGATCTTTTGAATGTTTGGTGGAGATAGTAAATATTTCACTTTTAAAAATCCATTAAAGCTATGAATTCCTACTACTAAGTGTGCATGTACAACATGATCTGGACTTTCACTCCACAATCATGCAATCCTGAACCATAGGTAATTTGACATAATTACTTGAACTACATATGGAGGTCCACAGTACTAGCAATATCACATATATATTTCATGCTATATTTTACATTTCTACGTTGGGTGTGTTGACCTAGTTTAAATTATAAAAACAAAGTCCAAATTGGTTCTTAATCCACTACAGCCATATTTTTTACCAGTTGATTCTCAGTTGCATGTTTTTCTCTTTGGATTTTGAAATGTTAAGACCTTTGCTCTTTTTCTTGGAGAGAAAGAAAATGTTTATAATTTAAAATGTCAGAAGCCACTCTTCACGCCTTCGAGGCCTGGGATCAAAAACACCAGGATGGGAAGATTAAGAATAAACAAAAGTAGAAGCCAAATGAGATGTTCAGCAGAATTCTGAACAGGCATTCTTGCTCTTTGAACAACCCCCCTGGCACTAATTCAATCCCAAGTACAGTAACTGCTCTGCCCTTTCCTTGATTCTCTCCCTTACCATGTTTTTGCTCACCAACCTTTGCTACCTGGACTCCTCTTGCTTCCTCTTTTCTCCCCCACAATAATGGTCTATTGTAACTCAAATTGCCTTTCATCCCTAGCTCTGGCTTCTGGATTTGCTCTGCACTTATATTCATTTGGTTTCACCTTGACTCCTTTTGATTTCTGACTCTCATTCCAGGGCGCATTATTGCTAGGTGTCTGCATGTTTAGCTGCTTCCTCTGGCTGCTTCCTGGCTCCTCCCTAACAACTCCCAGCCAGTCCCAAAGTATAGACCAGAACATTAAAAAGAAGCAAACTTAATAATCAACAATTTTGGAGACAGATGATGTGCTTAATATAGAAAAGAATCTTAGTTTTTAAAAAGCATTTTCTAACAAAAGCAAGGTCCACAGTGACTAAATTCTGTATAGTATGACTATGAACACTTGATAAGTGAATGAAAAAAACACTGTTGTATTTCGGCAGGATTCTCTTGTCTCTTTGCTTACATTTTGAACAAAAGAAAGATTTAGAATATAGCAATTTTTGTCCTGTAATTCAACTCAAATGACAGAATGTGATAATCAAGTGAATAAGCATTATAGAAATACCCAAAATTAATGGCTGAAGTAATGTCTTAATATGTCAGCTTTATTCATAGCCCAAGCCTTGTCATTTATTTCAAAGTCAAATTTAAAGAACTCTGACTAATAATTATAAACAGCCTCAGAATATTTAAAAAAGAACTTTCCTTAAACATTTGGTTAGCTTTATCATTATTATTATTTGGTCACCTCTTTTCCAGCATTAACATTATATATTGAAGGGGACATGTTCATTTATAACACCTCAGGCATGCAAAATAAAATTCACTTCGATATTACTGATGCCATAAACATTTTCACCTATCACAGGAGATGTGACAGAGTGCTCTGGTCTTTATTGTAAGACATTGTATCATTAATATGGACATACTTTAAATCCTTGAAATGGATAGCTTGTTTAGTACGTATGTTGTGCCATGCTATCTTTATTTAATGTTGCATAAATAATACATTATATTAGTTATTCCTTACCTTATGTGACTTCTGCTACCAATGATTTTTAAAATGTAAATAATTTTATGTAGTTTTCTCTTAAAAAAACAGAACTCTAATGTCAATAACACCTAAAAATTATAATATATACCCTCCACTATTGGTTTTCAGAACTTTCATTATTCATTGATTTATTCAGCCATTTATTCACTAGGTATTTACTGAAAGACTTTCTATGTGCCAGGCACTACCATACAAGGTGCTGAGTACATGGATAAACAAGATACGATTATTCTTTCAATGAGCTTATAGTTTAGATGGAAAGTTAAACAGTCATGCAAATAATTAGAATACAATATGAGATACTTAAATATAGTTATTTATAAATTGCAGATTTCAGAGCCTTCTTTCTGTCTGCAGTTACAGAAAGCTACAGAAAGAAAATAAAATCTGGGCTGGATTTGTAGAATGAACATAGACTGCAGAGGTAAGATATTTAGAAAGCACATTCAAAGAAGGAGCATCTGTATTTGAGAAAGCTGGAATCTTATGAGGAGAGACACTGAGGCATATGAATGCACAGGACATGTGGGTAACATCGAACAGTGCAGTGTGGCTGGAATGTGGGGAATATATCAGAGATCGTATGTAGATGGAATGATGGGGAAGGAGAGGGAAATAGCATATTCATTTTTCAAGGGTCTGGAAGTAAACTTGGTCTGAGAAGTGTAGAAATGATATTTCAGTGATTTGATAAACTCTTGTGTAAGAGAAAGGGCAAAAAGGCAAGTGGGAGTGAGCACTATATAGGTAAGGAGATTTTCAAGATGGCTTAAACTCGGCATTATTTGTGATAGAGACAAAAGATTTAGTAAAAAGAGAGAGAGAGACAGAGAGAGAGATGAATGACACAAAAGGTGAAAGAAACAAGTCTTCATAGTCTTCAAATCTGTTTCATATTCCTCCTTCCCATTCAAAAGGAAAACTCCATTTCTGGCCCCTTTGCTGTTAGGCAAGGTGATATGAGCAGTTCAGGCCAATAAATTGTGAGCAGAAGTTTAATGTGTTTCTTATGGGCAGAGGCAGTGAAAAGTCCCTGTGCGATTTTTCAGTGTCTCCCTTTCCCTGTCATAGGAACTGTGGAAGGCGTGTCATGTTGATGTGAGGAACCACAAGATCATAGCTACCTGAATTCATGAGTCATGAAATCAAAGGCAGTTGCTCTGGAGAGGTAGCAAAAGCCACAATGAATTTGGCTTTATAAAATAAAAATAAATAAAAATTTTATTAAAACTTTAAAGGTAGTTTTCTTTTGTTACTGCAATATAGCATCACTGACCCTGGCCAAAACAAAAATTTAAAAGTCAATACTTAATGGTCATACAAGTCAAAGGAGGCAAAAGAAGATGGATTTAAGGTCATAAGTTAGAGGCTTAGAGAGAAATAAGACCACTTCTTCTTCTGAAACACATAGGAAAGGTTAGGGAAGGACAAAAATACAGGACATTTTGGAGGCAAAAAATGGGGAAGCTGAAGGAGTCTATTCACAATGGCCAATATATTCTTGTGATATTAGAAATTAAGTCTTCTGTTGAGAAGTTGAATGACAAGATTGAAGAAAGTAAAATTACAGAGCAGTTGCTAAGGCAATAGTTACAAGGAATGGAAAGAGTCAGTTACACAGAAGGAGAAGAACTGCAGAGCAATGGTACCCACCCAGTGAGTCTGTAGCATTTAGAGTGGAGACGGTCAACATGACTTTGTCATTTTCTACAGCAGTGATTGTTAACTTGAGAGAAGGAGTAGAAAAAATAAATACTTGTGCTCATAGTAGGGCTTAGAAAACAAATTACAGGATGAAGAGGCAATCTCTAGAAAATTAAGCAAGTTCGAGAATGTGTAGTTGAAGTGATTAACAACCCAAATATATGTAGTGATCAATTTAAATAGGATGAAAGTCAAAAGGAGGCTGATAGAGCAAAAGAGTCTAGAAGAAACCGGTGTTTTAATGGAATTAAAGGGCACATTTAGCAGGACTATAAGTGTAAAAATGTTAAAAACAGAAGGTTATTCTTATATAATGCAGTGGTTGGGCAGGTTGTCTGGGCTTTAATAGCAGTTCTGCCCCTTACTAGCTGTGTGGCATTAGGGAAGTAAGTAATATTTTTTTCTTCTGTGCCTCACACTCCTCATGGGAAATTTTAACCTACATCAGAAGGTTTTTGTAATGACCGAATGAGTCAAACACATAAGGCTCTTAGAATAGTGCCTGGCACAAAGTGCTCTTGTGTAAGTTGTTGTAATGGTAGGATTTACACAGTCATGGAGATTAATGTTGAGGTTTAACTGAGATGAAGATGGAAGATGAAGATGGAAAGAAGATAAGAAATTATAAGATGAGGATTTAGTGGATCTTCAGTGTGGGCCCTGCATATTCTCAAGATTCTAAGGAGAATCAAAAGGGAGAAGATTTTGAGCCAGTGTGGCCTCAGTAGACACAGAGATATCATAAAGTAATGACCATGAAGATGGAAAAGGAGAGTGGCATAACTATGGCATGAGCTTCAAGATCCACAATCTAGCAGTCTAGAAATGTTTTCTACCCTTACAACTTGTCACTGAGACACAGGGGGCATGAGAAAATGAATAGTGTCTCAAGAGTTTTCAGGAAGTTTTTATCAAGAAAAAGTCATGCTTTTGCCTACGCAGAGAGGCAGAAAAGAAAGAAAAAGATGCAATTATGCAAAATCTGTGGATATATATGAATGAGGAGTCCTGCAGGCACTTTGGACAAGATTAGTTGTAAAAGATCAGAATCAGTAAGGGGAGATGAAAGTATAAAAAGGTAAGATATTTCCTAAAGGGAATGAAAGAGTATGCACCTTGAGCCATCATCATGGGTAAGAGATGGGAAGTTAATTTGCTTTTGATTTTTGTTTACCTCAAATTCACAAAGCCATTTTCTTTTCTACATAGGCCATTTATAATTTTTTAGAATGCATGTATTCTTAGTTTTAATCAGAGCTACTGACTGTGGGGCTCTTATGTAAACAAAGAATAAATACACTTATCACATTTAGGATTATTGAGGAAGAAAGAATTCCAAGGTTATTTAAACTATTTCAAATCTTACAAAATGATATTGTGCTTGCTGATACATTTTATGAAGCTGGCATAATGCTAATACAAATGCCAGACAATAATAATAATAGAAAAATAAAGTAATAGTCCAATTTCACTTATGAATATAGATGCAAAAATCTTAATTAAAAATTAGCAAATAAAATCCAGCAGTGTATCAGCAATGACCTAGTGTAGTTTATTGCAAAGATCGTGTCATGTCAGGAGCTCTTTCAACAGCATAATTTATTATACAAGTATATTCATGGATTAAAACCATATTAATAGATACTGAAAAGGCATTTGGTTAAATTCAGCAGCCATTCCTACAAAACTCTAATCAAAAATATGAATAAATGAGAACCATCTAAATATGTTAAATGCACTTATGCAAAACCAAGAGCAAACATTATTCCAGGCATTAACTTAAGAGAGTCCATTTAAAAACTATTATATGGGAATTTGGTAACATGCCTGTATATGTAATACCTACTCAAAAAAGGAATGGTGTAGCTCTATACTGGAAATAATCTCTAGAATTAGAAATGTAAAAAAAAAAAAATCCACTTACAATAGTACAAAAGCATTAAAATATTTTTAAATATATTTAATAAGAAAGGTAGAGGACCTATAGGATGAGAATCATAAAATCTTATTGAAGGGCTACATCATGAGCTGAACAAACGGAAAAACACCCAGTTCTTGTACAGGAGGACTTAATACTACACATATGTCAATTCTGCCCAAATTGTTTTACATATTTAATGAAATTCCAATTAAAACTCTCTGCTCTCAGAAAATTGGATTATTCTACATTTTATATGGAAGAATGAATGTTCAAGAGAAGCTAAGAAATGTAAGAACATGAAAAATAATGATGAGAATCCTTGCCAGATATTAAAATATGTTATAAAGTCTGCATAATCAAAATGGTTGGATATTAGCATAGGAATAGACTAATTGATTAGTAGACCAGAACAAGAATCACAGAATACATGGGAACTTAATATAGGACAAAGGTGGTATTTCATTTCAAAGGGAAGAGAATGGTTTATTTAGTAAATTAGCATATTTCATTTGCATATTAGTAGCACAATTATTATTTGAAAAAATTAAAGTTGAACTACTATCTCACATGATATATAGAAATACTGCATTTGTCTTAAAAGTTAATAAAATAATAAAATTTCAAAAATATAAAATTTAGATAATATGTATAAACTACACAGTAGGGATACTTTTTAAGGCAAGTTAGTAACCCAGAAATTATTAAGAAAATACAAACCCTGTACAAATGTTGGATTTTTTTTATAGGAAATTTATCTGTGCTTGTTAGAATGCATTCAGCTGCAAGTACCAAGAAATCCAACTTACACAGGCTTAATAAACCATGAGGGAATGTATGGGCTCACACTGTTAGATGTTCAGAGGCGTGGTGGCCTTTAAAAGTGGCTTAACCCAGTGTCTTTATCCAGTGCATTTCTCTGTGATTCTCTCATCTTTGTCCAATTTTTTGAATTGGCTTCCTCCTGAAGCCTGTATCAAGAAGGCTACAGTAGTTTGTCTGGAAGTGACATCTATACTTGACAATGGCCGAGAGAAAAAGAGCCAATTTCCTCCAATGGTCGTCTCTTCAAAGTGAGCAAAGAAGCTTTCAGCAGATTTCTTCTCACATCTCATTGGCTCCAACCGGCTGCATTTCTGAATCCCTATGAGTAGGGAAATGAATTGATTGACTTAGGTCTCATGTATGTATCAATGAACTGTAAAAAGATTTAGTTATCTTCATGTGGGAGATTTTGTGTAATTTTTACTTTCTTCCTCATATCAAATTGAATTTTTAAAAATAAAATACATTATCACTATAATCAGAAAAATTATAAAGTTATTTTATTGTGGAAAAAAGTTATTTCATAATAATAGTGAGCTGGGGAGAGTATAAACTTATATATCGCTATATTGGTTCATTTTCATCTATGTCCTGGCAGGAAGTCTTCTTTTTAGAAATGTAATCACCTTTTAAAAAAGGTGTTTTTTTAATATTATTTTTATATTATATATTTGGTCACCAAAATATTATGTTTGAGAGAAAATTATTCTCCAACAATTTGCAATGAGTTTAATAATGTTTATTAAACATTTTAATAATTATAAATAATTATTAGGTGAATAATAAGAAAATAAGTTTAATAAGTTAGATAAATAAGTTACAAAAATCATATTTCTTTAAATATATATTTTTTAAACATTTATTTATTAAACAGTTCAAGTAACATTTACTTCACATCAAACTTCTCTGCTTAGTCAGAACAATGAAATAATTGACAGACAGGCTGGAATTACATTTGCATCCTAATGGTTACGCCTGTTTTATGCCCTTGAAACAGTAAGTTATGCCACTGTCCTTTGAGTGAAGGAAACACAGTAGTGCCTTTCCATCATGTATCCAAGAAGAATTATGAACAAATTCTTGGGGTAGGCTGAGCATCTTAACAGTGGGAACAGCAGAGGGGTACAGGGTGTCCCCACACTCACTTCCAGAACTTGGTCATCTCAATTTACCAGCCGTTCTTATTTAGGTTCTCATAGCCCAGAAAATTCTGCCAGGGCTACTACACATAGTGGGCTATTTTTAGCACTGGGCTTGCCTCAGGAAACTGGAGAACTTGAACACTCATTGACAAGGAAGTAGAAGAGAGCAAAGGCTTAAGAGAGAAAGATGAGATGCTGTATCTTTTCCTCCTGTGATTTTATTTGGCAGCTCATCATCCAGTTAGGAAGGTCTAAGAGATAACGAAGATATAAAGTGCTGAGTTGAGAGATACACAGCTGGGAACAGGAAAGATAGCTGGCAGTGGGAAGGAGTGTGAAACATTTTTTACATAGAGAGGAGGAAAAGCTACGGAATTGGGTTACTTAAACATAGGGAGTTGAGAGCAAAGAGGCTGTTTCCGGAGAAGTTGATCAAGACCTGAAGTGAAAATCTTTAAAAGTTTTGAAAGAGTGGCTAAAAAATAATTGTAAATTACTTATGATAACTTTCTAGCCATGTGATTTTAAGCGAATTATTTAAACTCTCTGAGCCTCAGTTTTCTTATTGATAAAATGTAGGTATTTAATACCTACCTCACAGGGTTATAATGAGGCTTAAATGAGTGAAATGTACAGAAAATACTCAACACGATGCCTAGAACATGGGAAACACTTATAAAAAGTGGCTATTTTTATTACGTTGTTTTACATTCCATGTTCTAAATAAAATTGCTAGTGTTCATAAAGAGGCAAAATAATAATAATAAACTGTACAGGAAAGTGACAGTCTAGCTCTTGCTTCTCATACACATACGCTGACACACAAGGAAATAAATTACAGATGTATTCTTGGTGGCATAATTCATACACAACAAGGCAATGCTCAAGAGAGCTATTATACTACATCAGTCGGACACTGCCCACCTTTGTTTTGTAGTTATTCAGCGAAGAGGGGAAATCTCTTGAACTATCATGAACATGGGTTAAGTGTAGTATGAGTTGGAGGGCAGACCAAAGTAAATCAATTTATCTCGTTTAGACATTCTGTACTAACTAAATGTAATAGATCCCAGGAGCAAAATTAGATAGAAGATAGGTAAATGCATCAGTATTCACACAATCAAAGAACAAGAAAAAGCAATGTAGTGCATAAGGCCTCAAGTTGATATGTAGCAAGGATTATTAGTTAAACTTCAAAACAAGAACATGTAAAATTCATATTAGAAAGATAATTGTGTGTTCTAAGCAAAAGCAAAATAACTCACAGGAGGTACTGCTGCACTGTCCACAATTTTAGACTATACGACTTCTAAAATCCTTTTAACTCTCAGTTAAAAAAAAAGTAACATTATCATTCCTTTGTATCAAAAAACACCATAGATGTTTTCTCTTTGAATGTTGCCTTTTCTTCAACTTAATTTTTTTTCATTTGGTTTCCCAGTGAAAAGCAACTGACACCGGAAGTCTTGGAATATGGTATTTCATAATTTGCATAACAAATATCAGCTCTGCTCTTCAAGAAGACTGAAGTTTTTTTGGTTTTACAGTATTTTATAAAATTTTATAATTTGTACTTAAAAATTGTCAGCAACTTTCATTTAAACATCTTATTTTAAATTCTTCTAGTTATCTACAGACACACACACACACACACACACTCCTTCTCAATGCAATCTAGAAAGGAGCAAATGTACAAGATTTTTTGTCTCCACTATTTTTTCTTTTTCCTCGCAACAATATCCCCATTAACTGTATCCTAAAACTAAAATGAGCAGAAATAAGCTATAATTCTTTTCCCATGTGACTTCTTGAGGGAAGCTCCAAGCAACTTAAAATTCTCCTACCATTTTTAGGTTTTAGGAATTGGGAGATAGATGGATGGAAATTAAAAAAAAAAAAATCTTCATAGACAAAAGAAGTCTAAGAATGGCTATTGCAGGATAAGTCCCCCACAAAGTAAACTCTGAGATAGAGACTGGTGTGCAGAAAGTTTACTGGAGACTTTCTGGGATTAACACTTTGGGAGAAGGGAAGGAAGCAGGAGATAACCAAGGAAAAGATGGGCTGTGATATAGTTGCTATAAGATTTCAGCTAACTCCTGGAATTAGGCCAGCCTTTATTCTGGATGTGAGATCCTTAAGGGAGGAAGCTAAAAATTAGGTAAGAAAGCTCTCTACAGCTCAGGTAAATTCTCAGAGAAAGCCAAAAGCTGGTAGCTGTCAGCAGGCAAAATGCCTAACTCCTGGGAGAGTAAGACCTTTAGCACTAGAGCAGTAATCTGGGAAATGCAGCACAGCATCCACCACAGAACATGGACAACAGATGTCATCCTTTGATCAAGGACTGGCTGTGAATGTGAGGTGGACTGAGGGTGGAGATAACATTTAATTGGCCCCCTCCCTCATATTCACATTCCTACACCCTTTACTTTTCTGCCATTTCATCTGCCTTTGTTGTGTTGGCAGAAGGATGAAACGGCGGAGTGCAGAGAACAAAGGGATCAATTCTTCGCTTTTGAGTTTCAAAAATGTAGGCCTCAGCAAGACAAAAGTATTTGGAAAAACCAGGAAGTGTAAGATGAGCAGGCTTCTCAACCCCTCCCAGACTAGATAAAGATTCCTTGGGCTTTAGTGAGGAGAAAGGTGGAGCGAAAGTAAACAGCACTTAGAGGCCTGTGAATTCCTGGGATAGAACCTGGGGAGCTGAGAACACAGGAGTGAAGTCAAGACACTCCAGGAATGTACAGACTAGTAGGGAAAATACATTCAACAAATAAATGCAATAAAGTAAATTGACTGATATGATATAACATACAGGAAGGGAGTATAACCTAGCTGAGGAATATGGGAATGGCTCACTAAAAAAAAGAGATATTTAATTGGAAACTTGTAGCGTAAGTAGATATTCTGTAAAGGTAGAGAAGCGAGAAAAAGTGTTTCTGGGAAAAGGAAGACATGAGCAAGCATAGAGGAAGAAAATATGGTGCCTTTTAGAAGTTAAGAGAAGTTGGAGATGATTACCAGAATACAGAAGGAAGAGGAACGCTAGGAAAGGTAGGAAATCCATTAGAAGTTTGGTGATGTCATCAAGAAATAAGACACGGAAGGATTAGGAGAAGCACTGAGAACGTTTAAAAACAAATGGATTGGAGAGGTATTTAGGAGGCAGCATTGATGAGATTTAGTGATTAATTGCTGTAGAAACAAGAAAGAACTGTGGCAAAGGGGAAAGATCTAGTGCAATTGCTGGAAAATATCAAAAGTCCAATCTAGGATGGTAACCAAGAAATGTACCACAGCAGCAATTATCAATGGGCATGGTGTCTGTGTATTCAGACATACCTATAAATCAAATTATTTCTGAAGACCTTTTGCCTTTGGTCTTCTCATGCCTATGGAACTATTTTATTCATCTTCATGGATCTGGAGAGAAATAACTACCTCTATGAGTTTACTTAGGGATTCCAGCCATGTGCACTAATTTCCTAGAGGGAAGGGATTTCTTAGAGAAAGATGGAAATAAGAGGGTAGAGAGAAGAAAACGTTTTGAGCCCCAAGGAGGTTTCTTTTTTAAGAGCTCATGGTTATCCTCTCTTGTGAGCCCCACGATTGAATCATTCAGACTCTTTCCTTGAATACCTATTCTGTTAAAGACGCTATGCAAGGCCTTGTGAAGGACCTAAGGATGAACAGCAATTAAGCGGCATCAACTCCACTGGCAGCTCCTTCAGGGCTGCCTCGGAGTCATTGGCCCTAAAGAATCACCCCTTAAACCTTGTTGCCTTTATCAGCATTAGTAGGAAGATTAAAAATATAGAACTCAAATTAGATTGGAACCTGTCCAATATACCTTCTTTCCTCTTACATCTTTTGGAAGATATCCTTCTTTCTTCCAAGTGCCAATCTTCCTGCTTCTTGTAAATGCAATGACTGTATCAATTTCATCTGCCTTCTGCTTCAGGTCCCCAAACAGCACTATTTTGGGGCTCTCTTTTGTTTCTCTTTTGTCCCTTGACCTGATAATGATAATGGCATTGGCTAACAACCCCATCTCTTATTTTGTCCTACATATTTAGTCATCAAGAGTATATATCAACCAGGAATCATGCTTGTTGCTTCAGACACTTTGACTCATGTAACCTCCTTCTTTTTTCAGCAAGCCCCATGGTGGCTCACAAACAGCCTTTAAAGAATATGGTCATGAATTTGAACACTGCTTGTTCTCTGACCTCTCACTCTCTCAGTGGTACAACCTCTGGTCCCTCTGGCTCCCTTCTCTACTTTCCTTCCCCTCCTCCAGTTTTCCCATCTTTTTCCTCTCTGTCTCTTACTGGAGTAAGTAATTAAGGGAAGCAGACATCCTTAAATCAGAGCTGGGCAGAAATTGAGCTCTCTCTCCAACTCACTGAAAATATTTCAGGTCAGTGATCACTGAGATATAAAAATTCTCTTAGAAAGACAAAGTGGCTGCTTAGCCACTTGTTAGGTGCATGATTTTAGGTAAGTTATTTCTCTAGGCCTCATTTCCACATATGTATAACCAAACTAATATGTGACTAATGGGTAGAGATAGATTTATTAAAGAAGCCTACAAAGCTTAAAGTTTAAGGCCCCTCATCCGCCCAGACCCCCTTCTAAGCTCCTGTGAAGTGCCACTGTAATTTTGTATTATTTTCTTAAAGATCTACCCTCCCCCAAATCGTACAAACTTCGAGCCTCACTAAACACACTAATCCTACCTTTGCCTATAGGATTTTGTGAAAATGAAATAAACGATGTATGTAAGTCACTTAGCATAAAACCTGGCAGCTATTCCTGTCACCAGTATCATTTTTAACACTACTAAATTATTTATCTGTAGAAAAGATTGTAAAGGGCTTAATCAAAATTTAAAAAATCAAACTTCAAAAAATATGTGAATGAATACAAAATATACATTTTTTCCAATTTTAATGGGATTTTGCAGTAGTAACTACATTTTTCATTTTGAAATTCACTTTTTAATTATAAAAGTAGTACATGTTTGTTATAAAAATTCAAAAAATATAAAAGTGTCTTAAGTTAAAAATTAAAATCACTTTTCTTTTTCTCTCTTCTCTTACTATTGATCCTCCCTCCCATATTCTTTTCCTGCTAGGGTAATCATAAATTAATAGTTTGGTGTGTATTCTACCAAATTTTAAAATGTACTTTACATTTAAAATTATCTTGAAAACAATAGAAAATTATTTTGTTGTTGTTTTTAAAGTCCCCTCTCAGTTGAAAATTGGCACAAAAGAGCAACATCAAATAGGTAACTGATTAGAATGCACACATATGCATACATACATACACATAGTTATGAGGGGACTTTATAAAGTTTGTGAAAATGAAATTAAAAGATCAAAATAAAAAATGTAAAACTTATCAAGTTCAAGACAGTTTTGTAAGTAATGATACCAGCCAGTTAGTCCACCTCTAAAGAACAGATTATCCTGTTAATCATGTCAATACAGTCTCTTTTACATTATTAACTGAAGAAAAATGAGTTCCATTTAAAGACTCTTTAAGATTTGGAAACAAAAAGAAATCAGAAGGAGCCAAATCAGGACTATAAGGTGGATGTCTAATGATTTCCCATCAAAATTCTTGCAAAATTGCCTTTGTTTGATGAGAGGAATGAGCAGGAGTATAGTCATGGTGGAAAAGGACTCTCTGGTACAGTTTTCTGGGGTGTTTTTCTGCTAAAGTATTGGCTAAATTTCCCAAAATACCATCATAATAAGCAGATGTTATTGTTCTTTGGCCTTCCAGAAAGTCACCAAGCAAAATGCTTTGAGCATCCCCCAAAAACTGTCTCCATGATCTTTGCTCTTGACTGGTCCACTTTTGCTTTGACTGGACCACTTCCACCACTTGCACCACTTTGTAGCCATTACTTTGATTGTGCTTTGTCTTCAGTCTATTGCTGGTAAAGTAATGTTTCATCTCCTGTTACAATTATTTGAAGAAATGCTTTAGGATCTTGATCCCACTTGTTTAAAATTTCCATAGAAAAGTCTGCTCTTGTCTGTAGCTGATCTGGCTGCAAAAATTTTGGCACCCGTTGAGTAGAAAGTTTGCTCAAGTTGAATTTTTCAGTCAGAATTGTGTAAGCTGAACCAATTGAGATGTCTATGGTGTTGGCTATTGTTTGTGCTGTTAGTCATTGGTCCTCTTCAATTAGGGCACAAACAAAATCAATTTTCTCCTTGAAAATTGATGTGGATGATCTGCAGCTATAGTCTTCGTTTTCAAAATTGTCTCATCCCTTCCTAAAAAGGGTTATCAATTTGTAAACTACTGATTTCTCTGGGGCATTGCCCCCATAAACTTATTGTAAAGCAGCAATAATTTCACCATTCTTCTACCCAGGCTTCACCATAAATTGGATGTTTGTTTTTACTTCAGTTTTAAAGGAATTCGTGTTGCTTCAATAGGGGCTCTATTCAAACTGAAGTTTTATCTTTCTGAGTGCTGCAAAACTAGATCCTATTCATACATGTTATAACAAGTTAGTACAAATTAGTACAAGTTTATTTTGGTACAAAATAATTTGAAATCCACACACTACTTTTTTTATAATATGCACTTTCCATGAACTTTTTGATGACCCCTTGTAGATATACAGTAATTTTTGCAAACTAAGAATTTGAAGACACCAGTCCTCTTAAAGATTTTCCTAATTCATAAAAATCACTTAGTGTTATCAGAAACTCTTTGCTAAATAACTGTATACACATAACTTTAATATCAACACTTGCTGAAGATCGGTGTTTTAGCCTTTCTACCCAGGTCAGGTTGTGAAAGATAATGGAAAACAACCTCAAATGAAAGCCACATATCTCTTTTATCTTTCTGCTTATGTGTACATGTTATGTATGTAGCTCTTGTATTGAGGAAGAAATAAAAACTAGCGCAGCTTCTGTGTGGATCTTTGTTTTACATTCAAGAGTATACCAAGCATAGAGGAAAGCTGACATATTAACTATTACAAAATTGTTTCGAATATGTGTACAAATATTGCACAAAGTGTTTATTACAGTCATTATAAAAAGACTTCCTAATAAATTCCTAGGTAAATTTTTGCTGCCATCAGAAATTAAATACTAAATACTAAATAAATACTAAATACTGTGTCAGAAATTTTTCTAGTGCTTGATGTGACATTCTACCTGCAAAATATACATTCACCCAGGAAAGAGTTAAATACAATCAAAAGGAGAGATGGGTAAAAAGGGGAAAAAATCTTCAAATATTTATTGAGAACCTTTGTGTCATACTCTTCCAAAAAATAGTTATTTTTCAGAGAGAACATAGATGATTATTCTCATGAGTTAATTCTTAAGAACTTTTCATCAATATTTACTTAAATGAACAACTTTCATGAACTTTCTAGTTTATTAAGTGCAATTTAAAAGTAAAGAACAGATACAGTTTATGGTGAAATCATTAATGTATGATTTACACAGAATTTTGCATGTACCCATGTATTTATAAAATATGTATTTGTAGCTTAATATAAATAATGTGGCTACATTAAGCTACAATTACATATTATTTTCTCTAATTTATGAATTTGATGTCTACTATTGGCTTACTATTACCTAAATAAATAAACCAGTTTAAATTAAATATTATTTTAAGGGAAACATATGTCAGGACAGTTAACAAAGAACCTAAGTTTAAATGCGTACATCTATAATATTGCATATTATGTTTTTATAAGCGTTATGACAACTTTTAACATTCAAAGAAAGCTCTCATTTAAGTAAATAAAATTCCAGATCATCTTAAAACATATATAGATTTCCATGGTAAAATCAAGTTTGGCCTATTTTCCCTTTGTATACATTGTAACACAAATCTATTTTCTCTTGTGCAGTTATATACTTAGTAGGTAACATGCACACACACACATACACATACATAAATTTTTTTTTCCATATTTGTTTTTGCTGTTGGGTTTGTACTCACAAACCATAACATAAAAGTGGAACTTGCAAGTCCAACTGCTACTAGAATTTGATTGTAAACAATGAAAACAAACTTTACTTAAGTAAACAGAAAAGAAATCTGTTAGAAGGACATGGATTAGCTCATAGAATCAAAGGGAAAGTTGATGAGTAACCCCATGAAGGACAGGTCCTAGAGTAGTTCCGGAGGTCTAGGTAGGAGGAATCAGTGAACAACACTCCCAGAAAGCTCACTGGAATAAATCTACGTTGGCCATTTTTCTGTCTCGACCTCACTGTGCTCAGGATTCAGATATAGGGGAGAGAGTCTGATCTGCGTAGCCAGGTTCATGAGGCCACAACTTGACTGCGGCAGCTGGACATCTTCACTGAAATTACCGAGAAGAAAGTTGGCATTCGAGAAGACATAGATTCCCAAAGGAAAAGTGAACTGTCGTTACTGAAAAGGGGAAGTGATTCTGGGCAGGCAAAAGCAGTACATGTTCTTAGATTCTAAAATATGGGATACCATCACTACCATAATATTTACTTTTAATTTCTACCTATGGCTTCAATCATTAATACTTTATACATTCAAATGGAAGGATATTATAACTAGCAAGGCTTTCATTAAAAATAATGAATTAAAAAACCAGGACTTTTTTTTATTTATCCTATTTATCTCTTTCATTCACCTATTACTGCTAAGCTTTCATGAAGCATGCAAGCCTTATACAGATAATCTCTTTGCACTTGAATAAGTATTGACTGCAAGCCAGGAGACCTAGACTCTATTCCCAGTTGCTTCTCTAATGTTCTAGGAGATATTAACTGAATGCTTCTTAGGATTTAGTTTCCTCATTTGTGAAATGAAGGCATTAGAATACATTAAGCTCCAGCCGTAGCATTCATTCTGTAGTTTGGTGATGGCAGGCAGAACTCTCTGCTGTTGGTTTCTGCCACCCTTTCCCCGGGTCAGGCCTTTCTGCAGAGGAGCCATTGGCTTAGTGCTTATAATTCCTGGAGGATGACTACTGGCCGGAGAACACCCAGCTCCTGCTGAGGAGTTAAGATGAGTTCATTCAATCATTCACTGACGCACTCACTCAATGAATCATTAACCAAGCTTACAGTATTCCAAGCATTAGGGGATGCAGGTGAGAGCCACTACTCTCAAGAAGCTCACGGATTCTGGTCCATAGTAATCCCTAAGTAAGAAACAAGATCTTGTGAATTTGAAGAAAACTGAAGCCAAGAAAGAGTTATATAAAGATCAGTTCATCCAGGTGTGCTAACTGTAGAGAGAGGTTATGTATAAAGGCTACGGAAGCAAGGAAGTGTGCACTCTTCCCACTGCAGGAGGTCAGAGGGCCAGATATAGTTCTGGAGGACTTAAAAAACAAACAGGAGTTTGAGGCATTTATTTATTCAACGGTTATTGAACACTTTTGTGAAAACCCTGTTGGGCAATGGAGAATGGCTATGGAAATGAAAGCCAGAGTGTATAGAAGATAGAGTGAGAGCAGAGAGAGGATAGGAAAGGAAAGATGTTTTCGACAGTAAAGTCAAGAAACAGCACACCTGCAGTTATGACTTCATAAAAACAGAATAATACCAGCAGCTATGACCTAGTGCTTGCTCTTTGGTAGGCATGATTCTAACTGCTTTCCAGGTACCAATTTATTTTTGAGACAGGTACTGTTACTATTTCTGTTTTTCAGTTGAGAAAATGGAGAGAGTTTAAGCCATCTTCCCAGGGTAATGTGGTAAGAATGCAGCAGGCTTGCGATTCGAACCCAGACAAAGCAGTCTTCAGAGTCTGGATGTTTAATCATCAAGCTATACCACTTCCCTGCACATTTTCAATAGCTGAACAAACAATCATCCAATATAAATTTAGTAGGGTTGATCTATTTTAGACCAAATCAAAATACCGAGCCAGTTTAAAAGAATAAATTAGTACACACAACTATAAATATTCTTCTTAAAATTACACCATCATTTCCTTTTTATAGTCTCTTCACCCCACCCCTAGGATACATTTTCTCCAAATGCAGCCTTTATGACAGAATCTTTGGCTAGAAATTAACACTTGGATAGAGCTGGGAAAAATCTGATCTATTTGGGGTTTCTTAGGTTAGAAAAGGAAAGCTTCTTGTGAAAATGGAAAAGTGTGTTTATTTTGTTTACTGGAAGAATAGTATTTTTGGTTCATAATAATTCCTAAGCGGAGGCAGGTGAAAGCCACTACTCTCTAGTTTCTCAAGAAACAAAATCTTGTTAATTTGAGAAAACCTGAAGGAAAATAAATAAATGTACTATTGTAGGACAATCTAATCACATCTCCCCCCTCAGATTTAAGGTGTAACCTTAATAAGAGTTATAAAAAGTTATTTGATTACAGAATCTTTTATTTTATTAGTAGTACTCATTTTTAAATACATTATCTGGAGATACATAATCTTGTACCAAGTTTTGGTTGTGATTTTTTGAAACTGGTAACAAGGAAGTTAAGAACTAATACTATTACGAATTAAGAAGCATGACATATACACATTCTCACAATAGAGCCACACAGCAAGGTTTGAAGGATCATATAGAGATAACTTTTTGATCTCTATAGAATTATTTTCCATTAAATAATGAAAATCTTAAGTCTAACGCCCAAATTTTTCCATCAGAATTATTTCTAGGCTTTTTCATAACTCACAGAACTATTTCTTTCCTCTGAATTTCCATGACATACTCTCTTTTTTCAAGGTATTTGGCCCTTCTTTGCCTGAAATTTAAAGGACTACTATATGTGTATAATTGTTCTTATCCTGCGTGAAGCATGTTCACTGTGCACTGGTTACCCATTTGTCTGAGTCTGGTGACAAATGCAAGTTGCTCTGGTTTGAGGCCTTTGCTCATGCTGTTTCTTTGGCCTGAAGCACCCTCGTCCACTCGCTCACCTAGCTACTATGCATTCCTTCTTCAGTTCTAACTAAGATATTACTGTTTTCAGGAAGCCTCTTCTGGCACCCCACATCCACTTAGCTGTCCTTCTTCTGTACTCCCACACCTCCTCCATTATTGTGTATGTTCTTTAAGTGCCCGTTGACTTGGCTGTCTTCCTGCGGGATTGTTAGCAAAGACCTCTTTATTACCTGTCAAAGAATCTGACACCTAATAGGGGCCAGGAATATGAATGAATTAATATCTAGATCATCAGAATCTCCAGATCTTTTTTTGCCACATATTTTTTGCCATGTTTTTACAAAGATCCACTTTCCTAAATCCGAAACTTAGAGAAAAAATTTCCATGAATTAATTACCCTGATCTCACTAAGTTTCATAATTTAAACTTTTCCTAATTCTCTACCCTGACAAGATGATTCTTAATTTTAATTCAAGGCTCCCTGATATGGTTTGGCTGTGTTCCCACCCACATCTCATCTTGAATTGTAGTTCCCATAATACCTGCATATCGCAGAAGGGACCCGGTGGAAGGTAATTGAATCATGGGGGCAGTTACCCTCATGCTGTTCTCATGATAGTGAGTAAGTTATCATGAGATCTGATGGTTTTATAAGGTGCTTTTCCCCCTCTTTACTCGATACCTCCGCTTCCTGCTGCCATGTGAAGAAGGAGTTGTTTACTTCCCCTTCCACCATGATTGTAAGTTTCCTGAGGCCCCCCCAGCCATGATGAACTGTGAGTCAATTAAGCCTGTTTCCTTTATAAATTGCCCATTCTTGGATATTTATTAGCAGCATGAGAACGGATTAATATACACACTCTGTGGGACTAATAGCCACCCTCTATTGCATACCTTCAGTGAACATACTTTTTAGGTATTCAGTCTTTTGCATCAAACATTTGACCAAGAGGAATACCAGATAGTGCCAGGCCTAGTGTCATTCCTGGAGAACATGCCTCCATGGTGCTTCTCTGTGTGGGGGAGGTTTTGCCTGGTCCTCTGCTGCCTCTTGGCTCCCTTTCCACAATTTCCATCTGAATCTGCTGCTCTGGGGTGCTGGTTTCTTCTCCCTGACACCTTGTAATTGGCCTGGACCTGGCTTCTTGTCTATGCCCTTGCCTCCTGGCCTGGAGTTGAGATTTGCCTGCTGCTTGTCCTGTTCTGATCCCAGCACACTCAGGGCAGGGCATGCAGCTGTCATTATCATTAGCTGCATGGAGCACTTTCATGTCCTAATGTTGCTGCCCCTCTGATCCTCACAGCAGCTGGGAAAGGAAGGCACTTGTCATTTTCAAATCCTTTTGCATTTGTTGCAGTGTTGAAAATTTAATAACTTTGTTTCTCATAACCAATTTACTCTTTCTCACCTGCTAGATTGTGTATTTTAAGTTTAAGGATTCACAATAACTGAGTTTTTTTGTGGTTTAAAGTCTTTTGGGGATACCTCAGTCTCTTCTGGGAAAATGCTAATTATTTAAGATTTTCTCTTCTTTTTTTTTACTCAACTCCAAGACGCCATCATGACATCATGTGAAGGGGGCGAGGAGGGTGGTAGCAAAAAGGAGTTTTGGATTCAGATGGTGACCTCGGTGGCCTCTCCCTGGTCTCTGCAGTTGAGTGGCTGATCTGGTCCCTGGACTTGTGACTGTGGTGGCTGATAGTCCCATTTGCCCTACGAGTTGTGTAAACACCTACCATTGGACTATTTGCCTATCTGTCTCTCTTCTGGACTTTGTTAGTCCATTGGGCCTTCTGGAACTCTACCTTCCCCAGCAGGATACACAGGCACTTCTGGATCCCCTGCTCATCAGATGCAGGCCAGGAGAGCAGACTCTTTGGTCTACACAACTCTCTCCACCAAGTGCCACTGTTGGGCTTCTCACCCCACATGTCCTCCCAGAATTCCACAGAGGGAGCAATGCAAAGACTCTCTTCTTTCAGGTTCCCCAGTATATCTAATGCACCACCACCCTACTGGCAAGACTTTTGCTTGGAAGAGATGGTCGAGAGTGAGTCTTACTTCCTGCCTCTGTCTCCTTTCTCTTTGTTGCAAATCTTCCCTAGGCCAAAAGAGAAGATAGGCTGGCCTCTCCTTCCCCTTTGTCACATTCTTCTGAATATTGAAACCCTCTTGATTTTTGTATTCCAGTTATAATCCTAAAGCCTTGGGCAGAATAACCAAAGGTTACACATTAAGAAAAGTGAAAGAGGAAAAACTCATTAATATATACCAAAATAGTGCAAATATTCCCAATACAATATTGATTTGGAGAAAACACTAACTATAGCAAAAGTTCATTAATTTGCACTGAAAGGTGGAGTCAGTCTGGATTAGCAAAATGTTTAAGTTATTGACTATTACCAAAGAAAAATAACATGAAAGTGTGTAGAAAGAAAATAAAATATTATTAAAGATAAGAGACAACTGTTACTGAGCATTTGGAAAGCTGGGCTCTACATGTTTTGTAGAGTGCTATATATGTTATGCGTATATGTTGATATACGTACCTGTTACACATATATTACATGTATATGTTAAGAGCTTTACATATACGAGCCAATTTATCTTCACAATCTATTTTACAGAAGAGGAAACAACACAGAAAGATTAGCAACTTGCCCAGTGTCAAGAAGTTCGTAAGTTGTTTTGCTAGGTTTGTCTGACTAAGGCAGACTCATGTATAACTTCCATACAATTCATCTTTTGAAAAAATAAATTCTATGAAAAGATAATTAACCAATAAAAGAAAATAATATAATTAGTATATTTTATATAGAAATGACCACTCTTGATATTTTCTCTTATTCACCTAGTATTATATAAAAATTTTCCATTGCTTATTTTTTGAACAAATACTTCATACATTTTATAATGAAAGGTTCAGCCACTGTTTTACCTAGCTATTCAGAAAGTCCACCCTATAAGGATTTGCCTTAAGGCATTTTACTCTATGATTTACACAGAAATAAGCACAATCTTTCCTTATTATATTTGTCATTTAATCTACTTTCTCTATGCACTTTGTAATTACAAGGTGTCAAAATATTTAGTCAATTCACTAGGAATTTTAAAAAAAACAGTCAAAGATCACTTAGCTTCACTTAACCATACAGCCTCTTGAACTGATTGGACTGACAAAATGTAGAAAAATATGAGCTTTTAGACACTGTATTTAATAATAAGATATTTAGAAACAAAATATGTCTGTAAATGACTTGCTTTGGAATAAAAGACATACTATTCAATACAAGCTGACACCTTAGGTAACTTTTGAAAATTGAACTTATGAAAATCAAAATTTAAAAATAACCAACTATAACAAGTAATTTAAAATTTTTAAAATAGGTATAATGGCAATAAAAGAAGGACTTTATTTTTTTTTTTTTTGAGACGGAGTCTCGCTCTGTCGCCCAGGCTGGAGTGCAGTGGCGCGATCTCTGCTCACTGCAAGCTCTGCCTCCCGGGTTCATGCCATTCTCCTGCCTCAGCCTCTCCGAGTAGCTGGGACTACAGGCACCCACCACCACGCCCGGCTAATTTTTTTTTGTATTTTTAGTAGAGACGGGGTTTCACCGTGGTCTCGATCTCCTGACCTCATGATCCGCCCGCCTTGGCCTCCCAAAGTGCTGGGATTACAAGCGCAAGCCACCGCGCCCCGCCAGGACTTTGAAAAACTTTATTAAATCTAGTCCTTAGATTTTTGTTTTTGTTTTTCACAGAGTCTCACTCTGTCGCCCAGGCTGGTGTGCAGTGACATGATCTCAGCTCACCACAACCTCCTTCTCCTAGGCTCAATTGATTCTCCTGCCTCAGCCTCCCCAGTAGCTGGGATTACAGGCATGTGCCACCACACCCAGTGAATTTTTGTATTTTTAGTAGAGATGAGGTTTTGCCATGTTGGCCAGGCTAGTCTTGAACTCCTGTCCTAAAGCAATCGCCCACCTCGGCCTCCCAAAGTGCTGGAATTACAGGCATGAGCCACTGCACCTGGTCTTAGATCTTTATTTCTAATACCGTTCTCAAATTAAAGGTACCAAGATTCCTTGAAGAAATGGCTGATTCTAGGATGGGGTCAGGGAATGTATATGATGAGCCTAAATCATCTTGTAGTGCTAGAAGGTAAGAAAGTCCTTAAAACCACATACACTCACAGCAGTACGGGTATGACAAAGGAACACAGGAGCCGAATGAAAAAGCCAGTGGCCAAAGCTGGAACAATTTGAGCAACAATGTAAAGTAGTATAGAATTATAACCCAAATGTAAAATAAATATCTATGAGTCCATACTGACTAAATTATTGAATAAATAAATAATTAATTGGAGGAAAAGGAACACATCTGTCGCGCAGAAGAATTCCAAATAATTTATGAAAATAGGCAGGGCACAGTGGCTCACACTTGAAATCCCAGTACTTGGGAGGCCTAGGTGGATTATCACTTGAGGCCAGGAGTTTGAGACCAGCCTGGCCAACATGGCAAAACCCTGTCCCTAATTAAAATACAAAAATTAGCTGGGGCATGTTGGCACACACCTGTAGTCCTAGATACTCAGGAGGCTGAGGTGGGAGGATCACCTGAGCCCAGCAAGTGGCGGCTGCAGTGAGCCATGATTGCGCCACTGTACTCCATCCTGGGTAACAAAGTGAGACTCTGTCTCAAAATAAATAAATAAATAAATAAAAATAAATAATAAAAATATTCCACCCAAAAGGATGAAACATAGCTCTCTACTCCTTAAGAGTAGGTTTTGTGTAGTGCTCCCCTTCCAAAGGGCACTGTGTAGAAATGGGGAAAAAAGAGTAGTTTTATAATGGAGACTGACGAACACTACCTCAGCCAGGTGATCAAGATTACATCAACAGTGATAATTAATATGTACAATATGTACCTTTGATATGATGTCATATAAATGGCACTTGACCTCTGTGGTCTCCCGTAAAACCTGTAACTCATTCTACAATGGACCTCACCAGTACCCCTCAAAACTGTCAAGGTCATCAAAAGTAAGAAAAGTCTGAGAAACTGTCATAGCTGAGAGGAATCTAAGGAGACGTAACTACACATGCAATGTAATATCCTACATGGGATCCGGAACAGAAAAAATACATTAGGTAAGAACTGAGGACATCTGAATAAAGCATGGATTTTAGTTCATAATAATGTATCAGTATTTGTTAATTTTAACAAATGTGCCATATTAATTTAAGATATTAATAATAAGGAAAACTGGATGTAAATTCTCTGTGTGATCTTCACATATTTTTCTGTAAATCTAAACCTATTCTGAAATAATAAGTTCATTTTTAAAAAATAAACTATATGTGAATATGATATTGCATAGCACATTTCCAGACCCTACTACTAGTATTCAGGAAACACACAGGACTGAAAAACATATTACACTATACCGTGGGATACACTCAGTAAAATGTAGGCTGTAGAAAAGGCCACAGGACAATGACCCAGTTTCTTCATCAAATAAATTGCAAGAGGGAAAAAAAGAAAAAGTTGAAGATTAAAATAGAATCGAGGCATATTAACCAATCAAAATGTGTGGGCCTTATTTGGTTACTGATTGAAACAAACTGCAAAAAAAATATAAAATTATGAAACAACTGGAAATTTTGATACACACTAAATATTTAATGATATTAAGTAATTCTTGTTAATTGTATTTGGGATTTGATAATACTATTGTGATTAATTTTAAAAAATTCTTTCTTTTTAAATATATATATCGAAATATTTAAGAATTAAATTATAGGATATCTGATGTTTGCTCCAAAATAACATGGGGTAGAACAGAGACTGATGCAAGTACAGATGAAGTGAGACTGGCTATGATTTGTTAATTGTTGAAACTGGGTTAGGTGTGTGGGGATTCATGATAGTACTCCATATGCCTATTCACATGTTTAAAATTTTCCATAATAAAAAGTTAAATAAAATAAACCTACAGAGTGAAAATAACAGTCTAATAAGCCTTACTGTATAGTACTCTACTTGTAAATAGTAAAGTGTTTTCCACCTACACATCACCAGTTTTCAAAATAGCAGCTTGAAGATAGAAAGTGACATTTAAGCTGCATCTACAGGAAGCCAAAAATCTACTGGTTGATTTGATTAATTCAGGCAAAGAGCTAGTCAGTTTAGAAGAGGGAAAAAAAATCAAACTGCTCATTTTGCTGAGTTTACTGAATAGTACTTTGTATAGTAACATGCACATAATAAGTGAATAAGTTATTAATATTTGCTGGTCAATAGATTACTGAATTTAATATTTGTCTGGCACCTTAATGAAGACATGATTTGACTGTCAATAAAAACTGTAAAAGAACTCAGAAACAACGTAAAGGTCACAAGGCCTAGCTCTAGGTAAAACTGTGAAGGGAGCATTTATTTTTCAAATATTTATGTGCAATGAACATCACTGTAAACACACATAACCTAAATTGATGATAAGTACCAAAGCATGAAACTATTATTAGATTAAGTTTTGATAAAATTCTATCAAAAGTTATAACAATATATATCTGTGCTGAAGTGGTATTTTAACGATTTACGTATTATTTTTTTAAAGCCTAATATAAGGACCCTAATGTATAGAACTCTCTAAAATTTACAAAGCACTTTCATGTTGCAGTATATCATGTTACCTCATTTTGGAAATCAGACAAAAATAGGTAATATTATCTGTGTTTATCAGGTAGAAAGTAGGCTCTGGGAGGCCCCGTAGTGTTCCCATTGCCAGAAGCAGAGGAATGGAGACTGAAACCCAGGTGTTATGGCACCAAGTCCAGTGCACTTAGCTATCTCTCAGGAGGAAATTCATAATATATTCTTACCGCTTCTACTTGGGTTACAGTGGAAAGAAGGTTGACATGAACAAACATCTTTAGGAACACGAATAATCTTCTCTTTTGCCAGTCTCTAGTATTTAAATCGTGTTCATAAACTGGTGCTTCCTCTCAATGACTGTATATTATTAATAGTCAATATTCTGGGCAAGGTAATGCTCCATTAGCATTGCGTCCTGTTCGTTCAGTGATGAACAGCTGAGATCCAGAAATTAAGCTCTGTGAGAATGCTAAATATTCTTCTCAACATTATTAAATCCTTTGATGTTGAAAAAATGAATATGCATTAAAGTATACTAAATATTGTATAATAACTTTACAATGTCAATTAATACAAAGTTCATCATTCTGGTCCATTATTTGGCAAATGGCCTTATTCTTCCACAGTGTCTTTCTCCAGGAGGACTTCTGTTCTCCTCAGTAGATTTAGTCTATTTACTTATCACACTTTCACTGCTGCTTGAATCCATTTTCCACCCTATTTTATGTGCAAAGAAAACCATTCATAATAGTTTAAGTGACTGTTTTTCTCACCTCATTAATGACTATTTCTCAAAGTATTTTAAACAATGTTTTGGAATCAGTCCATCACTTGCTTTTGCATATAGACCGTATTTTTTTCCAACTTCCCCCAAATGACTTGCCTTTGTTTTTAATTAAGGGCTCCTCTTACGGTTTCTTCCTGAGTATCCCCTTTGGAGCTAGACAGATTCTTGTTTTGCACAGCAGTCTGTCCAGCCAATAATAAAAACATAGGCATGCATTGCAATAAGGTTTAAGTGGATTTAATCAGAATGCAGTATAACAGTTCAAATATGTTCATATTTCAAAGACCATAGAAGAAGTTAACATTATATGCTCAGTTTTGGCAATATGAACAAACCAAATTGTCAAACTGTACCAACAGAAAATAAATGTACTTCCAAAACCATTTCCCTGATCCACTGCAGTTTGATCATACTGGAGAATGTGACTCATAGGGTTGTCAAAGGGTATTTTGCCGCTTTACCTCATGCAGAATAATCAGACTAAGAGGACCTAAAATGTCACTTCACAAACACAAGTTGAGGAAACGGAAAGAGATAAACTGGGTTGAAAAAAGAATGCCTGTTGGACCGTGGCAGAGTGGCAGTGCATGTATCCAGTTTAGCCTCAGAAACTTGGGTAAGAGTCAAAGATGAAGACTGAGGTTCAGGGGAACTTGATCTTTCTGAAGCATTCGCACCAGGGAATTAAGGACCTCCATCATCTGCATATATTATTGGTGATTCATTGCCCTGCTTCACCAAGTGTATTAGCTTTGTGTATTAGTGTATTGCTGCAGTAACAAATTACCACAGATGTAGTAGCTTGAAGCAACACAGATTTATTAACTTACAGTTCTGTAGGTCAGAAGTCCAGCAAGAATCTTACCAGATGAAAATCAATGTGTCAGCAGGGCTCTGTTTTTTTCTGGAGGCCAGCTCAGCAGGTCCAATCTCACTGACTCTCCCGTCATCACATCTTTTTCTCTGGCCACAGCCAGGACAGGGACTCTGTTTTTAGCGATTTGCATGATTAGATTGGGCCCACCTGGATATTGCGGGATAATTTCCCCATCTCAAAGTCCGTAACCTGAATCCTATTTATAGAGTACCTTTGCCGTGTAAGGAACATAGTCACAGGTTCTGGGGATTAGGGTGTGAATTTCTTTGTGAACCATTATCCTGCCTACCACACCAAGTAAAGAGTAGAATGATAGAGACTTGGGGTGCAGGCTCTTTCTGGCCTCCATCTTTCAACGTTTCCTCATGTCTTAACCTACCGACTGGATCTGGACCTAGCACGAATGCACCCCACCATATTTTAACCCTATACTCTTATTGTTTACTGTCAGCTCACCTGGCTTTAAAAACCACATCATCCATAATTTACTCCATATTCTCAACAACAATATCTAGAAGTCTAGGCCGGGCGCGGTGGCTCACGCCTGTAATCCCAGCACTTTGGGAGGCCGAGGCGGGCGGATCACGAGGTCAGGAGATCGAGACCATCTTGGCTAACACGGTGAAACCCCGTCTCTACTAAAAATACAAAAAATTAGCCGGGCGTGTTGGCGCCTGTAGTCCCAGCTACTCGGGAGGCTGAGGCAGGAGAATGGCGTGAACCCGGGAGGCGGAGCTTGCAGTGAGCCGAGATTGCGCCACTGAACTCCAGCCTGGGTGACAGAGCGAGACTCCATCTCAAAAAAAAAAAAAAAAAAAAAAAAAAAAAGAAGTCTGGAAAATTTATATGAAATAAGTTACTTTTTATGTTAGCTGAAAAAATAAGCATTTATTCTTAGGAAAAATCTTGCATTCACACATCAGCCATCTTCTGGAGCCAGGGGTGGGGGCAGACATTTCTTTCCAAAATTAAACATACTCATTACAATACTATCACAAAGCAGGTCATCATATATTTAACAATGGCAGCCAATTTGGATTCTATTAGATAAATAAAATTTGAATCAATGGGTTTCTTCAGAGAAGGACATCCAGCGAATTCCTACCTCCCTTGTAGTTTTTAAATGACCTAGGTGACCTCAAGAGGCCAGAAGATTATCTTATCATGTTCTTAGGTCTGAACGAATAACTGATTCTCTGTTTATCAAAAAAAAAAATACAGTATCATGCCGGGCACTGTGGCTCACGCCTGTAATTCCAACACTTTGGGAGGTCGAGGCAGGCAGATCATGGGCCAGGAGTTCAAGACCAGCCTGGCCAGCATGGTGAAACCCCGTCTCTACTAAAAATACGAAAATTACCTGGGCATGGTGGTGCACGCTTGTAATTCCAGCTACTCAGGAGGCTGAGGCAGGAGAATTGCTTGAACCTGGGAGGCAGAGGTTGCAGTGAGCTGATATCATGCCACTGCACTCCAGCCCGGGTGACAGAGTGAGACTTCATCTCAAAAAAAAAAAACAAAAAAAAAAGTATCTTATTTTAAAAGAACAGTACTAATACAAGTTTTGAAGTGAAATTTCTACCAAAATTTTATTAATGAATGGAGTTAGGTTGTTTTTACATTACTTAAAGTGGAGGCAAAATCAAATTTACCTTGAAGCTAATTAAATTTAAGCTTCAAACCCCCTAATTTTTATTAGTACTATTTGACCGTATTTTTCTAAAGATGATCATAAAAATTGCACAGGTTTCAGGCCCCATAAAACTTGGGTCCATTTACCACTGGCAGAAGGAGTTTTCTGTCTGAATTATGTGTTTAATAATCATAATATTTTCTTTAAAAATGTACATTTGGTCATATTATTTTACTGTTTTCTATCTCTCGGGTGTGATAAACTTATTTGTTCAGAGTTCCTCATTTCTCTCCCCCTTTCCCATGTTTTCTTGTGGTGCAATCAATTTCCTCGCCCCACTGACTTTGGAATTGCTTTGCCAACGGAATGTGAGTGGATAAGAAGTATGCTGTGTCCCTGCAGAAAACTCCAGTGATCTTGTGGGGAGTAGCTCTTGCCCCCCTCATCTTCTGCCCTTCTCTCTGAGTATTATATGCTCCAAATACTGGCTGCTGCTTTAACCTGGGTCCCAGAATAAGAAAACATAGAGCCTAGCCACGGTTGCCACAAGCCTGATCAACCTACTGCCCTCCTATAATGTGAGCGAGAAATAAATGTTTGTCTTTGCACTGAGATTTGGTTATTATTTGTTACTGTAGCAAAACCCAGGGTGATTGCCATTCTGCTTACTTTTTCATTTCACCATGTCTATCTATCTGTTTATTACTTATCTGTCCACACTAGTATTTTCCTGGGTTTGCAGTATGCATATTACGCTCTTTGATTGCCTCTAACTAGCATACTTATTGATGGTTGCCAAGGACTGAGTCATTAAGCGCATACCTTCTCTTCCCTGGAGACAGTCCATTGTAAGCACTTTTTTTTTTAAAGTAAATTGGCAGGTACACATGAAGAAGGAAGCTTACATCACTGGGGACTTCCGATCTCAAGCCTGTACTACACGCTCACCATTTTCTGAAAATGCAAAATCCATCTCTGTCTTTTCCTTGAAGTTTTTAAATAAAATAAGTGAGAGGATTTTTTTCTGCCTAATTATTTTTAATTATGCCCCTATAGAATTAGTGCAAATTTCCCCCACTTGTTTATCTGAAAACACATTATGTGAAGTGAGGCTGTGTCCCCTGATGAGCACTATTTACATTTTAAAGTATCTAAACATGAGTCTCTTCTGCCGCTCCTCTCCGATGTGGCCAAATTAACATCATTTCAATTTCTGCATTTCTACTAAATTTCCTCAATCAGTGATAACAGATGTTATTTTTGCATGTGAGTTTATTAAATATATTATTTCCTTAAACACACAAAATTATGAAAAAACCCTTCCCTGAAAGGTGCTGTGATTCTAAACTATCAACTTTCAGCCAGGCACAGTGGCTCACGCCTGTAATCCCAGCACCTTGGGAGTCCAAAGGGGACAGCTCACCTGAAGTCGGGAGTTCAAGACCAGCTTGGCCAAATGGTGAAACCCCCGTGTCTACTAAAAATACAGAAATTAGCCGAGCGCGGTGGCTCACGCCTGTAATCCCAGCACTTTGGGAGGCTGAGGCGGGTGGATCACCTGAGGTCGGGAATTCGAGACCAGCCTGACCAACATGGAGAAACCCCGTCTCTACTAAAAATACAAAATTAGCATGGCGTGGTGGCACGTGCCTGTAATCCCAGCTACTCAGGAGGCTAAGGCAGAAGAATCGCTTGAACCTGGGAGGCAGAGGTTGCAGTGAGTCGAGATCGTGCCATTGCACTCCAGCCTGGGCAACAAGAATGAAACTCTGTTTCAAAAAAAATTAAAAAAATAAATTAAAAAATACAAAAATTTAGCCGGGCATAGTGGCGCACGCCTGTAGTCCCAGCTACTGGTGAGGCTGAGGCAGGAGAGTCGCTTGAACCCAGGAGGCGGAGGTTGCAGTGAGCCGAGATTGCTCCATTGCACTCCAGCCTGGGAACAAGAGCAAAACTCTGTCTCAAAAATAAAAGCAAAAGGGCCGGGCGCGGTGGCTCACGCTTGTAATCCCAGCACTTTGGGAGGCCGAGGCGGGCGGATCACGAGGTCAGGAGATAGAGACCACGGTGAAACCCCGCCTCTACAAAAAATACAAAAAATTAGCCGGGCGTGGCGGCGGGCGCCTGTAGTCCCAGCTACTCGGAGAGGCTGAGGCAGGAGAATGACGTGAACCCGGGAGGCGGAGCTTGCACTGAGCCGAGATTGCGCCACTGCACTCCAGCCTGGGCCTGGGCGACAGAGCGAGACTGTGTCTCAAAAAAAAAAAAAAAAAAAAAAAAAAAGCAAAAAACAAACAAAAACAAAACAAAGAAAAAACTGTGAACTTTTTTGACTATATGAGATGTATTACCCTTGAGACATAACACATTTGTAGAAAACCCCATCCTTGGTAAGACAAGCTATCCTTGAAAAACAGCAAGATATTCTCTTATTTTACAATTATTTTGATGGATTTGATTGAATGTGCATCCCTTGGTCCTGTTTCAAACATTCCTAAATCTGAATTGTAAATAAAGCTTTATTTAAAAAAAAGTTTTTCTAGAAGTAACCAGTTGCAGTTATGTAAAACCTTAAATGCTATTTAAAACAACTTAAATTTAAGAAAGGAAAAGAGCAAAACAACAAGTTAATATTCAATAAACTAGGTTTAAAAATAATCCAGGATGTGGAGAATGCCAGAATATTTTTGGGCCTCTTTTTGGTGTGAGTTCAAATTTATCCTTACAGTAAAATAAAAATGTCCAAAACAAGGGAAGAAGGATTTCAAAGCATATCATACTACAAATTATAGTAGGTACTCAGCAAATGTTGAGAGAATGCACTGGACCAACCTAAAGAAATGTGCCTTTTTTTCAGGGGATAAGAAAATGGAAAAAGACACTTTGGAACATTGTATGGATATTGAAATTTAGGTTAGGTTGATATTTATTTGGATTTAACTGTGAAGACAACTCATATAATTGCCTGGCTACATTATTTCTTATTTTAGACTGAATGCTCCTTTAGCAAATAAGAATTTTACTTCTTTTAGGTCGAGACCAGTGGAGTGCGCAAGGTCACCTGTGAGCACCATTTCTGAGGCTGACTTTGTTTTGGTGGGAACAGTGCCATATAACCAACCAGTCACAGGGTAGACCACGTCAGCACTGGATATGGGTATCAGGAAGCTTTGGGGCGAATCTTAGCTCTAGCATGCACCTGGAGGCTTTGGCCGAGTACTTCTTTCTAAATTTTCATTTCTTCACCTGTAAACAGAGGATAATGATGTCTCCATCACAAGATTGCTGGAGAATTTAACAAAATTCTGCAAGTAAATTGTAGTGAACTGAATGATGGTCCATAAAAAGATAGGCTCAGGTTCTAATCCCTAGAGCCTATGAACGTGACCTTATTCAAAAAAAGGGCCTTTGCAGATTTAAATAAAAAATCATGAGATGAAGAGATCATCCTGGATTGTCCAGGTGTGCCCTAAACCCAATGACAAGTATCCCTACAAGAGTGAGGCAGCAATACATTAGAAAGACGGAAGAGGAGACTGTCTTGTGACCATGGAGGCAGAGATTGGAGGGAAGCGGCCACAAGTTAAGAAATGTTTACATTTCTGTTGGCACCTTGACTTTTGACTTCTGGACACGAGAACTTCAAGAGAATAAATTTATCTTGTTTTAAGTCACACAGTTTGTAAAAATTTGTTATAACTTCCATAGGAAAGTAATACGTAAACTTTGTGTTACATAGTAAGTGTTTAATAAATATAAATTTTCTCCTTTTATTTTAACCTGTTATCACTGTCACATGCATTTTTAGAAGGTATACAACAATTAAAGCTTCACATTTAGGGACTTTGAAGTTATTCACTCACTGCATGTCTACATTTCTATGGTCTTTAATTGTTAAGGGAATACAATACAGGGTAGCTCTTGGAATCTAAATGTGTCAGCACAAAACTAGCCTAGTGTGTATCAGTGGGAGAGATAATAAATAGCACTGGGGGCTGGAAAGTTATTTTAGAGGACAGTCTCAAGCAACACAATGTTTCTAGAATCTGTGACCCCTGTTTACTCAATGCCCGCCCAATTACTGTGACAACCCAAATCTCCCCACTTTCCAATTGACACCCTGCTGTTTGAGCCTCATTAAGTCCAGCCTAACCTCAGGCCCTTCAGGCTCATTCTATATCTCCTTGGAAGAAAGACTCTCAGCCTCACACTCTGCTCCCATGAACTTTGTCTAAAATGGGCCACTTGATTGCCTCCTACTTTGTACGTCCTGGAGTAGACTACCCCACCCCATCCTGGCCTCTGGGAACCCACCCTTTGGTACTGGCTACTTAACACCCCAGCAAAGAGGAAGTAGGACTTGGAGAGGAATGTAAGTGTTAATAAAAGAGCTCAACATGATAATAAAATATAATTGATATATTTGTATATTTAAAGCTACAAAGATGGTGTATTTTATGCCATCTAAAAATGTAAGATATATTGTAAATTTTCAAAGAATAGATATAAGGTATTCAAATATTATATGTTCAATTACTATTTTTAAAGTTATGCATTTCCAAACTAAAAAAAAGTGTCAAAAGTCTTTAAATATTTATAATCTTTGACCCAGTGGTGCAATTTCTAGGACCCTATCACAAGGAAAAAAGAATTTTATATGTGACCAAAGAACTATACATAAAGTTATGTTCTAGAATATTGTTTATCATAATATAAATTTAAAGCAACCTAAATGAGGAATGCTCATGTGAATTATAGCACATCTAGATGATGGACTTATATGCAACAATTAAAACGATGTCTACAAAATATTTTTAATGATGTGGAAAATACGATTGAGAGAAAAAAAGTGGTTTATAAATTTTATTGTATTTAAAAATTGTTTGTTGCATCCAAATAAGAAAAGAAGAAAAATTATCTGTTTGCAGATGACATAATCTTATATGTAGAAATCCTAAAGATTCTATTAAAAAAAAAAAAAAAAACCTGTTAGAACTAATGAACAAATTCAGCAAAGTTTCAGGATACAAAATCAACATGCAAAAATCAATTGTGTTTTTATATACTAACAACAAACAATCTGAAAAGGAAATGAAAACAATTCCATTTACAGCAGCATAAGAAAGAATAACATACTTAGGAATAATTCTAACCAAGGAGATACACTTTTACCTGAAAACTACACAACATTGCTGAAAGGAATTAAAGAAGACTCAAATAAATAAAAAGACATCCCAGGTTCAAGAATTGAAAGACTTAACATTGTTTTTTTAAAAAATTATTTTTTATTTCATTAGGTTTTTGGGGAACAGGTGGTGTTTGGTTACATGAATAAATTATTTAGTAATGATTTCTGAGATTTTGGTGCACCCATCACTCAAGCAGTATACACTGTACCTAATGTGTAGGGAAGACTTAATATTGTTAAGATGCTTATACTACCAAAAGCCATCTACAGATTCAATGCAATCTCTATCAAAATCCCAATGGCTTTTTTGCAGAAATAGAAAATGCCATCCTAAAATTCCTATAAAATCTCATGAGATATTGAATAACCAAAACAATCTTAAAAAATAACAAAGGTGGGGCCGGGCATGGTGGCTCACGCCTGTAATCCCAGAACTTTGAGAGGCTGAGGTGGGCGGATCACGAGGTCAGGAGATGGACACAATCCTGGCTAACATGGCGAAACTCTGTCTCTACTAAAAATACAAAAAAATTAGCCAGGCGTAGAGGTACATACCTGTAGTCCCAGCTACTTGGGAGACTGAGGCAGGAGAATCACTTGAACCTGGGAGGCTGAGGTTGCAGTGAGCCGAGATTGTGCCACTGCACTCCAGCCTGGGTGACAGAGTGAGACTCCATCACAAAACAAACAAACAAACAAACAAACAAACAAAAAACAACAAAGGTGGTGGTCTTACACTTTCTGTTTTCAAAACATACAAAAAGCTATAGTAATCAAAACAGTGTGATACTGGCATAAAAACAGGCATGTTGATTAATATAATAGAAGAGAGAGGCCTGAAATAAACCCTCAAATATATGGTAAAGCAGTCTTTGACAAGGGTTCCAAGACCACTCAATGGGAAGAGGTCGATCTCTTCAACAAATGGCTCAAGGGAAACTATATATCCACATGCAAAAGAATGAAATTATGCATTTATCTTATGCTATATATGAAAATTAAATTAAAATGTATTAAGGGCCAACACATAATAACCAAAACTATAAAACCCCTAGAAGAAAACATAGGGGAAAGTTTTCATGACATTGGACTTGGCAATGATTTCTTATATGTGACACCAAAAGCATAGGCAACAAAACCACAAATAGACAAATGGGACTACATAAAACTTTAAAACCTTTGTGCATTAAAGGACACAATTAACAGAATTAATAAGTGAATGGGAGAAAATATTTGCAGATCAGATAGCTGATAAGTGCTTAACATCCAGAATATATGAAGAGCTCCTACAATTCAACAACAAAAAACAACCTGATCAAAAATGGGCAAAGAACTTGAATAGGCATTTCTCTAAAGGTGATATACAAGTAACCAACAAGAATATGAAATGATGCTCAACACCACTAATCATTAGAACAATGCAAAACAAAATCACAATGGAATATCACCTCACATCCGTTATGATGGCTACTATAAACAAACAAACAGAAAATAAAAAGTGTGGACAAGAATGTTGAGAAATTGTAATCCTGTGCACTGTTGGTGGGAATGGTGAAACTACTATGAAAAAAGTATAATGGTTTCCTCAAAAAATTAAAAATAGAACTATAATATGATTCAGAAATCCTGCTTCTGTCTGTATGTCTAAAATAATTGAAAGGGGACTCTCAAAGAGATTTGCACATCCATGTCATAGCAGCATTATTCACAATAGCCAAGAAGTGGAAGCAACCCAAATGTCCATGGTTGGGTGAATGGATAAACAAAATGCTGTGCAATAGTCCCTTCTTATTCCTGATTTCACTCTTTGTGGTTTCAGTAACTAGTATTCAACTGTGGTCCAAAAAATCACATACAATAAGATACTGAGAGAGAGAGAGAGAGAAAGATACCACATTCACACACTTTTATTACAGTATATTTTTATAAGTGTTCCATCTTATTATTAGTTATTGTTGTTAATCTGTTATGGTGCCTTAATTTATAAATTAAACTTTATCATAGGTATGTACGTATAGGAAAAAACATAGCAGACCCGTAGTTTCAGGGATATGCTGGGGGTCTTGAGGCATAACTCCTGTGGATAAGGGGACTATTGTGGAATATAACAATGGGTTATTCATCTTCAAAAAGAAAGGAAATATCGATCAGGTATGGTGGCTCATACCTGTAATCCCAGCCCTTTGGAGACTGAGGTGGGCAGATTGCTTGAGGTCAGGAGTTCCAAACCAGCCTGGCCAACATGGCAATACCCCATCTCTCCTGAAAACACAAAAATTAGCTGGGCTTGGGGATGTGCACCTATAATTCCAACTACTCGGGAGGCAGAGGCATGAGAATTTCTTGAACCTGGGAGGTGGAGGTTGCAGTGGGCTGAGATTGCACCACTGCACTCCAGCCTGGGTAATAGAGTGAGACTCTGTCTTAAAAAAAGGGAAATCTTGTCATGTGCTACAATGTGAATAAACTGAGAACATTATGCTAAGTGAAATAAGCCAGTTACAAAGGCAAATACTGTATAATTTCAATTATGTAAGGTATCCAAAGTAGTCAAATTCACAGAAACAGAAAGTAGAATGGTTGTTACCAGGAGTACGAGAGGAGGAAAAAATGGAGAGTTGTTCAATGAGTTTCAATACTTCGAGATGGAAAAGTTCTGGAGATCTGTCGTACAACTATGAGAGTACACTCAACACAACTGAACTGTATACTTAAAAATGATTATGATGAAAATAATTATTTTAGAAAGCCTTTAGAATGTTTTATGAAACTACATATAACAAAATTATATTAAATATGGAAATAAAGGACCATGGAAAATAGGATGAAAGAAGTCTGAATAGAAAAACATAAAGTTAAGCTGGGAGTATTTTGTTCACAACATGAATGCTGTAAGGCTTTGTGCTTTTGACTCTAGGCTTTTTAGCAGCCATTGCCAACTGGAGGCTCGTCATGATATTGTAATCTACAAAAATGAATTTATAGTCTGAACTTAATTAGGTCATAAATAAACATAAATATATATAAAACCTTAGAAAGAAACATGCCAAAATGTTAACAAAGGTTATTACTAGGCAGTGGTGGTAATATTTCTTCTTTATACTTGAATATATTCTCTAAAATTTTCCCAATTACTTGTTGTGAATGAGAAAAGAAAGTAGTTTCTTCAGATGGAATCTACATTTGTTGAAGATACTGTGAACATTGTTCAAATGACAACAAAGGATTTAGAATATTACATGAATTTAGTTGATAAAGCAGTGGCAGGGTTTGAGGGGATTGACTCTAATTTTGAAAGAAGTTATACTGTGGATAAAATAGCAAACAGAATCACACACTACAGAAAAACTTTTCATGACAGGAAGAATCAATCAATGTGGTAAATCATTGTCTTATTTTAATAAATTCCCACAGCCACCCTAACCTTCAGCAAGCACCACCCTGATTAGTCAGCAGCCATCAACATTGAAGCCAGACCCTTCACCAGCAAAGACTAAGACTAGCTGAAGGCTCAGATGATTGTTAGCCTTTTTTAAGTAATAAAGTATTTTTCAATTAAAGCATGTAAATTGTTGTTTTTAGACAAAATGTTATTGCACACTTAATAGATTACAGTATAGTATAAACATAACTTTTATATGTACTGGGAAACAAAGTTTGTGTGACTGGCTTTATTGCAATATTCACTTTATTGTGGTAGTCTGGAATTAAACCTGCATTATCTCTGACATATGCCTGTACCATAAAATTTACCTGTTTAAGTGTACAATTCCATTGTTTTCATATATTTACAGATATATATATATATATCATCACAATCTAATTTTCATTATCCAAAAGAGAAACCTCATAGCTATTAAGAGTCATTCCCCATATTCCCCATTCTCCTGCATCTCAGCCTTAGATAATCACTAATCTACTTTCTGTCTCTACAGATTTGCATTGGATGGACTTTTCATATAAATAGAATCATAATATATAGTCTTTTGTAACTGGTTTCTTTCACTAAGTGTAATTTTTTGAGGTTCATGTTATAATATCTATCAAGTCTTCATTCCTTATCATGGAATGATACTTCATTGTGTGGATGCTATGGTTTAATGTTCCCACCAAAACTCATGTTGAAACTTCATTCCCATAGTAACAGTATTAAGAACTGGGAACTTTAAAGAAGGGATTAGGTCATGAGGGTTCCACCCTCATGAGGGGATTAACGCTACTATGGAGGGAGTGGGTTAGTTATCTCAGCAGTGGATTACTGATTAAAAGGATGAGTTTGGCTTTCCTCTGTCTGTCTTACATGTTTGCTTTTGCCTTCTGCTATAGGATTGCCCTCACCAGTTGCTGGACCGTAGTCTTGGATTTCTCAGCTTGCAGAACCATGAGCCAGATAAACTTCTTTTCTTTATAAATTACCCAGTCTGTGGTACTCTGTTATAGCAGTGAAAAATAGACTAAGACAATGGATATACCACATTTCATATTTCCATTCATCAGGAGGCAGACATTTGGGCTGTTTCCACTTTTTGGCTAGATTTTTTAACTGTTAATAGTTTTTTTCTATGTGAAGCCTATTTCTTAAAGGGTCTTCTTTTTGAAAGTCTTATAGCATGATTAATTTATCCCATTTATATTAATCTAAGACATTAAATGACTATTATTTAAAGTTCCCAGATAGCATGAGATAATCAATTATCAATCATTATCCTTTTAGACAATCAATTATTGTACTAAACTGATGTCATCTCAGTCAAAAAGCAGAGACTTGGCATTTTAGTGAGCTCATACAGCTTCAAGTTAAATGTCCCATTTCTGCAAGGTTTTCTGATATAATGAATATAACACACAGTTTCCCATCATTACCTCTGAGGCCACTGAAGGGCCTGGAGATAGGACCTGAGGTTGCAAGTCCCTGTTTCAAATTACAGAAGAGTGTAACAGGCACTTAGCTTTATTGTTTTCAATTACATAAAGTAACAAGGACTAATTTCCAAAGCATTGGCATAAAATGTCCCCAGGGGATTTGGTTTAATGAACAGCTAAAAGTGATCTACAATGAACATATTTGCTATTGTTCATAAATGGTGCTTTTAAAGAGCTTTAGTTTTTTTTCTTAGGGAGGGAAATCTGGTTTAGCCTGTTCGTATGTTGTAATAAAGGAGAACCTTGCATTGCATTCTGTCCCAGTAATTCCCACTGGTCCACCGAAGAGCAAGCATAAATCCCCTTTCTTCCTGATGTCTTTTTACCCAGCTTGCACCCATCTCAGGTAGAAGAGAGCTGATCCTGATGGCCTGGTTTCAGCATTTGGAAGGGATTACTTTTTCCAGGGTGGAACTGTCTAAGGCATTTACACATCCAGCAATTACAGGTAGGGTCTCTTTTCTCTGACTCCATCTTAGTTCTTTTTTTCCATCTCCAACAGTGTCCAGGTTCATTGCTCTGACCTGCAAAACAGAAGCAAAGCAAAGGAAATGGCAACACTTAGATTAATTTTGAAAAAAAGAGATGATGCTGATGAGGAAAAGGTAGGAAAAATGCCATGAGATGAAGGCTATCCAGAGAGTAACACTCTTTCATATGCTCTTTTACAAATCTAACTTGGTCTGCCCCTGCCCGCAGGCTAGGTCTACTGGACCCAGGTTTGCATTTGCTAAGATCTGTAGCAGAAGGTCCAGGTCAGCTAACTTGTCTAACAAACAGTCCCAGACCTCAGTGGCTTAATTTGATACAAATATATTGCTTCCTCACATCACAGTCAATGTGGTTGGCAGTCATGCAGGAAGAGTTCAGGTTTCTTCTATCTTTTGACACCACCATTGTCAGCACATATCCTAGTTGTCGCAGAATGAGTGGCCAGGCATGCAAGTCACGTATATCACTGCCACCCATCTTCCATTAGTCAGAACTCACATAGCCTGAGCCTAATTGCAAAGGGGCCCAGGAGGAAAGTAAATGGGCTTGGTAAACACTGGGCAGTGTCTCTGCCACACCAGGTCTGGGCTAGGGGATGAGAAATATTTCTATTCCTCTCTGAAGGCCTGATTCTGGTGTCTCTGGAAGGGACTCATTGTCACATTTAATAGTAAATTCTGAGATTTGCCTTTCAATTTAGTGAATAGTAGGGGTTCACTTGAAGTTGAATTGCTGAATATTCCTGATTCTCCATCAAAACATCATCTCAAATAGCATCTAATGGTACCTGAATCAACAGTTGAGATTCTGAAAAAGTGAAATTCAAAAGCTTTGCTGGATCCTCTCTAAGTAGATTTTATTTAGTGTTCTAAAGGTCAATAAGAGTGCAGTAGTGTACTAGAGCTTTGGCTCTTTCCTGATTTACACTGTTGAAATTTTTTTTATCACTGAAAAAGATTTCACCTTAAGCAAAAAAAAAAAAAATGCTACTGGGATTTTCATTTAACCTATGTGTGCACAGGACAAACTGGACTTTCAGGAGTGAAGCCCAGTGGTTAAGAGCATGGGTTCTTTGAAGACTGTGTTAGTGTGACCTTGAGCAATTTCCTTTTTTGTTTGTTTGTTTGTTTGAGACAGTGTCTTGCTGTGTTGTCTGGCTGGAGTGCTGTGGTGCGATCTCAGCTCACTGCAACCTCCTCCTCCTGGGTTCAAAGGATTCTCATGCTTCAGTTCTGGAGTAGCTGGGACTTACAGGTACGCACCACCATGCCTGGCCAAGTTTTGTATTTTTTGTGGAGATGGTGTTTAACCATGTTGCCGAGGCTGGTCTCGAACTCCTGACCTCAAGTGATCCTCCCACCTTGGCCTCCCGAAGTGCTGGGATTACAGGTGTGAGCCACCACACCTGACTGAGCCATTTACTTAATCCTCTGTGCCTCAGTTACCCTATCTATCAAACTGAAGGGTGAGGCACAAGGATGATAATAATAGTACTTACCTGGAATAAAGTGGATTGCCTTGCTTATCCTATATTCCACCTCCCTCCAGCGGTCTTTGCCCTTCTGTGGAGGTTGAAAAGCTAATATGTGCATTTCTCAAACCCCTTGGCATGTAGGGATTTGGATGTTAGGTCAGTCTTGTCATTTAGATTGGCTTGTTTGAAATTTGGAAGGCAGATGTGAGGAAGCCATTCTCTCACCTCACTTGGCCATTTTTCTGCTGGAAAGCTAGATCTTGGAGATGTGAGGCTGCATCTGCAGCAGGGGTCCAGCGTCCTTTTCCCAGCTTCTTTGGTGCCAAAGGCAGGGGTAGTGGTGGGATCTGCAGCAGCTTCTCAAATCTAGATTCCTGCTCTGGGATGCATTCTTGGATTTACTAGCTCTCAGTGACCTTGAAAGTAGCAGTAGCTTTCCTAGCAGGAGAGTTCTGTATTTCTCTGATAATTACTTTTGGAGGCCCAGCCTAGAACCTATTCCTTCAGCCTTTCCAACAACTTTGTAAACATCTAATTCCTTGTATTGAATCCCAGCTTGCATAAAGTGGTTTCATTTTTTCTGTAATGAATCCTGACAAAATCAGTATCTCATAGTGTTATTGTGAGAATGAAATAATATATGTAAAACACTAAAACCTGGTATGTAGTATTAAACACGTGAGTTTTACTATTATGTACACATATGACCAAGAATGTGAAAGGAGCTGTTACAGGATTGTCCAAAGAGTTCCATTTTAAAAGTTGAATCTAGCTCTAGCAATATGGCTACCCAGCAGCAAATAAAGTGGACATTTAGTTATACAAGGTTAATTTGCCCACATTCCCTTTCACATGCGAATTAAGAAAAAGCTGTTCAGCCCTCTGCTGACCCCATTACTTTGACAATTGCCATTTCACCTGGTCCTAAAAGGGCGCAACCTCAAATTACTCTTTAGCTCTTGGACTCTATGAGAACATTGTGGATAAAGATGAAAATGCACCAAGAACAGAAATATCTTATTAAAACCCTCTTTTTAAAAATCAATTTATTTAATTACAGGAGCCAGCTAAAGATGAATAACTGTCTATTCTAAAAAAAGTGCTAATATAAAAGAGGAAAATTTTAAACAAAATTGTATTTGGTCACTTTGAAACTTCCTTTATTCAAGATTTTAAAAGCCTAATTTAACATTCATTATTTCATCCTGAAATCCACTCAGTCTGCCTTTCTTATAAATTACCTTTTCAATGCATGCTTTGTATCAAAGCCACAGAATCGTTTCCTTTTGTGGTTCCTTCTATTGAGCTGATATTTTGAATCCAAAGTGACCATTACTTGCCAGGCATGAGGAATTTTCAACAACTCAGTATCATTAATGAAATTTGGGTGGCTGTTTTTGGGGATGGCAGATGTTTGTTATGAATGATGATGATGATATTTTTGACAAAAGAGAGACTATGTAACTAGCTTTTTCTGGAAATAATTCAGTTTCATATTTACATCCTTGTATGACTTAATAAGCATCTTCTATCATCAAAGAAGGATTGCTGGATACCACAAAGAAGAAAGGTGTGAATACACTTTAGAACCAGGTAGACTCTAATGAGATTCTAGCTACAAATTTAATAGCAATTTTTGGCAAAAATTATTCCCAAATCTCATTTGTAAAATAAGAATAATCATAGTTTCTCCTTGGATTTTTTTATGATAACATAAAAAACATGTATATAAAACATGTTTATAAAATACATGTATATAAAATACTTGTATATAAAATACTTAAGAGAGTGCTTGGCCCATAGGAAATCTATGGAACTACTCCTGATTACAAACAAGTCGCTTTAGTTTTCTCACTAAAACTTCTTTGCAGAATATTAAGATAAGTTTGTTTCAAGACCTAGTAAATGCTTCTAAGTATTATTCTGACTGTTATTACTATTCTTTATAATTAGTCAACTCTCTTTGAACCAGAATATTTCACTAACAGAGTACTCCTAAAATATTGCAGATGACAATGGGTTACTGTATTTTTCATAAGTCACTCAATAGTTCTAAAAAATAATAGGTTAAAAATAATAAAACAAAGCTGGAATAAAAATGGCTACAGTCCTAAATGCCATAGAATCAGTTCATGAATTTCTATTGTTGCATGAAAAAAAAGGAATTTTTTTTTCCAGTTGAGCACCTGTTTATTTCAATCACCAGAGCATGGGAGACTATATCTGAAAACTTTGCTTCTGAGCTCAGCATCTAAACTTACTCCAAAGATGGTTTTTATGCTATTTCTAGACAGGAAATACAAACTGTTCATAGAAGTATTAAATATTCTTATAGTCGTTATTGGGAATGTTTTATGTTTACAAATGTGACTTCAATTATAACCATGTAGGGCTTTAAAAGGCCAAAGGCAGAGGGCCATTGGTGGTAATTATGCCACTGACATTTTCTACAATGATCATTTGTAGATCCCCATGAGTGTATTTTCATCTGCATGTGCAAAGATGCAGAGAGTTGCTGAGAGTTCCGAGTATTCTGTTAGTTTTGAGTTACCAAAGCCAAGACCCCTGCCCTGGTCCAAGGAACTGACTGGGTCTTGGAAGTTGGGGAGGGAGTTTCCTTCTAAGTGCCCAATGCCTCTTGTCCTTCTAAGGCATGATCCACACAAACCCAGGGAATAAGGACCCTGATCCCCCATAGCCATCACTGGCCATCTGACTTGCCTTTCGCTTTACCTTGGCCTATTGTTCTGTAACCAGACTTCTCAGTGCTCTGTCAGATAAATGGCAATCAAACGTGATTGTCAAAGTTCTACCTCCTGGTGTCAGTACTGAGGTTTATGACAGTGGTATATCTGACTGCTACTCTGAAAATGACCTGGAATTACCACATTTGGGGCTCTATCCTTCAAAATCAGAGTATTTGACACCAGATATTACAACATAAAAATTAGGTGTAGATAAGGAGTAAAATCCTCCTTTTGTAAAAAAAAATTGTGGTTTTTCCTTCTTTGACATCCCCTAATTTGTAAAAATTTTTAGAGACAGGGTCTTGTTCTGTCACCTAGTCTGGAGTGCAGTGGCACGTAGCATCATAGCTCACCGCAGCCTCAAACTCCTGGACTCCAGTGATCCTCCCACCTTAGCCTCCCAAGTAGCTAGGACTACAGACATGTGTCACCATGCCCAGCTAATTATTTTATTTTTTGTAGAGATAGAGTCTCACTATGTTGCCCAGCCTGATCTGGAACATCTGGACTCAAGTGATCTTCCTGCCTTGGTCTCCCAAAATGCTAGGATCACAGCCTGAGCCACTGTGCCTGAGCCATCCTCCAATTTTAAAAATACTTTATGGGGGTATAATTTACATACCATAAAATATACTCATTTTAAATGTATAATTCAATTACTTTTTGCAAATTTACCCAGATTTGCAACTATCACCAAAATTCAGTTTTAGAACATTTTGGATTGTTCATTGCTAGTATATTGGAATACAATTGATTTTTGTATATTGACCTTGTGTACTGCAATTTTGCCAAACTTTTCAAAAGTAGTTCTAGCAGTTTTTTTTTTTTCTATGTGTGTGTTCCTCAGGATTTTCTAAATACAAATTCCTGTTGTCTGTGAATAAAGACAGTGTGCTTTTCCCCTAATTTTTAACAGATTTCAAATCCAGTCAGTTTCTGAGAAGGAGATACTGGGAGGAGATGCTGGTCTTGGCCACACAGCCCCTGCAGGGTGTCTGTCTGGCAAATCTGGCAAGAACCAGGAACCTAGTTCTCGTTTTCAGGAGCAAGACCCCTCTTTGGAGTTATTTATTTTCTTATAACTGTAGTTATAATTACATATATGTTTATATATATTTATAACTGATATTTAGCACAGTTAATGAGAGTGTTTTCCTTCTTAGGTTAAAAAAGAAAAGAAATGCAAGACTGGTAATTCAAATGCTTTTGGGTGGCATTTATGGACACAACTATACACATGTACTGGAATTTCTACTGGGTGTTCATTGCCATTGCTTCTTACTCAGCTGAGCACCGAAAGAATTACTCAGCCCTCACAAAAAAAATTGTCTCCTTTATTTTCCTTTTTTCTGCACCATTTGTCAATAGCGCTTGATTTTGACATCTTCATAAACTCCCTTCGACTTCATATCCATGACCCATTTATTGCTAAATTCTACTCCTTCTCTCTTATCATATTGACAAAAAAGGCTTAACTTCTTAAATTATTCTTCTCCCTTTCTCTCCTTGGCCACCTGAAAAGCCGAAGATATTTTCTCCATTGTTAAAGCTACTTAATATTCTTCCAGATAAAATATCAATCTACACATTTACCATTCCTCATCTTGATTAATGTAAACTTCTCCTGTCGGCCTTACTTATAAATCACCTTCATTTGCCAAAAATTATTTTCCATCTTTGTTCTTGTAACAGCATATCTTTACCAGACTCTTCTTTTGTTAACTGCATTCCCCCTTAGGATTTCCATTATGTTATGAATCTTGTTTGTCTTCTATGTGTTCTGCTTCCTGTCATCTTGGCTAATGTTTTAACTTTGAGGACTTTAGTCTCTGTGCATCTATCTTTTTGAAATGTAACTCCTCTACCCGTTTCAGAGAGTAGCACTCTTACATCCACACGTTTACCAACCTGGGGGTTTGGAAGTCAGGAAATGTGTTCTGTTTTAGTCATCTCTGTGCCCCCAGCACAGGCCTCTGCTTAAAGTTGCCTCTTCACGTTCCCTGACGACTGAGCATCTTCTAGGCACCTGATGCCCTGCTGCACTCTGGGGACAGAAAAAGGAATTAGAAACTGTCCAGGGCTTTGATGGGCTCACACTCTAACTCTGAGCATTGTGAAAAGAGAAACTTATTATTCATTGTGACGAAGGCTATGATGGAGGCACAGACAAACGGCTGTGAAAACACAAAGAAAAGACCTGCCCAGGGGTGAAAGTTTCATGAAGAAGGTGCCACTGGAACAGGACTTTGAGGGAGTTTTTACCAGAATCGAGACTCTAAGCAAAATGGTTCCATAGCTGTTGAAGTAAAATTGAAAAAACAAACAAACAAACCAGTATATTAGGAGCAAATATTCTGGGCTCCAGTTCCATCTTTGCTGTTTTCTAGTCATGTGGTCTTGGCCACAACATTTATCTGTGTTCTGATTTCCTTATCTTTTAAATGGGAATGATATGACAACATACCTGTCAACAATTCTGTGAGGATCACATGAAATTATACATGTGCAAATCTAAAACATTATATGAAAATAGCTTAATTTCAATATATGCTATACATATGGTATGAAAGTTTGTATTCCCTATTGGGAGGCCAATCGATAGTACTTGTGGTTAAAAATTATTTTTATAATATATATTAACATATATAATATATAATTATTAAAAATTATGATTAAAAAATCAACTGAGAAGAGAAAAGCATGTTATTTAGAATTTTGGAAGCAAGACACTAGGGGAATACCTGAAAGTGTTTGCTTTTGGGGAGTGAGCTTTGGAGGGCAAGTGTGTAGTAGGCAGGTACTTATGTATCACTTGACTTTTAAAATATTTGGCTTTAAAAAAGGTAAAAGTAAATAAAAAAGAGTGGAGATCCATCGAGAAGGGAGTTTATTTGTGACCTGGAATCCCCTGTTCCATCATACCCCCAAAGAAGAGCACAGACCCTGCCCCTTGAAGCCTGACCTTGTACCCAGACGCTCACTCTGACTTCAGGATGGGAGATTAGTGAAGTTCTAAAGCAATAGCTCCTAATGCGGGATGCACTGTGCCCTCAGGGAAAGTTTTCGTCTTCTGGCGAGTCATTATTAATTGTCACAGTGACAAGGGATGGTGAGGCAGGTGAGGGAGGGTCTGGAGTGGGTCACTGGCGTCTCCTGGGCAGGAACTAGGGATGCTAGACATCTCGCAATGTGTGAACAGGTCCACACAGTGTAGGATTGTCCTGACTCTCTCATGACTGTCACATACCCCACTGTACATTCATGTAGTTAAAAACAAGTCACCTTGTTTAAAAGTATCCAAGCCTAGAATCTAACTGTGTTTTAATATATTCACATTGAATTTTCTGAGATTTTCTTGCAGTTTTAAACATGTTTAGCTCAGACCTTTAATATGTATTGTGTGCACCATTTCAGAAAATCATATCACCAATAGTAACACCATTTCTAGACTTTGAGACTCCAGTGCAACTGTAGCTGTTGCATCACAGTGATTCCAAGCATATGTAGAAACATATTTTTTCTTTATTTCAAAGTTTCAAGTATAAAAGAAGCATGTTGATAATCCACTGAATAGGTTTTATTTTTCTTAGGTTGTGCATCTGTCTCTTCCATTATGTCTTCTTGTGAAGTCATGCCTAAACATCTACATGTTAAAATACACAGTTTATTATAAATTACTTACAAATTCATATTCATTTTACAGCTACAGCAGTATGTGTTGATTTTGAAATTATGCCTGTAGATAGGTTATATTATCTATGAACTTTATTTCAAGATAGTAAAAGAGTTTTGAACAAATATTTATTACATAAAGCAGTAAGTCTGATAGGGCTTGAGTATAGTTATTTTAGGAAGGCCTGGAAGTTCTTTTTTGTATTTGACCTGGATCCCTACTGTCACTGTTTAGGGCCATTTTCAATTTTCAGTCACATTCCCCCTCCCTTTAGAGATGGAAAAGAGCTACTCAGAACCACCTTAAATTTTTCTTTCTCTTTTTAAGTCCAAAGATGTCAATGATGTAATATTGCCCACTAGGTTTGGCATAGCAAAGCCTTTTCTGGTTATAAATATAATTTTGCATAGTTCACAGTTCAGAATCCACTTTTGTGTGTGTGTGTGTGTGTGTGTGTGTGTGGAATCAGCTGCAGGATGGCAGGAGCTTTTCTGCAGTCTTTCACTGCAGCCTCTTTGGAGCTTCCCCAGCTGGTTATGTAGAACTGGTCCTGCTTCCTGATCTTGGGGGCCCCATGTGCCTCTACCCCAGAGCTAGGGCGCACTCTGCATTCTACCCTTCACACTGCTAATTCACCAAGCTAATTAGGCTGGTTAAGGGTCTGTAAAGGCAGAAATCTGTTGGAGTTTAGTCTCATTCATTTCTTTCAGAGGAACTTGCAAGGAAGCTCCTGTCAGCTTTTGGAACGGGAACAGCATCTCAAAGGCTTGGCATGAGAAATAGCTGAAGGTGCCAACCTTCCAGGCCAAAGATTCTAGTCACAAAGAGTCCCAATTCAACTTTTTCCCTTGAGGCAAACTTCAAAGTATGCAGGAATCAAAAACTCATATAATGAAAATAAACCAAGGGATAACACACTTAGCTAAGACTTGCTGGAAACACATTTCTCCCACTGTACCTCAATTCTCTCTGTCTCCAGAAAGACCTCATGGTACTTAATTACTTGCAAGGAGGACAGAGCAGGTTTTCTGATGTTCACTTTATTCCAGTTGCGCCAGTTTTATTAAATAAAGTTATGTAGCTTACCACTAGCCAGGCACTGTTCTAAGCACTTTAAAAATGTTAATTCATGTAATCCTCATAACAACCCTAGGAGATAGGCACTTTTGTTATTCTTATTTTACAGATGAAGAAACATGTACACATTGTCTATTTTCCTTTGCTAGTATATGTTTTTCTTCTTTCCTTTTTTTTTTCCTTACATAAGGTTTTAGGACAATGCATAATTTTCTTGTGGAACTTTTTTTAATGATTGAAAAAAATCACAAAATGACTAGAGCAAAGCATAATCTCAAAACACGATGTTTAGAGTTGTGAGTTTTTTGTTCTAGTGAAATATAAGCTACTTAAGGAATTCCATAGAAGGGCATAAACTAAAACCTCTTAGAGATTCATTTGACCATTAGGCCTAATTTAGGAGAATAAAACAGCACCAGAGGTTTTAATCTCTTGAATTTCTCATCTTTTTATGTGCTCTTGGCATTGCCTAATTTTTTCCCCCACTAGTGAACCTCTAGGCTTTTGGGGGTGGCAAGAGAAGAATAGCATCCTTACAACCTGTGTAAGGCTATTGTTCACACACCAATGCACATATTAAAAGAGCAAATGTCCAACTATGGTCATTCACACTTTTCCTTGCACCTATATAGTACCATTTATGTGCAAGCTTTTGTGACAATTTGATTTAATGAATATCCAGCTAGTTGGTTTAAAAAACTATCATAGTTCTAGCAAAGCCTTGAGACTTGTGGTCTGTTAAAATTAGAACCCTCCTACTGGAGCATTTTGGATTTTGAAAAAGAAAAGTATATGGCAGCTTCACTTATTAGATAAATCTTCTGTAATATAATTTCCTTAGGGTATTGCAATTCTTACCACCCCTATTTTGGCATTCTGAAGCACATGCCATTTAGATTTGGATTATTTTCAACTATCAATTAGTGGGGAGAGGTGGGACTACTCTCCCCTTTAAAGCATTTTTCCATGCCACTGAAATTTTACAGGAAGCTTGGTATTAACTGGAATGGTCAGAGAATATGGATGTCTGGCTACTTGGATAAGCAAAGAGTTAATGAGAAAGCCCATTCTGTTAGACCTCTTAGCCTTCTTTGTAAAACTAATTAGCCCACCTAATGGCCTTAGAAAACAAAGTATGTAGTACTAAACATCACTGATTCTTTCTTTTAGAGAACAAGGTATTGGTATGCCTCAGGGTCCTCATTCAGGAGGACCATTATTGCTCTACAGAACTGTAGTTAGAGAACAGAGGGGACAGGACTCAACCTTCATTGCTTCCTGGACTTACCTACTCTGGAATTCTTTTCACTTGTATCTCTAAGTTATTTTTTTCCCTTCTTTCTTTTTTTAATCAACAAGATGCACAGGCTGTGGAGTAGCTTGTCAGGGTTTAAATTCTAGTTCTACCAGTTACTCATTGTATGATGTTGAACAAGTTAATTCCCCGTTCCTGAGTTTCCTCATCTGTAAAATAGGCAAAATAGTAGCACCTACAACAACCCATTACTACTCATGTTATGAGTATTAAATATTCACACTAAAGCACTAAGGAGAATGTCAATGTCTGTATCTGAAATTAGGCAAACTGCAAAGTCTAATGGGACAGTCTCCAAGACTGTCCTCACTTCTGACACTAACTGCAAGCCTAGGGTGGGTCTCTAAAACCATGCCTAGTTTTGATAATTCACTGAATGAGCTAACAACTTACTGAAAGCCATTACACTGATAACTGTTACAGTTTACTACAGGACACACCTTAGAACTAGCCAAAGGAAGAGACACATAGGGCCAAATCTAGGAGGGCTCCAAACACAAAGCTTCCATTATCCACAGGATGTTCTACTCTCCTGGTCTCAATGTGCAACAATACACATGTAATATTGCCAACCTGGGATGCTCACCTTGGCTTCAGTGTCCAGAGTATTTATTGGAGCTTCATTATGTAGGCATGATTGATTGTTTGCACATGTGGTTAAACTCAGTTTCTAGTCTCTCCCCTCACTCTCCAATGTCAAGCTAACACCACATGGCTCAAGGGCCACACCATGGGTAACCTTGTTAGCATAAACTACCAGGAGTTGTCTAGCCTACCATGAATAACAAAGACGTTTCTTTCACTTGGAAAATTCCAAGAGTTTAAAGGTTACCTCCCAGAAGCCAGGGACAAGGACCAGGCCTCTCTTTGGGTCAGGCCAATTTCTTTATTACGCAGGGTAAGCATTCTCCTAATGTTTATGATTATCATAGTAATTGCCCTCTTTCTCTTATAAGAAGATGAAAGAAAAACATTTTTTCCCACTTCTCTTATTATAAAAATGTACAAACATACAGAAAAAAAACATTGTAAGAAACACCAATATAACCACCACACATTTTGCCATATGTATCTATCTAGATGAATATGTGTATACATATGTGTGCATATATAATAGGTATATTATGTATGGGTAATATTTTTGGTAAATCATTTGAAAATCAGTTGCAGCTGTCACAACCATTTATCTCTCAACACTTCAGCACACATTTCCTATGAATAACTACAATACCACTATTATAACTTATAGAGCTAACAGTAATTTCCTAATATGTAATATCCAGACTATATTCTAATTAAAGATAAAATATGAGTTAATTGAGGGATCCAGTTAGTTGCCAGACTCCTTTTCCCCAGACACATGCTCATCCTGTATTTCCCCCATGGAAGAATCTAGGGTGGCTTCATGTTTCTTGCTGATCAAGTCCAAACACTGGTGGCTGACTTTCAAAGCTTTCTATGATCTTGTGGGTGTTTTGTGCATTGCCTATGTTCCCACATACATTTACATAACATTTCCTGAGTGCCTACTGTGTGCCAGGCATGGTGCTGATGGCTCTGTATTCACAGTCTCGGTTCCTACTGCCTCATTCCATCAACCTTCTGCTCAGACATGGTGTCTCCTCATCTTTCTGCAAAAACTGTGTGCATTGATCGTCGAGAGGAGTTATTTTGTCCTCTCAGCCTTTAAAGTTTCCTAGTTCAGTAGTCTTCAAATTGTGTCCCATGGATTCAGTTGATGAGCCCCAGGAGTGGCCTTGAGGTTGAGGTGATGGCCAAGAGGGTGGGTCATAGTGTCCCTATAGCTTCCCCTACTACCACCGAGAAAGAATTGTTATTATTCTACCACTTTTAAAAAAATAGTTTTACAAACCATTAATCTAATCCAACCAAATCCTTTTACAGAACAGTGAATCAATTTGCTCAGATATCCAAAACTTGGGTTTGGAGAGAAGAACCTACTTCAGGGATATTTGAGTACCCACGCTTACCTTTAGCCTTTGGAAAGGTTGTCCCCTTGTCTGAACAGCCACTCAAACTCCTCTCAGATCCACTCTTACCTCCTTAAAGCATTGGCAACATCTACCCTTTCTTTACCATTAAATCTCCCAACAAGCCGCCCAAGGTGGTATCTTTCTCTGCTCTCCTAAAGCATTTTTAGTCGGAACTGCATACATTTAACATTTAATTCTGTGCTCTGGAAAACATTTTTTCTTTTTTTGTGTGTTTTAGTTTTCTCTCCCTTCAAGGTCAATGGTACTTTGAACTCGGGAGAACAACTTGGACTTTTTAGTCCGCCAAACAAATAAACATTCACCAAATAATTACTGTGTACCAGGCACTAGTTGAGGTGCTTTGAAGAAATAAGGATGAATAACTCCTTGCTTCCAGAGGCTCAAATTCTACTTGTGAAAAGAGACAAGGAAATAATGTTCTACAGTGTGAATGAAGTAAGTACAAAATACAGGTCAAGAGAGGTGCTGTGAAAATGCAAGAGGAAATGCAACTCATTGTAACAGAAAAGATCAATAAAGTTTCCATTTGTTTCTATCCATCACGGGGCACCCTGTAGACAAGTGCTGTTAACAGAGGGTTTTACTCCATCTCAGTTTTGATGAATTAGTATTCAACTTTGCTGGGAAAAAAATCCAGAAGTGGATATGGCCAAAGGCCCGTTCTGCCTTATAAGAACAAAGCCAAAAATTAAATCTCTTTTTGGGGTTGTGATTACTCTTGTAACACAGGGCTCAGAACATAGTAACTGCTTAACAGTTGCTTGTTAAAAGCAGCTTGTGGTGCTTTGTATATACCAGTTTTTAAGAGTACCATTTATTATCAATTTCCTACATTGAATTCCATTAAAGAACAAAAGCATATTTTAAAATCACCTTATTCCAATTCGATCCTACCTTCGGGAGATTTCAAAAATTTCTCAAGAAAAAAAGCAATTCTTTTGGAATTCAAAGGAGACTCAGCTCCAAGAATAAAACTACATCAGATAATTATTAAGGTCAAGCCCAGGTCTATGATTCCTAACTCTGAGGCTACCTTCCTCTTATCATTTATTCCCCAAAACTATTTTTACCTCAAATTCAAATTCCATAGGCAATTTGTGTGACATTCTAGGGTTTTCTAGTACAAAAATATATTAGTGGAAGAGCCACAAGAAATACTCAGGACGAATTATTTCCTGGAAGTACAACTAAACATTAATTACGCCAAACCCAAATTGTCATTTTTGGCAGGCACTCTCTGGCAACCAGATGAATAATACTCTTAAGATGTTATTCATTAAGTTAACGTATTTAATTTCTTGTGGGTTTGTTTATGGCTAACATCTGTTAAAGTCATGGAGATATAGTTCCCAAAATGAAATCCATTAGAGAAACTACATTAAAGGTGTACCACGAAAGAGGTTAGGATTCCATAATGGCTCTTGTAAATGTATGTTTATTTGTGTTACTATGTAATTAATGTTGGCTTCCCCACCCACTATACTCTAAGAACTGTAAGAGCAGGGAAACGAACCTTTTCACTACTGCTTCACTACTGCCTTGCAAAATGCCTGATACCTAGGTGTTCAATATATTTTTGCTAAGTTGATGAACTTGGAAGACAGACTTTGGTGCACTCCTGGATTACTCTTTGCCTAATAAAATATACTTCTTAGAGATCAGGATGAACTCACAGAAGACACACTAACCAAATTTGCAGAGGGGGGAACAGCTAGAGAAAGTGTAGGTTGAGCCGTAGGAAAATGCTGTTTTTGCAGGTCCAAATGAGAAGAGGAGATAAACCTTTCTTTTGGTTCAACCTAATGTGACAGTTTTGAATATTCCTGCTCCTTTTTCTCAACCATCTGAATTTATGACTCATTTAAATGCATCACACTTTTAAAAGACATCGGCTGGGCGCAGTGGCTCATGCCTGTAATCCCAGCACTTTGGGAGGCCGAGGCTGGCGGATCACAAAGTCAAGAGATCGAGACCATCCTGGCCAACATGGTGAAACCCCGTCTCTACTAAAAATACAAAAATTAGCTGGGCGTGATGGCATGCGCCTATAGTCCCAGCTACTCGGGAGGCTGAGGCAGGAGAATTGCTTGAACCCAGGAGGCAGAGGTTGCAGTGAGCTGAGATCGTGCCACTGCACTCCAGCCTGGCAACAGAGCAAGACTCCGTCTCAAAAAAAAAAAAAAAAAAAAGACATTTATGTCCTATGACCATAATCTGGAAGGGTAAGAGAAACAGTTTTAGACAGGATGTGATAGACATCTTTAGATATTTGAGCAGCTGTTGGGGGAAGGATCAAATTAGCTTATATGTGCCTGATCATAGTTTAACTGGAATCAATAATTGGAAGCTACAAGGAGACAGTTCTTAATTCAGCAATAAGGATGAACTTTCTTTCAGAGCTGTTTGGATGATACTTCTTCAAACTGGATGTATTTAATCAGTCTGAGTAACTCTTTGCTTGATCCTATTGTAAAGAGAAATCTAAGCCACATCGGGGAGAGACTAGATGACCTCAGAGGCTCTTCTCAACTTTAGAGTTTATGACTTGGCTTCAAGGAACCCAGTGAGACCCATTAATGTAGGTCCAGGTGTATTTATCTCTAAGGGGATATTCTGTATTCAGTTGTTGAATATTATATGATTTAAAAAGAAAGGTATTACAGATCATAGTATAATTTTTCTACAAAAGTGAACTTGGGTCTAGATTAAAAATAAATGTGTATACACAAGGTGAACAAGTTATTATCACAAGAATAGGACCACAACCAACAGAAATATTTTCTTAAATTTGTGGTATTAGTGTTTTAAAAGGCTTTAAATCCAAACTAAATTAGATAAAGATTAATTTTTGCATTAATTCCAAGGAATACTTGCCAGAACTATGGTTTATATGTTTGGGCTACACCAAACATATAGCTTCCAATTAGCTTCAGTTGGAGATGGTTATAGCAGTGCTAACAACCCTGAGCTTGGTCATTTCTTGTCCATAAAAGACCAAATTCAGCTCAACAAGTATTTACTGACTCTATTTAATTTGTCATGTCCTAGAGGCCCAAGGGAGAATGAGACAATGCAACCACTCCTCAAGAAACTAATGTGCTCCAAGTTTCGGCTAGAAATATTAATACTCCCTGTATCGGTCCATTCTCATGCTGCTAATAAAGACATACATGAGGCTGGGCAATTTATAGAGAAAAAGAGGTTTAATGGTTTCACAGTTTCACAAGGCTGGGAAGCCCTTACCATCGTGGTGGAAGCCAAAGGAGGAACAAAGGCACATCTTATATGGTGGCAGGCAAGAGAAGTCAGAAGTGAAGGTGGGGGGAAGGCCCCTTATAAAACCATCAGATCTCATGAGAACTAATTCACCATCATGAGAACAGGATGGGGGAAACTGCCCCCGTGATTCAATTATCTCTACCTGGTCCCTCCCACGACACTTGGGAATTATGGGAACTACAATTCAATGTAAGATTTGGGTGGGGACACAGACAAACCACATCACTCCCTGAACACTTAATTTGTGCCATTTAACACTTCTAAACACCTTATAAAGTAAGCACCATTTTTAATCCCATTTATATATAAAAATACTAAAATATAAATAACTGAGTAAACGCTTGTGGTCATACAGCTGGTGAGTAACCAAGACAAGTTTGGCTTCAGTGTTCACAAGCTTAAACATTATAATATACTGCCTTCTAAGAGAAGCACAATTCCTTTGCATTGTTCAAGGGATACCCACTGCCTCTGACAAAAAACGTGGAATATACTCATCAGAAGATGGCTACATAGCCCGTTTGTATTCATCCAATGAGTTCAATTGATATTTGTGGAAAACCTACTGTATTTTAGATACTGCACCAGGTGATTTCACAGTGACTATCTCATTCAATCTTAACAGCTTTGTCAAACAGATACTGTCTTTATTTTACAGAGAAAACTGAGAGCTAGAACTTAAATGACCTGTCTGGGTTCACACAATTATTGAGAAATAGTGCTGGGATTTAAGCTCAGGCCTCCTAAGTCCTGTGCTCTCAGTAGGCTTATAAAAGTCATTTTTTAAAAGAATACAAGTCAGTAGTTGTTAGTATATTTACAAAGTTGTGCAAGCATTACCACTATTTAATTCCAGGACATCACAGAAGACACCCTCCACCCTCTAGTGGCTACTTCCCTTTCTTTCCTCCCCCATCCCCTGGCAACCAATAATCTAGTTTGTGTCTCTATGGATTTGCCTATTCTGGACATTTCATATATGTGGCCTTTTATGTCTGGCTTCTTTTACTTAGCATTTTGTTTCCAAGGTTTATCTGTGTGGTAACATATATCAATATTTCATTCCTATTTATGGCGATTCCATTTTATGGACATACTATATTTGTTTATCTACTCATCAGTTGATAAACATCTGGATTGGTTTCCACTTTTTCGTTATTACCAATAATGCTACTATGAACATTCATGTGCAAGTTTTTGTGTGAACATATGCTTTCAGTTCTCTTGGGTATGTACCTAGGAGTGGAATTGCTGGATCATATGATAACTGTCTTAACTTTTGAGGAGCAGCCAAACTGTTTTCTAAAGAGGCTTCCCATTTTACAGTCCCACCAGCAGTGAATGAAGGCTCAAATCTCTCTATATCTTCTCAGTACTATTTTTCCTTTCAAATTATTATAATAGCCATCCCAGTGGGTATAAAGTGATTCTTCATTATGGTTTTCAGTTGCAATTCCCTACTAATGATGTTGATTGTCCTCTCATATTTCATGTGCTTATTGGCCATTTGTATCCATTTTTGGAGCGATGTCTATCGAAATCTTCTGTTGTTTTTTTTTCTTTGAGATTGAGTTTTGCTCCTGTCGCCCAGGCTGAAGTGCAATGGCATGATCTCAGCTCACTACAACTTCCACCTCCTGAGCTTAAGCAATTCTCCTGCCTCAGCCTCCCTAGTAGCTGGGACTACAGTCATGTGCCACCACACCTGGCTAATTTTGTATTTTTAGTAGAGACAGGGTTTCACCATGTTGGCCAGGCTAATCTCGAACTCCTGACCTCAGGTGATCTGCCCTCGGCCTCCCAAAGTGCTACGATTACAGATGTGAGCCACCGTGCCCAGCCTAAATTACTTATTTTTAATTTGGTTTCTTGTGCTTTTGATGTCATACCTAAGAAATCATTGCCTAATTTAAAGTCATGAAGATATACATGTAAATATCATTTTAAAACCGGGCTTTCAAAGACTTTCTCTTCTCCCATGAGGGAAGAGATGCATAATCACAAAGTTCCCTTTATGGCTTTAAGTGAGCCTAAGTCTCTATTTGGTGTTGTAAAATTGGGCTTATTTTCACTAGGGGATAGGAACATTACATTTAAATAAATAATTAAACATTTTCTCCTAAATTAAAATTTATGTAAAGTGCTTATTACAGGACCTTAAAAACATTCTGGCTATTATTATCCTAATCATTATAACCATCCTAAGATTTTAAATCAATATTCTGCATAAAATAATAAATAGAAAATAATAAAAGTTTGGCACTCAGGGTGAAGGGAAAAATATTCAAAAAAGAGACACGTTAGCATGTGATAGCTGAGCTGAGACAGCTTCTCTAAGCCCACTATTTTTGGTCAACCTAAGGCATAGCATTTGTACCTCTAACCAACAGTTATGTCCCCTAAAATTTGGGGACAGAAACCTTTATTTCATACCTGTTTCCAACTTCTTAATTATGTAAACATACACTTAAGATGGTTCACCTATTGTTTGACCATTGTATCTTGACTTTTGGTTCAGATTAACTTTTCACAGAACTTATAATTGGGGATTCCAGGGCCACATGCTGCAGCAGAATCCATGGGGTAGCCTCCAGAGAGAATTTTAAGTGTGCAGTAAATTTTAAGTGTACAAATAGTGCAACTCAATTACAGGGGGTACCATTTGACTCAAAGTGATTGCAGATTCGTAGGGCTTTTATGATTCTCCAGCAAATTAGCAGACAAGTGTCTTAGAGAAGAAGAACCTTTTTCTAATTTTCTATAAATTCACCAAAGGGGTAGCAGTGGGGCAGTGCACGGAGAATCCCACAACTTCCATGAGTTGAAGGTAGTGTGTCTTTATCTTTGGCAGTATATTCATCAAATCTTCAAGTTCTGGGGGACCAATTTAGGGATCCTGGGTTATTTCAGGTAGCTGTGGTCTCTATGATATCTGCTCGTTTTGTCAATGTGGCCACGATAATATCCATATATTGTACTTAAGTAGACACCAATAGCCTACAGAACCCCTGATCTTTGTGTGTTTGATGCTATTACTAATAGTAATAATAGTAATAATTGACGCTATTAATAATAGTAATAGCATCAATGGTTATTATGAGCAACAATGATTTAAAACACACTGACTCCCCAATAGAAAAATAGACAAAATCAGAATTCACAGAAGAAATTCAAATGACCATTAAACAGAAAAAGTTTAATTTTACTAGTAATAGAATATGTTTAAAATTAAAAGTGAGGCATATTTTCATTTATTAGACTGACCAAAATGAGTGCTGGCAAAGGTGGAAAGAGATGGTATTCAAATGTTGGTGATGGAAGGGGAAATTGGTACATCTTTTTTGGAGGCAGTCAAAATGTCAAATGTATATTCCCTTTGATTCAGACATTCTGCTTCTGGGAAGTTATTTAGTTGAGCAGAAGAAATACATAGGTAGGCAAAGCTTTGTATACAAGCATGTTTACTGCGGTATCATTGACAGCACTGTAATATTAGAAATGATCTATTTCTCCAACTACAGACTGAATAAATTCAAAATAGGATACTGATTCTCTTTTAAAAATTATATATATACGTATATGTGTGTGTGTATACATAACCCTAACACACACACATACACACACATGAGAAAGAGAAAACAGAGAAAGTGGTGTACAGTGATTATCTCTGGGATGTAGGAATGGGAGGAAAAAAGATTTTGACTTTTTGCATTATGTATTATTGTAGTATTTGGTAAGTAAACCTAGGGAATTTATGGTTCACTTCTGGAATGGAAACTAGCCAGCAATATACTTCAACTGAGTACTAACTGTATACTGAAAATATTTTTGTGAAGACTTCATTGGATACTAAATATTTTTTTTTGAGGTAAAGCAGTTTTTAGCATGTCCAAAACTCATGAATTAAAGTACTTTTCATACTCAGAAGCCAAGTAAACTATGAACAAGGTTATTCTGTATATAACATGGTTGATATACGCAGTCAACTAACGACAGACAAGGAGGCAAGTTTAAGTTCTTAGCCCCAAAGTATAGTCTGGAGGAACTTTGTTTTTGTTCATAAGCACAATATAAAAGCATCTAAGGCCCAAAGGAACAACAGCTTCTTTGCAGGAGTTCCTGAGCAGCACAGGCACTACCTGCCATCTTAAAAGATTCAAGTCTTCATTTAAGCCGAATGCCCAGAATTCAGCTTTCCTGGAGTGCTTATGCAGTTACCAAACTTCTCAGGTTGCAAACAACAACAAAAAATTACACGTATCAAATAACTCCTCTGTTCCTGGCACTGCTATGTCCTTTCATAGACATAAAGACACTGTTTAAAATTCAAGACTCCAGCCTGGATTTTCTCCTTCCAGTAAGTCAAATACACTCCACGTCCCTATTTCTTATCCTAGAAAGGAGCTCTCATAATACCCATGCAAACTCCATTCTCAAACTGATGCAAGGCTGAAACATGCTCATGTTGGGTAAAGCACTTTCAAAGCTGTGAAGTTCTCAACTGAATGCGAAGGATTTTGTACAAATGCGACTTAGTATTTATTATTTCGAAAGTGGGAGATTTTCAAAGTTAAGCCTTAGTTTATTTATTTATTTATTTTTTACCAGCTTTGATTTAGCAGCACTATATCCCATTTATAACGATTTTAAAAAATTAGTGCTTTATGAAGTTTTATTATACAGTAATCATTGCTGGCCACTTCTGGTATAAAGTGAATTAGATGTAATTCTTCTACATTAGCATTCATAGATGATTTTATTAAAATAGTAACAATGTTAAAGGCCAGAAAATTAAGAAACAATCTTATTTGACTTATTGGAGATACCGCTATGGCAAGGTCTATCAAAATTCTTTATATCTTCTGCAACAATAAAATGAAACACTCCCAAAATGCAGTAAAGATACTAAGAGTCAGGTATTCTGCAGACAAGTAAACCTTTTATTTTAAACCACAAATAGTCAGCAGGTGGCCACAACTATCTATGTTTCATTAAAATCACATAAAACCTAGGTACAAAAGCACCACTGATTATTGCTCTAGAAAAACTGCATGAAAAATTCAAATTCCACAGTAAAAACACCACAGTATGCACAGGACTAAATTTTAAAGCAAGTGCATGGAATGCTGAATCAATCTTACACAGCTTCCAATATTTAACTGATATTTATTTTACTTGAGGATGATGTAAATTTCCAAAAAGCATGACTATGAGACGATAAAATGTCCATCCTTATATATTTTTGTATGCCAACTAGTAGAGTCCTAAAAAATTAGCATTTACAAAATACTTGGTAAAAATAGCTTTTAAAAGTTGTCCCAAGAGATACATAAAATCAACCCCAATTTTTCATGACAATTCATTCTCCCTCGTTATCTACAGATTCAGTTTTCCGTGCCTGTGAAAAAGAAAGGAAAAAAAAACATATAGTTACTACTGAAACTACTATAAGCAAAGGGAATTCCACCCACCAACACACACAATTTTGAACATTTGTTTTCTTTTTTTTTTTCCAGCTTTACTGCAAAACCTATTTCAACTCTGAGTGAAGAAGACAAGGCAGGAATATATTACACAAACACTTGGTTGCATTTATTGCTTTCTGCTTTTCAAACAACCACAGAAGCCTTACCTGCAAGCTCCCACTCTTCATAATGATAATTAAAAAAAAAAAAAAACAACAAACCACCACACTACTATCTGATTCTAGTCACTGCAAACATGCAGAATTTTCTACTGTACCCTTAACTCTCACTGTTTCAATCTGCCCCTTTACTGACAGTGTGCTGGGTGGGGTGCCTCTGGAGGTTGAGACATTAACAGTTGAGCGAGAGATGTGGATCTGCAATAACATTACAGGCAATAAAAAGAGACATTAAGAACGTGCTATCACCGGCTGAAGGATTGAGAAATTTCTTTAAAGACACTGATTCAATCAGTGGGAGGTATTTATGGAAAGTACCTCTTCAGCTTTAGTTTCACCATTTTCAGATGGTGCAGTACCTTCCTTTCCAGCTTCCTGCTTTTCCTCCTTCTTCCCTTTAGCACCTCTGCTAATCTTTGCTCCAGGTTCTTTCTAACAGAGGATCAAAGCACAGGGAAAGAGAATGTTAGACACGGTGTGATGATGGCTAAAATCAATCAGCCTCTGTCCAAACACAAGGTGAAGTACAACCGTCACCATCATGGTGGCCTTTATGGAGAGACGGGAGCCTAATTTTGCTGGGTTTCAACTGAGTTACACTGCACAAATACGAGTCTCTGTGAAAATGTAATAACAGGTTGCACAGAAAGTCGAGTGTACTTTCTCTTCTGTGGAAAACACAATGATTCCTCTCCTGGATTTGTTCAGTGGACCTCCCCTCCAGTAAGGGGAGAAGTGGTTCTGCCATGGAGAGAGTAGCAGCAGGACTTGGGGAAGGAGGAGGCAGAGCTGGGGAAGAACCCAGCCAGGGGGTGGCTCTGCGGCTGCTTTCCAATGAAACCCCTCATGTGGAGACATGTGGCTCGCATGACTAGAAAGCTGGGAAGGTGCCAGGAAATGAAGCCCAGATGAAGAAAAGTTCCTAATTTTAAGACCAAACAACAAACTGAGTTCTGTTTCTGAAATCACCTACTCACACCACTACACACATAAGTTTTAAACAATTCACATGGGACAATACCAAAGGGCAGAGTGCAGAAAAGCCATTTTGGGTAAGTTCCCTAAGAATTCTGTACTTCAGTTTCCTCACCTGCAAACAGGATATTTGTATCTACTTCAGCAGAGTTGATGTGAGGGTCATATGAGCAATCAACCTTATCTGCCATACCATAAAGGCCTTATAAATGCTAGTATTACCTGTTGGCCTTATTATATTATTATTATTAGACCTCAGACTGGCCTGCAAAATCCAGTTAGATGAAGTCAGAAGCCCCTTCCCAAATTCCTCCCATGGTGGGGCAGTGCTGCCAGGGCCCAAACTCATCCCTGCCGCGTGCCACCTGAACCGCATGTTCACGAGGCTGCTGCCAAACCCCCTTCGGACATGAGGCTTCTCAGAGCAACATCTCTGACTTCCTGTGCCTCACTGACCAAATGTAAAACACGCTCTTATTAACGCAGAAAACTGTGCTTTATGCCTTTAAGCAAGCCCGTAACAGTGGTAACGGTTTTAGTTTGGATCATTAAATATGGCCTTTCCTTGAATGATTGTGAGGTAGGGAATTATAATTTATTCATTGTTTAAAAAGCCAAAAGTGGGAAACAGCACTTCTTACCTTAGCAGATGTTTTTCTTGGTTTGGGTTCAGGTTTTGGTGGAGGAGGTTTCTGCAAAGATAATTTAAATTACACAAATACTGAAAAAGACAACTATCAGCACCAAAAAAACCCACAAAAGGACTAACAAAGACAACTATCCATTTTGACATGGCTTTGGTCATTAAAAAGTATTTCATCCTATTTTCAGCATCAGGTAACAGCATAAAGATCTCTGCATTTCATAACTATTTTCACCCTGGGTTCACAAGGGAACTGCAGGTGAGATCGAAAAGCTGACTCCTTATTCCCTGGTCCAGAATAGCTCTCCAGGAACAGGTCTAAGCTTCTATCTCCAATGTGTCTGTTCTTCCTTTTATCACAGCACAGCAGCAAGAGGAATGACTCAGGCCCATGGCCAAAGGACTCAATGAATTCAGTTGCATTGGCCTTCCTAACAGTCTAGAAATCACAGCACAATCACTAGCAAAGCCCAACTGGTAATGAAGACTGCTGCCTGTGAAGTATTTCAAAATCACTTCCAAATCCTTCCACTTCTGATGTAGATTTCGAGTTCTGTTGCCAAGCTTCTTCCTACTTTTATTCTCCCCAATGCCAGCTCAAGGTGAGAATCTCTTGTCTAACCAGATACATTGGGCTCATTTGTTTCTAAAGGTTTTTATTGAGAACATAATTATAATGATAAAATGTCTACTGTTAGCTCCCAAAGTTTAAAATTTTTCACAGATATTATTAGCCGAAGAGTCCCCTAGGAAACTATTTTTCTCCTGCCTCATGTGGTCCTCCTCCAGTTCCCATGAACAGCACTTGCACACTGTGTGACCATGGACCCTCTGCCACACAATGCTTCAGCCCTGGCCAGCTTCCCAGGGGCCTGAGATGAGGTGGCACATGTGGATAACTGGGGAAAGATAACCATTTTACACCAGGAGTTTTCTGTAGATATTTTAGGGCAAATATTTCTCTCATAGAACTAGAAAAAAGTGTACATCTCTCCTGGCACTAGAAGAATGGTTTTAAAATAGAAAACACTGGCCAGGGTCTCCCCCTATGGAGAAAAATACATGTTCCTCCCTAGTGCCTCTAGGTAATTCAGGTTCACACTGAATCTGCCCCCTTTTCATCAAGGGCATAAAGTGAAATTGTAGACAGTTCGATTTCAGAAGATTGGCTGTTAGAAATGACCTTTCAAATAAAGAAAGAAAATCGAGCTTGAAAAGTTAAGAAATGTTTTTATTAATCTTCTTATCACCCTAAATCTGCAGGTCAAATACAGCAGCTTTCATGGCTCTTACATTTTCAGAATTTAAAACATTTTGTTATCCTAAGCTTTGATATACTGTATGAATATACATGTTTTCTTCATTTACAGTAAACCATTTCCTTTTATATTATTTTCTGTAGGACAGACCTTTCCCTCTGACCCAGCATTCAAGTGTTTTGACAGGACCAGGAAATGAGGTTTTGTAGTCTGTAATCCTGCTGGCCTCTGAGGAGGCTCTGTTTCGGTAGCACAGGGAATGATCTCAGTGGAAGGTGCTTATATTGCTGGTTTCTGGTGCTCAGGAAAAGCTTTGTTTTAAATTTTGGTTTTCATTTGACTTACAAGGTCTATTCCCCTAACTGCCTGGAGATTCACAACAGCAACCCCAGCTCTTAAGTCCTCCTAGTGACTGATACCTCTTCCTGATACGGTTTAGCTGTGTCCCCACTCAAATCTCATCTTAAATTGTAACTCCTACAATTCCCATGTGTCGTGCGAGGAACCCAGTGGGAGGTGATTGAATTATGGGGGTGGGTCTTTCCTGCGCTGTTCTCATGATTAGTGAATGAATCTCACGAGATCTGATGGTTTTAATAACAGGAGTTTCCCTGCACAAGCTCTCTCTCTCTTTGCCTACCACCATCCACGTAAGACATAATTTGCTCCTTTTGCCTTTCTCCATGATTGTGAGCCTTCCCCAGCCACATAGAACTGTAAGTCCAATTAAACCTTTTTCTTTTGTAAATTGTCCAGTCTTGGGTATGTCTTTATCAGCAACGTGAAAATGGACTAATACAGTAAATTGGTACAAGAAGCGTGGGGTGCTGCTGAAAGATAACTGAAAATGTGGAAGTGACTTTAGAACTGGGTAACAGACAGAGGTTGGAACAGTTTGGAGGGCTCAGAAGAAGACAAGAAAATGTGAGAAAGTTTGGAACTTCCTAGAGACTTGCTGAATGGCTTTGACCCTTCCTAACGCCTTGTTGAATGGCTTTAACCAAAATGCTTATAATGATATTGACAATGAAATCCAGGCAGAGGTGGTCTCAGATGGAGATGAGGAACTTGTTGAGAACTGGAGCAAAGGTGACTCTTGTTATGTTTTACCAAAGAGACTGGCAACGTTTTGCCCCTGCTCTAGAGATCTGTGGGACTTTGAACTTGAGAGAGATGATTTAGGGTATCTGGTGGAAAAAATTTCAGAGCAGAAAAGCATTCAAGAGGTGACTCGGGTGCTGTTAAAGGCATTCAGTTTTAAAAGGGAAACAGAGCAGAAAAGTTTGGAAAATTTGCAGCCTGGCAATGCGATAGAAAAGAAAATCCCATTTTCTGAGCTGAGGAGAAATTCAAGCTGGCTACAGAAATTTGCCTAAGTAATGAGAAGCCAAATGTTATGCACAAGACAATGGGAAAAATGTCTCCAGGGCACGTGAGAGACCTTTGCAGCAGCCTCTCCCGTTACAGGCCCAGAGGTTTAGGAGGAAAAAATGGCTTCATGGGTCTGGCCCAGGGTCCCTCTGCTGTGTGCAGTCTAGGGACTTGGTGCCCTGTCTCCCAGCCGCTCCAGCTGTGACTAAAAGGGGCTAAGGTACAGGGGCTATTGCTTCAGTGTGTGGAAGCCCCAAGCTTTGGCAACTTCCATGTGGTGTTGAGCCTGCGAGTGTGCAGAAGTTAAGAATTGAGGTTTGGGAACCTCTGCATAGATTTCAGAAGATGTATGGAAACACCTGGATGTCCAGGCAGACGTTGTTGCAGGGGCAGGGTCCTCATGGATAACCTCTGCTAGGGCAATGCAGAAGGGCAATGTGGGGTTGAAGCTCTCACACAGAGTCCCTACTGGGGAACTGCCTAGTGGACCTGTGAGAAGAGGGCCACTGCCCTCCAGACCCCAGAATGGTAGATTCACTGGCAGCTTGCACCGTGTGCCTGGAAAAGCCGCAGCCACTCAATGCCAGCCTGTGAAAGCAGCCAGGAGGGAAGCTGTATCCTGAAAAGCCACAGGGGCAGAGTTACCCAAGACCATGGAAACCCACGTCCTGCATCAGTGTGACCTGGATGCAAGAAAAGGAGTCAAAGATCATTTTGGAGCTTTAAGATTTGACTGCCCTGCTGGATTTCGGACTTGCGTGAGGCCTGTAGCCCCTGTGTTTTGGCCAATTTCTCCCATTTGGAATGGATGTATTTACCCAATACCTGTATCCCCATTTCACCCAAGAAGTAACTAACTTGCTTTTGATTTTACAGGCTCACAGGTGGAAGGGACTTGCCTTGTCTCAGATGAGACTTTGGACTTTTGAGTTAATGCTGAAATGAATTAAGACTGTGGGGGACTGTTGGGAAGGCATGATTCGTTTTGAAATATGAAGACATGAGATTTGGGCAGGGCTGGGGGCAGAATGATATGGTTTGGCTCTGTCCCCACCCAAATGTCATCTTGAATTATAACTCCCACAATTCCCATGTGTCATGGGAGGAACCTGGTGGGAGGTGATTGAACTATGGGGCAGTTCTTTCCTGTGCTGTTCTTGTGAAAGTGAATGAGTCTCATGAGATCTGATGGTTTTAAAAATGGGAGTTTCCCTGCACAAGCGCTCTCTCTGCCTGCTGCCATCCACATAAGATGCGACTTGCTCCTCATCTTCCACCATGATTGTGAGGCTTCCCCAGCCACATGGAGCTGTAAGTCCAATTAAACCTCTTTCTTTTGTAAAATGCCCAGTCTTGAGTATGTCTTTATCAGCAGTGTGAAAACAGACTAATATACTTCCTTATGAGACTCATGTGAAACACTGGCTCGCCCAATCCAAATGGCTGTATTTCTGAACTTGTGAGTGGTCCTAATACCCATTTTTGCTTTGATTCCCTATATTGTACCAGGCACAGATTTGGGTTGAGAATGAAATCCATGCTTTCCTGAAGACCAAAGTAGCATGAAGCTTCTGTAATAGCTAGTATGGGGATATACTAACATAGTGTCAGCCAAAATGCCAATGCCTTTCCCTCTACCTTCTCAGTGGGAAGTCTGGGCTGCAGGAATTTTAACCAAAATCCTCCACTAGAGTCCAGCTAATCTCTTAGGAGAGCAGCAAAAGAGAAGAGCATAAGAGCCAGTAAGGAGCACAGGCTGGTGAGGAAGAGCTGAAGGATGTCCACCTCGGAGGCTCAGCCACATCTGCCCATCTCAACTTGTATCCTAACCCCGCAAGAATCTCTTGGCCCACAGAAGGAGACTCCAAATAGCAAAGTAGAATTATTACTGTTACAAAGATTCTTTAGGTCTGAAATGAGGCTACAGTATATGGACTCAGACAACTTTCAGAACATTCTCATACATACATTCTAAAGTATGAGTTGTAGACAGAGAATCAGAATTCTGTCCACTTCAGCACATCATAGGTAGAATCTGAAGACTGTAACTTTGCCTAATATACTACTTTTGTTTCAGAGATCTAGCAATGTCAAACAACATCCTGCTTTATATTCTTCGTAATGGGGCTGGCCACTGTTTTTCTGACACATTTGATCAAGTGAATTGCTTGGCAACACTGGTCAAATTTGCTAGACATGAGGACCCTAGGTAATTTTCAAAAAGAAAATAAGCTCATGGGAAACCATGTTAATCTTCCTTTTGCTGCTTCACTTTGGACAAAGGGAACATGTACTCATAAGAACTAACACTGAAGTGGTTCTAAGGTACTTACCGCTGACAATCTGGCAGACCGTCTTGTGGGCTACAAAGGGAATGGAAAAATATACATATTTTTTGGTGATTATATAAAACGAAGTTGATTTTTAAAAATCTATTCTTAATATACCTTACTTTGTTGAATGACTATAATGTATGATTCCCCATCACCTTCTCCAGGTAAGCACAGTGAAACATATCCCAAGTCCCCTGGGCACGATGACACTCAAGAGGAAGTGTTTCTAAAAAGGGGTAGGTATACTGTTCAAATAAACGGCTTCTCCCAACTAAGGGTGTGGTGAGTAAGTAAGGGAAATGAAGATCAACTTAGGCTTTATCCCGAATTAAAACCTCTACTTTTATGACAAAATCAACAGCAAGAACATTGAGGTGCTATTTAAGAGCCAGTCTTCAGTCTGACTCCAGCTCCTTAAAAATGGAACTAAAGCTTTTAAGTTAATACAAGAAGAGACTTATGCAATTGTGTAGAAACCAAAATAGCAGGAGTTCCCCATCTTGCTGCTATGTTAGAAATGAAAATGACTACAAATCTTGGCAGTTAACAAAAAGGCTTCCTTTTACCTATAACAAAACAAACACATTTATCTAGTAGTATATGTTCAAAGGATTTAACTAGAATTAAAGTGCATTAATTTTTTCTTTTAATTTCAAAGTTTAGAAAATTTACAGAGAAACTGTGTAGAGATTGATATTTTGGGGAAATCTTTTTTTCTTCAAGGATATTACAAGTTAACAGCAAATGACCCTGAAAAGAAAATCTAAATTAACAGAACTGTCCTAGGCATTTCAGCAATAACATACAAAATTGATACTCTACTTACCATCCAACCTATGGTGGCTCCCCAAGGGATTTCACATTCTAAAAGCATAACTGCTTTTTTAAAACAAGTGCTCCAGAAATAAATACTCCATACTTTTTGTCTGTTTTATTCACTGCTCCATCTCCAGTACAGTAGGGTACTGGCCAACATATAGTACAAACTCAGTATTTGCTGAATAAATGAATCCAAGCCTTTCCCTAATTCTCACTGCCTTATGCAGACTTTGCCTCATTACAATAGGTTAAATGTTTCAAATATTTTTTCCTAAGGGGGACAGCAAAAATGGTCAGTAGGAACCCATGCCATAATTATGAGGAATCATGGAATTCTTGAAGTGAGGCTAAGGTCAGTCTAGGTCAGCCAGTCAGGCCAAACTGGAAGAAATATTTCTTGCCATCTCCACATCTAAGAACTTTCTTGCTGAAAATAGCCAGAGAAGCTAAACTCATCTTTCTTTAAACTACAGAAGGAAATGAAGGGCCAGAGCCTCCATGAATACTTTTAACCCTGGAGTCTTGAAGAAAGATCAGAGCTGGACTTAGGGCCAGCTAGGAGAATGTGCTGAGAATGAAAGGCTGTGCAGGTTAAGTGATTGGGTGGGATACACTCACTGCACACAGTAAAAGCGTGTACAACTCAGCACATAGCCCTGTGAATTAGTACAGGAGGAGTGTGTGTCAGATTCTCCACAGGAACCACAGTGCCTGCTATGGTTATCAAGGGTGCATTCCTGACAGTGCACCCACAAGTCCCTGGGAACCAGGATCCAAATCCTGCAATACTTTTTCCAGCATGGTTAACTGTATTGAGTATACTGAAGGCAACATTTTCAAGTAAACCGGGCAATAAGAGGGTATCTTGTGTTTTTTTAATGTACTTTCTGAGCATAGAGGAGCAGAGAGCACCTTCCAATTACCCAACAGAGCTCAGCTTTGAAGCTTCAGTGTGGCCTCAAGGACTACCCATGTCTCACAAACTACAGCAGGCAGAACAATACCTTCCAAGATGAAAGTGGCAGTCTCCACGCTAAAGAGCGGTGAAAGAACCTTATCTGACTCCCTCTCCAATTGATGTCAACTCGTGCACCATGTTGATCTTGCCTCACATTCACCTCATCTGACACATGTCTCCATACCCTCTTGCACAGGACCACCTTCTCTTATATTTCTATGGCTCCAATATGTAGCAGGGGCCCTCAATAAGTGTTGAGATGAACAGAAGGGGTAAGCACCAGAAACATACAGCAACTGTGAACTTGTAGGGAGGGGAAGAAGTCCTAGAGCCACTACTCAGTTACTCTTTAGCTTGGGGCCTGAAAAGGGGCCAAACATGTTAGCCATTACTCAAAACTGCCTCCCTATCTGCCATCTAGTTGTCTTGAATAAAATCTCCATGAAGTGAGGCAAAGTCATGTGAAAAGTTCCCCAGCTGCGACACTGCTGTTCCTCTCCACGTGAATACCTGAACATGCCAAATAGACTAAGTGACGCCAGACGGCTCTTTGGGATTTCCAGACATTCCAATCTAAGCACTGCTCTGCAGGGACTAACAGCTGTTCTGATCCAAAGGACTTAATACCTTTTAAAAATTCAGGTCCAGTACAGGAGTTCCAAAATAAAAAGCCTAGGAAATTAATGCAAAAAAAAAAAAAAAAAAAAAAAGAAAAGAAAAGAAAAGAAAAGCCTAAGCTGTCTAAACCAGCCAGTCCCTAAAAATCCTATCTTCTATTATAAAATCATTTTATGACTTGCTACCTACAATTTCCCAGCTCTTCTTTCTATGCCATTAAAAAAGACTTCTTACACTTTCTTTCCCAGTAGCCATCATAAGAGATTTTCGTTTTCACTGCAAACAGTGGAGGCTGAGATGAACCTTTCACTCAACAGTTAGAAGTACTGATTATGCATACAAGTATGGACACCTTCCTGGAAAGTTCCATCAGCTTTCACAACTATTGGACTATATTTATTGGATATGAAATAGATTAGACTGTTATTTTTTCCTTTTTAAAACACTAACATGTGAAGTGCTCCTCTGAGACTCAGATTGTTGGGTGGGACTACTAGGGGAAAAAAAGCTATTAAGAATTTCTTTCTTTTTTTTTTTTTTTAATTGTGAATCCTCAGGAAAAGTGGTCCAGAGACTGCTCCTTAGCACTTCTCTGACATTCACTATTTCCCTTCCCTGCTTTGTTTTCCTTAATTGCCAATATCCAATTATTTTACTAGCTCTCAGGGAGGGAAGGAGGGCTTTTAGAATGAAAAGTCATCATTGATAAATATGACAAACAGATACGACAAATGTGAGGGTTTGTCACTATGGTATATAGGTGCTGGTCACAATGGAATTATCCCATAGGCATCATCCCATAGTCATGATCATCCTTTAGGTTGGAGAAAATTCTGGTGAAGCCTATTCTGAAAGACATGAAATCTCTACTTTAATATCCTGGTTGCAAAAGCAACATGGAAGTCTAATCTCCCAATGACAAAGTACACAGGGATAGCTAGATTCAACAGAATCACTGCACTTTGCTGGATACGGCTTGAAACACATGGACTATTCCTTTGAAATGTGGGAGTATTTTTATTTTTATGAGATGTTTTTGCTCCTGAGCCTGACCATGTACCTCCAAGCAAAACCCAAAAGTCAAGTTCCTTTTAATTCTAAAAAAAAAAAGCCTAAAAAGAAATTACCTTCTTTTCAAAACTGGGAAGTAGAAAAGTTTGTACCTCAGAGCCTTGGCTGGGAATAGAAAAGACAGAAAAATGGATACTGGATTACCAGATTTTTAGGACTGTCATAAAAGGGCCATAGGGATAGCGGATTTTGGAGCAGGAGATGCAGATATCTTTCCTGGTTCTGTTATTTACAAGTTCTAACACCCAGGGAAAATCATGTTTCTCTGAGAACTTTGCTCTAGTTAAAATAGGGATAACATCTGCCAATCTGTCCTCAAAAATAGCACTTCTCTGACATTCACTATTCTCCTTCCTTACTTTGTTTTTCTTCATAGCTAATATTCAATCATTTTATTTTACTCTCTCTCCCACTAAAAGGAAGCTCCATGAAAGCAGGGATTTTTGCTTCTTTTGTTCACTGTGGGATCTGGAGAGCTCAGAACAGTGCTTGGCGCACTATAGGTGCTTATACATTTTTGTTGAGGAATAATCTGCCTTCTTCTCATTTTAGAGTTACTATATGGACCAGACAATATAATGGATGTAAAAGGGTTTGTAACTGTTGATTGTAATGACTATAATGTATTGTTTTGGTTATTTACCGTGCAAGTCCCCTGAAGTACTATCTTCTGCACAATGCCTTCTAATATGGCAGTGGAAGAGGATTTTCAAGAGAATTCCCCTTAGTAACTGTTATCTATTCACTAAAGTCAAGATGATGCACACTCAATGACATAACTGTCATTCCCAATGACAATCCAGTGGGAAAGAAAAAAACTCAATCAATCAATACACTGGCAGTTTTTACCCGAAACCATCAGCAAACTAACTGACCCTTTCACTTTTTAAATAACTGTGTTGATGTCCTGAAGACATTATCATGAGTTTTAATCTGGCCTTGGCTTAAATGACAGGTGGAGGCTTGTCTAGAAACCATTTTTATTAACAACAAAAATACATAAAATATATAGAAATAATATAAAATAAAATATAAAAACAATTAAAAATAAAAACATAAGAAAAAAATTAACCAGGTGTGGTAGCATGCACCTATAGTCCCAGCTACTTGGAGGCTGAGATGGGAGAATCACTTGAGCCAGGGAGATCGAGACTGCAGTGAGCTATGATCTTGCCACCTCACCCACTCCAGCCTGGATGACAGAGTGAGATGCTATCTCAAAAAATAAAATAACATAAAATAAAATAAAATAAAATAAAATAAAATAAAATAAAATAAAATAAAATGTATAAGACAGCTGTACAAGCAAAACCACACACATATCTTTTATATATATATTCTCACAAGCTTGATTTGCTTTTGGTGTAGTGGAATTGGGAAGACAATCAAAAGATTACTGGGTGCCATGGTATTTCTAGGTTTTTTGACTGACAAATCAATTTAAATGCCAGTCCCTAAGGAAAAACCCAATGCTTTTGTTTTGGTGTCCAAATCTTAAAAACATTAAGGTTAGTTATACTTAGCCAACTGTTCTAAAAATCACATTTTGCCATTTCCCAAGAAAATTCAAGCATTTATCATTTTCTGGTTGGTTCTTGCATGTGTGTGGTGACTCTGCTTTGGATGACAAACTTCATGATTATTCCAAACTCTGTCAAACAGTGAATACTAGGTACATGGATGATGGGGACAGACTGTTTTGTTTTGCTTTTAAGTTATTTCTTTATAGGTTCTGTTTAAGATTTTCTACTTGGCAGAATGAATTTCCTTGTACAAATCTTGTGCAGGGGTTTTGGTATCACGATAAACTCCTCTGAATTATTAACCACATTATGAATCACCCAATCAAAGAACCTGTAACTAGATATTGTTTTTGTCTCACTCATGACCCCTTTTAGTTGATAAGTTCAAGGGTAACAGCTGCAGTTTTCCACCTATTCTAAAGCCCTGTGCAAAGGGAATGGTTGTCATCAAAGTTATATCTCATTTCCTACCGTTTAGCCCATCTTTTTTTAGAGGTTCATAATAATAACTGTGGATGGTCAAATCCAAGAATCTCTTCCAAGTTTCTAGACTTTTGGAGGTTTCTGAATTTTAATACAAAACATCTTTGAATCATTGCCTAATTAATTATCCCAATATCCTAAGAGTGTTCCCAATTTTAAAAAAAAGCTTTAATATTTTGACATATTGTGTATCCCTCTATAGTTCTTTTTTTTTTTTTAGAGTCTCTCTCACTCTGTCACCCAGGCTGGAGTGCAGTGGTGTGATCTCGGCTCACTGCAACCTCCACCTCCCAGGTTCACGCCATTCTCCTGCCTTAGCCTCCCGAGTAGCTGGGACTACAGGCGTCCACCACCATGCCTGGCTAACTTTTTATATTTTTAGTAGGGATGGGGTTTCACCGTGTTAGCCAGGATGGTCTCTATCTCCTGACCTTGTGATCCGCCCGCCTCGGCCTCCCAAAATGCTGGCATTACAGGTGTGAGCCACTGTGCCCGGCCTATAGTTTTTGATTTTAGAGATGATTCTTCTCAGGCAAAATATTCAGAACCTAAAAAGTGATTTATAATCCACTCACTGGAGCATAGAATTTATGAGATCAACAGTCTTTCATTTTCTTGCTGTGAAAGGCAGACTTTGTTCTCCTTGATGAATTTACCTATTATCTTACTCTTTGCCCAGAAGGAATTCTCAGTTTCTGCTTTAACAGAAAGCAGGGCTGACAGGTAGAAACATAAACAACACAGTAAGTGGAAAATGCCTCATCAATATACCCAACTGAAACACACCTAGGCCAAGCGAAACTACATATAGACACTTATCACTGTTTTATGTAGTCTTAACAACCTTGTTCATTCATGTTAAACTTTGTTCATACGATTGTCTGCATTTCATTCAGATGCAGACAATCCTAACAATATTAAACATTTCAATGTAAATAATTAAATATAGGATGTCAAAGATATACTTACCTCCTGTTTAGTTACTTTGGATCCATCTTTGCCCTCTGTATTCTCTGGAGACTAGAAAGAAAATATTTCAGTGAATTGTATTTAAATTGAAAAACACAGGTTAGAAAAATGTTTTTAAAAAGTTCTCTCATTCCCAGGACAAGATAAGCCAACAGATTTTTTTTGCAGAGAAAAAGTAAATTACAACAGGGTATGTCTTTTACACACCTATGTGCATGCATGCACACACACGGTAGATAGCTGCATAACTGCTCGACTTTTAAAGCAGAAATGGTGAAAGAACGATGTGATTCCCTGTCCTCAATGTGCATTCACCCTAAGCGACTTTCATTTATCTTTGATGATTCCAGTTAAAGAACAGGGGTCAGAGGTCAATGGCAGGAATGCCTGGGAGCCACCCTCTTGTTCCATTTGCTTGTTCCAGTCACTCCGTTCCTTTAAGATAAAGGCAGGATGCTGGCAAAGCCCAGGCCAACCACAAAAGCACATTTTCATCCCATCCTTGCCTAGCCTTGATTTCTAGCCCATTTCTTGATATGAACTGACAAATTTATCATAGATTACTATTTTTCCATTATCAACTCCAGCATCTCTACTAAACTCCCAGCCTTGGCATGACAGCCAGGCTATGTGCCACCCCCAGCTGATTTATTTCCAGGTTTTGATCCATCCCCTGGGGCAGCACCCGCCTCCTCTTGTGACAGCTCAAACCTGACTCCTTTATAGGATGTGTTTACTATGGGAAAAACGTTATCTCATATTTTCTTTATATTTTAAAGTAAAATATACTTTGGATTTATTGGACACTGCACATGTCCCAATATTTTTTATTGGCTAAGAGTTATTAAATAATATTAAAACAAACTACTTAGAAAACTAGACTATTTAACATTTTAAAACTACATAAAGTTAGAAAGTGAATACTCAGTCTCTGTGGCACAAATAGGCTGCTGATCTGAATAGAGCTACTGTTAGAAAAAAATACAAATAGGAAACTGACATTTGACACGACGTTTGGCTCAGCAAAATAAAACAGCTATGTGGTAATGCCTCATCTGATAAAATGAGAACAAAATTCAAGAGATCATAAAACCCACTGTTTGAGGCTAGTGACACTGTAAATTAATATAATCGTTTCAAAGAACAACTTGGCAATATGAAAAAGACACAGAGGACTAATATGATGACCTAGTAATTTCAATTTTGGAACCTGGACTCAAAAAAAGAAACTCTTTGTAAAAATATGGTTTTATTTGTACTATTTCTAATACGGAATAAGTGGAAGCAACTCATGTATCAGTAAATAATAGAGAAATGATTAAGTAAACTATTACTTATTTAAATATTTATGTAACAGTGAATGGAATTAAAAAGTTAGGCGATGTGAATACATGAAAAGTCCACATAAAATAATGCTAAATTCAAAAACTTAGGTCATAAAGATGTATGCAAAACAAAGGTCCTAAGTATACATAAAAGTCTTTAGGAAAGATAAAAGCTTTTCTTCAAGGCAAAGGACCCAGTGACCTTTCTCTATTCCCTAGAGCTGCCGTTTACCCATAGCCTATCATATGCCCTGTTTCCAGAACCTCCCATGTCATGGATTTCTCTCTCTTGTTTCCAAATTAACCATCTCCCCGCCTCCATGGAACCTTCTCAATTATGAAGAAACAGTTTTCTCTTTTTTGTACCCCACTCTCTTGCACAGGAATATTTCGTTTATAGATCTTGTGTTAATCAGTCAGTTGTGGTAGAGATGGCAAAATCTTAGTCTGAGCATATGAAGATAATTCCTAGGTGGACCACTGGTCTTTGCTCACTTCCATGGCTACAAACTCAACCCTTCTGGCCACACAACAGACCCTTGGTTGTCTAGGAGTGCTGGGCTTTCATTCAGACCTGTCAGGCCACTCAGTAGATTTCAGTCTAGGGTACTCTCTACCTATAATTGATAGGCAGTTAAAGCAGCAGTACATGGCTATTATAAGAAAAACTGATGTTAATGACATTATTTTCATATTTTTCTATGCAGTGGATTAGTGACAGGCAATATGATGGAGTTCAATCTCTAAACACCAAACTAATAATGTTTGTATGGGATGCAAATTATTCAAAAAAGAGAAACTTGGAAAGGCACTGCATGAAAAAAGCAGGTACACTGAAAATGTGAATGCCTTCAGACGAATGAACATAAGGCTCTGGATGTAGAGCTAGCAAAGCTTGTTTCTCTAGCAATCTCCCACAATGGCTTTCTATTAGCAAGCATTTAAAACATCTGCAGTCAGGAACAATCAATCTTTACCGGGGATCAGTGTGATACAATGGTATGAATGCAAGACGTGAGCTCAAGACACCTGGTTTGAATCTTGGCTCTGTACCTAGAAGCTGTATGATCTGGGACAGTGACTTGATCACAGTGGCTCAGTCTTCTTCATCCAGGAATGACAGATGATAATGACAGCTAACTCAAAGGGTACTGCTTATGATCAAGTGAGATACTGGAGAAAGCATTTCATAAACTGTAAATTGTTATACAGAGGTTATGCAATAAAAAAGATCTTTAGTCTTCTGAATTATACAGTATGAAACTATATTCAACAGAGCCTTAAAGTTGAGCACATTTCCTTACATCCAGATTCCCTGCAAACTGGTTATCTGTTTTTGTTGCACAGAGTAACAGGTAGACTATTTTGGAAAGACCTACCATTATAAGCTGTCTTATCACATAACCCTCTCCATCAATTAACACTAAGCCACAGGCCGGAGACAGGAAGGAAGAGAGCATGGTTTTAAGGGATTAAAACAGAAAACCAAAGCTTTTTGCGCCAAGGGATTGTGAGGAATAAAAACATAGAAAGGAGGGAAACAAAAGGTTGGGGGGGATATAGGGGATCTCAGATGTACTTCAACCTTCTGGCAGGTGGATGTGAAAGATGAGGAGAGTTAGATGGGATGCAGGGACTGCCAAGGCAAAGGGGGCTCTTGCCCCACTCTCCAGGACACAATAGGCTTACACTAATCCAGTTTGAACCAAGAATGGTCAAGAGGGCCCAAATCATGGTCAAATAAAAAGGTCTCATGCACGTATCCATCTCTGCAAGAGATGTTTTAACTTTTTGTTGTTAGTTTCTCGTGCCTTTTAAGGAAGCTGCTTATGTGAGGATACTCCTTTTTTTTTTTTTTTTTGAGACGGAGTCTTGCTCTGTGCCCCAGGCTGGGGTGCAGTGGCACGATCTTGGCTCACTGCAAGCTCCGCCTCCCGGGTTCACGCCATTCTCCTGCCTCAGCCTCCCAAGTAGCTGGGACTACAGGCGCCCGCCAACACGCCCGGCTAATTTTTTGTATTTTTAGTAGAAACGGGGTTTCACCATGTTAGCCAGGATGGTCTCGATCTCCTGACCTCGTGATCCACCCGCCTTGGCCTCCCAAAGTGCTGGGATTACAGGCTTGAGCCACCGCCCCCGGCCGAGGATACTCCTATATGCTCTCTCACCCTGTACCAGCCCTAGGCTTTATTTCTTATCCCTTCTGGCACACCCCAAGAAGGAAAACAATGGGGAGTGGGGAGGGAAGGAATGCTTGCTCAATCAGATTTTAAGACTTAAAAATAATAAACAATATAAGTAACTAACACTTATACAACAATATGATACTTAAAAGAGACACCAAAAGCTCAAGGATATAGAAAGCATGAAAATAAAAGGATGCTGAAAAAATATATACTTAGCTAAAATTAATTAAAAAGTAGAAACAGCCTAAATATATGTCATCAGAAGGACATATACACTATGGTACATAATAAAATAATATGTAGCAGTGAACACAAATGAACTATGGGTATGCACATCAACAGAGATGAATCTCACAAACGTAATGTTGGGCAAAAAAGGGAAGTCATGGCATGATTTTAAATAAAATTTGAAAATACAAATACAAGAAAAGTCTATAAAGAAAAGCATAACAAATGATAACTGCAAAATCATGACAGAGGTTACCTTTTGCTGGGGAAAGGGAGGGTAATTTGACTGGGAAAGACATAGTCATCGGTAAGAGTTATATTTCTTAAGCTAAATGGTGGTTTATTATTATGTAAATAATATCTATTTAGATACTATATATATGTATGTTTTATATTAAAATGTTTTTGATTCATACAAAATAGAAATTTTGAAGCTAATAAAAGCAGGCTCATTGAAATAAAAAACTCAAAACATGGATAAACTCTAGACCAGACACAGTAGGAACTGCCATAGACTGCTAAGGAATTAAGAATGCAACAAGGAACAACAAAAGGATGAACGAAAGAGAGGTTAGGTGATGTGGTTAATTGAGAAGCTCCACAACTATCTAATAGGCATTTCAGAAGCAGAGAAAGAGGTATCAGTAGGAAGGCAAAGACATAATGACTATTTTCCCAAAGTAAAGTCTTGACTCTCCAGATTGAACACTCACACCAAGGAACAAACTGAAAACAAAACAAAACAAACAAAATAATACAACAGGACATACTGTAATAAAACTATAAAGCATCAAGGAAAATGAGAAAAATCCGTAAAGTTATCAGAGTTAAGACAGATTACCTATAAAGAATTATTTCTCCAACAACAAATACAAATGTATGAAAATATAGAGTACTATTCAAGGAGTTGAGGAAAACTGTCAACCTAGAATTCTATACCTAGCTATCATTCAAGAGTGATGGCAAAATAAAGCCATTTCAGAATACAAACATAAAGAGAGTTCACTTCCAACAAAGCATTTCTTTCAACAAGAATCTATTACTAAAGGATCAAATTTAGTAATAAGAAAAACGAATCTAGAAAGAAGGAAAACTATGTAAGAAAAAAACGTAAAAAATATACTAATAAATCTAACTACTAATTGTAAATAACATTACCTATTGTGTTTTTAAGTTACAACAGAAATTCTAGAGCAGTTCTTTCCTACAGAAATACAACATAATTGCCACATTAAAAAAGCATAAAAACAGGTAAAATTAATTTTAATATTTTATTTAACTGAATAGATCTAAAACTTTATTATTTCACCCTGTAATTAATGCAAAAAAAGATTAATGAGATATTTCACAAACTTTTTTGTACTAAATCTTTAAAATCTGGTGTTCGTTTTATACTTAGAGCACCTCTTTATTTAAATGCTAAATTTTTATCAGGAACATCTAATCTGTATTTAGAATTCATAAGATTTATAGTAGTTTCACCCAGGTTGTTCCAAACATTTATAATTTACCAATCACTGATTCTAATACCAGTTTTTAAACTTAAGTTGATTAAAATTAAATAACAAATTCAGCTCCTCATTCTTAAGTGTTTGATAAACTCATGCAGCTAATGGCTACCATATAGCACAGCTTTAGACAATAACAGTCATGAAAAATAGAAGTGGGGTCGGCAGATAAGAAGTTAAAGGATACTATGGTCCTGGTTTTGTTCTGGAGGATGATACAGACAGAGAGTAATTTTAGACTTTGTTAAAATAAAATTTAAAGTTACCATTAAAAAATGTAAGAACAGAAATAGGATCTACAAACTTCCAAATCAGGAGGGGTGGAATAAAACATATTTACTAATAAAAAGCAGGAAAGTAAAGAACAAAGGAAAACAAAGAATAGAAAACATAAAAAGTCCAAATATATCAGCAATCACAATATACCTAGACATAGTATACCCTTCCATTATAATGTCAAGTGACAGAGGGAAGAAACAGAATAATACATATACAGGACTACACTTCTACAAATTTCTTTTTTTGTTTTTTTGAGACGAAGTCTCACTCTGTCACCCAGGCTGGAGTGCAATGGCGCGATCTTGGCTCACTGCAACCTCCACCTCCTGGGTTCAAGCGATTCTCCTGCCTCAGCCTCCAGAGTAGCTGGGATTACAGGTGCGTGCCACCACACCTGGCTAATTTTTGTATTTTTAGTAGAAATGGGGTTTCATCATGTTGGTCAGGCTGGTCTTGAACTCCTGACCTCAGGTGATCCACCCACTTCGACCTCCCAAAGTGTTGAGATTACAGGTGTGAGCCACCACGCCCCACCACTTATACAAATTTTAGAACATGCACAAATCAATATTATGGATGGATGGATGGATGTGTCATAAAGGTATAAAAACAAGAACTGGAAGAATACACAACAAATTCATGATGATGGTTATCTTTGGGTGGGGGGGTAACAAGGAAAAAGGAACCAAGGGGATGTTTCAAAGGAAACTGAACTTTAATAATTTATTTTATTTTCTAAAAAGGCCTGAAATGAACAATGATTTTTAAAAGATTCCAATTTGTGAATTCTCAGTGGTGGGTAAATAGTATATTATATTATTTCTTGGATTTCTCTGTATTTATGTTTTTTTCCAAATAAAAATATTATCTATACTGGGGGGAAGAAAAAGACTAAAAGCAAACCTACTCTATTAAAAACAGTACCATATCTATTCCCTAATACAAATTACATAACTAGGTTTACTCACAGCATTTTTTCTATTTCTTCAATATCGTATCAATCTGGTTTATATTGCCTCCTCTTCTGTACAAGACATGTAATATAACTGCTTCATTTGTACTGATAATGAAGGCACTGGACTCAGAACTCTTGAAGGAGTGTGGGGGTCGAGATGGGCAGAGGGAGTGTGGATTCCTTCAACAGCTGACCAATTGTGCCATCCCCATTCTTTCTTTACACAAAGATGCCTGGGTCCTGCATGTGCAGGACACTCAAATGTACTGAAGGGATCAGAACTGTATTTTCCTTAAGTCTTTCCAGCAGTCCCTGTCAGAAACCAAGGGAACAAACCTGGAATTTTTATTCTATAGGCCATCCATGAAGAATCAACAAGGTTTGCTGACCTTCTTTCATGTAAACAATGGTTACCACAACATAAACAGGCACTGTGGGGTGATGAGCCCAATTTTCTCCCTCCAAACTCAGGAAGGTATCAGAAGAGTGTAAGAAAATCCTTACACCCTTTCAACAGCTGCTTAGGAACGGCTTTAGATGGCAGCAGTCTGTGGCTTTGTTAGTGTGGAGAAGGACACTGAGGGAGAGGCAGGAGGCAGAGAAGTTTAACGCTAGTGCACTAGGAGTGATCTTCAGCCCATGCAAGACAAGAAAGAGGAGGGCTCAGGATTTTCAGCACAGTGTTGGACCTTTCTTATGTTAAAGTTCCAAAAAACCTTCATTGGTACATGTAGGACCAATTCATTGGTACATGTAGGCTCTTAGTTACTTACTTAGAGTTTTACTTCTAAGAGTTAAAGTGACAAAGGCTATTGTTTTACGACTTCAGCGAATTAGCTGAAGGCCTAGAGTAATTATGAAACTCAAATAACCACTTGCCAGCAGCCCCAGAATAAATCCAATCTCAACTCCTAGGTTATCCATGGTAACGAGGAAAAGCTAATGGTATATATAACAGTGCAAAGAGACCAACAATCATTTCTTTTAACCTAGGGAGTGCATTACGTTGAGATGATCTTTTTCTAATTTGCTGGCCAATGTTTTAAAATTATTACTTTTATTGTTTTGTTTTGTTTTTTTCTGTTACAAACTCAAGGCTGGAGAAAAAAGCAGTCCAGTATTAAATTGGTTAACAAGAAAACCACTCTGGGACCAAAAAATTCAAATAACACACCACGAGAAAGGTCTGAAATGTGCCTATACCTAACTCTGTCGCTCATCAGCTAAAATGAACACATAACTACTTAACACAAGGTTAATTCTCTCCACAAATGAGGGCACTGTCCATGAAATTCTTTTTTTTCCCCCAAATCAATAGGTCTTTTATTGCATCATTTAAATATCACAAGTAGGTCTTAAGTGTCATCTGGCATCTTCTTTCTGTAGCCGGGTAACTCTTAGATCTTATTCACCAGCCTGCTGAACAGTTTCTTTTTCAGAGATATAGATACCATCCAAACATTTCCTGATATCCTTGTTTTTAACTGTTGTGGCTTGCTAAATCAAAGCCGCTGAATTTGAAACAAGCTCAATGTCATTTCCTTCAAGGATTAATTCATCTTTCTGGGCTTGAGATACTGAACAAGCAACACCTGGTCTCATCCGAACCCTGCGGATGTATTTTTCACCCAAGAAATTTCGGATTTCAACAAAAGACCCATTCTCCTGGATAACAACATTGATGGGGAAGTGAGCACACACAGACCTCATCTTGTAACGGAAGCCCAGTGTAACACCCGTGATCATGTTCTGTACATGACTACAAATAGTCCGAACGGTAGCCAGTTCCTTTCTGTTACCCCATCATTTGTCAACCCAGAGCCTCTTTTTTTTCTTTCCAAGAAGACTGAGTTCTACATTTATGTGATTGAAGTCCCTCTGCAGGGTTCCTCTGGGGCCCTTCACGATAACTGTGCGTCCCTTCAGAGCAATGTTGACATTTTCTGGAATGTCGACAGTCTGATTGCTGAGAATGGTCTTCATTCTCGCAGTAGATGCAGCAAAAAAAGCGAAATTCTTGTAAGGTTTCTTGAGTTAAAAGGTAGTCTCCTTAAATTCAAATACTTCTATGACACATTAAACAGACACTGGAAGTTTTACTCAAAGCCACCAAGCCATGTTTAACAATGGCTTGGTAGTTTTTCATTGATCCTGTAGGTGTATGTCTGGGATCCTCTATTACTACATTGCATTTAAAGTAATCTTTAAATATCCAATACTTGGAATTGAGAGGTCCCTTCATTGGATTAATAATCAAACTTATGTTAAATTTATTTTCCATATCCTCCCCTGCTTGGCTTATCAATTCCAACAGGTGACTTCTATAAACTCAAATTACATTGATTAAGGTCACTGCAGGCTACTATGTCTTTTGTAAATGGTATTTTATTGTTCAAGATAAAAGTAGTAATTAAGAACGCTTCTTTAGAAGACTTTGAATGAACTGAAATAAACAGCAACTCTCTCTTTTCTGAGGACTTTGTAGGGAAAATATTTCTCTTGCAATCAGATATAAAAGATAATTAAAAATAAAGAAAGTCGTGTGCCAGTATGTTCAGTGAAACTTTATTAGTGTAAATACACACAATTCAATAATGAGAGTTTATATTTAATATTAAGGAAATATAGGCCAGGCACAGTGGCTCACATCTGTAATCACAGCACTTTGGGAGGCTGAGGCAGGCAGATCACTCGAGGCCAGGAGTTCGAGACCAGCCTGGTCAACATGGCAAAATCCGTCTCTACTAAAAATACACACAAGGCTAGGTACGGTGGCTCAGGCCTGTAATCTTAGCACTTTGGGAGGCCGAGACAGGCGGATCACGAGGTCAGGAGATGGAGATCATCCTGGTTAACACGGTGAAACCCCATCTCTACTAAAAATACAAAAAATTAGCTGGGCCTGGTGGCATATGCCTGTAGTCCTAGCTACTCAGGAGACTGAGGCGGGAGAATCACTTGAACCCGGGAGGCAGAGGTTGCAGTGAGCCGAGATCGCGCCACTGTACTCCAGCCTGGGTGACACAGTGAGACTCTATCTCAACAAACAAACAAACAAACAAACACCCACAAAAAACAATTAGCTGGGCATGGTGGCACACTGGCACATGCCTGTAATCCCAGAAACTTGGGAGGCTGAAGTGTGGGAATCGCTTGAGCCTGGGAGGTGGAGGCTGCACTGCACTCTAGCCTGTCTTGTCTAAAAAAAAGCAAAAAAAAAGAAAGAAGTTTAAATATTTTTAACCTCTTTGGTCTGAGCTGTCTCTTTCACTAGAGTTACCTTTTTTTTTATGTGCTGTGGTTTTGTACAAACATGGCCATGGAGAAAGCACGTGGCTCAATCAGAAGCCTGAATTCCAGTCTGGCTCACACTTGACTTCTCTAGACTTGAGTTTATTCACCAGTAAAACTAGTTAAGATGGACCTTTAGATCTCACTCACCTGATTAACTTAGCTACTTGTGTACTTATTTATCACACTATAGAAGTGCCATGTGTACATCATGGGAATGCCAAGCACTGGGGTATCAGGAAAGCAAGGGAAAAGGGGCGCAGCAGAATAATAAAGATGAGTACTGCAATTATGTGCAAGGCAATGATTGAAATGATTTAATCTTCACCGCAATCTTACGAGGTTGGTAAAACATGATTATATCCATTTTATAAACTAGGAATTGTGGCCAGAGAGGTTGAATAACTTGCCCAAGATTAGTCAGCTGGTAATCTTGCTGGTAAGTATTAACAGAAGAGCTGGAATTCAGCTCTTCTAGGCTGGCTCAGAGTTCATACTCTTATCCACTACACCATTCCAAGTGGTTTGTGTTAGTGTTCTTAATTTCCAAACTAGGTGCAGATCTGGGATTCCCGAAGAGCAGAAAGTCTTCCAGCTTGGGAAATGCTTTAACCTGTAGCCCTAGCCGAACAAATGATAAGTAAAGGAGTGTTTCCTATTCTCCATCATTCATGAGCCTCTTGAAATAACAACGAACAATAACCTATTAAAAATAGTTTATGTTGAGTAAAATTTTAGTACTATTCTGGGTTTTTAAAAAGTCATACGCACAGATCTGGTTGTTTTTATCTCAGTATTGAAACCAAAACATACACCAAATCATCTATAATTTTTGTAGAACTTTACATGTTCAGTGTGCTTCCATATGGTTGTTGCATTTGATGCTTTCAATATTTCTGAGATAAACAGGGGCACAGTCTTAGTATTTCCATTGTACAGATGAAGAGTAGAGCTCCCAAGAGGTCAAGTGACCTTCCCGAGGTAAAAAGTGGCAGAATTCACACTAGACCAAAGTCTCTGTATTGTTATACCAGGACTCTTAAAAGAGATGTTACCAGACGGTTACTTTATTATTTTCCTGTTTGCTCGGACATACATTAACTTCTGGCAAATGGTAAACACAGTTATGATGTTCCCTGTATTTTTGCAAAACTAATCAGCTGGCTGTAATGTGATCTACATATGGTTGCTTAAGGACAGATAAGATTAAAAATTGTAATTAAGGGGTAAAGTAAAGCAATGAGAAGTAGTCAGAATGTAGTTTGCTAAAAAATGTATTAAATAAAATACATACGGAACTTAAGGAGCCTTTAAAGCTTCACATTTTGATAACTTCGTCTTTGGTACATTTATCTCCCATATACGTCATGCCTTACTTTTCTTAATACCATGAATTTCTACAATGTAGGACTTAACTAATTCTGTCCAATATCGTAAAAACATCTCACAGTTTACACCTAAGAAAGAGACAAAGAGCGAGCAAAAAGTAAAAGAAATAAGAAAACCAATACCTCTCAGGGTAGATTTTGTAATTCATTGTATGGGGTCAAAATAATCAAAATATAATTTTAAAATATCACTTGTACATTTAAAAAATAACACCTGAAATAAAACATCAGTCAACTGGTAATCCAGCACACCTAAATAAAAATCCATCCAGTCCTAGGTCCAGTGGATTTTCCTAGCTATTAAGCTTTTATTCTTGACGTGTTCCAAAAACAAAAGCATCTACTTATTTTTTAAACCCAGTCCCTAGGTAGTGACGGTTTAATATTTATATTAAAATTCCTCAATATATTGTATAATATGCAAGCATATTTACATGTTCCTGTTCACAAGGGAGTATTTCCATTATTCTATATATAGCAAATTGATGAAGACAATATATCATGGAAATAGCAAATCCAGCAGTTCACAGTGGAATCTGAGAAAATTATAAAGAGTTGGACTTTTAATACTCAAAACAATCAATATTTAGGTGAGGAAACTGCATATGTGTATCTTGTCTACGACTCTACAGTCCACTAGTTATTGAAATACCTATAAGACTTCATGGTAATGCTCCTCTCTTACCAAGAACAGAACTGGACCCTGAGGCCAGCCTTAGGGCGGGATCACAAATAATAATGACTTGTTGGGTAACTTTCTACAACTGGCATTTAGAAACCATGGCACCAGCCTATATTGTAATAAAGATATTTTAAACAAATGAACACTCATGTTTACGTAACTCTTGATTCCTCCATGTTTCATTCATTACGCACTGTAGTTAAAAATAAAAATACATGTGGTTATTAGAAATAAACACACACAGAAAGTATTATGGTGTAATAGTTAATAGCAAAATTCCTGAGTAAAAGAGGGCTTGATTAGAATGCTGGTTCTATCACTTCCTAGCTGTGTGACCCAGAGGAAATTTGTTAATCTCACTAAATCCCAATATTTTCCTCTGTGTTTGAGAAAGGGTGCAGGGCTCACTGGTTAAGATCACAGGCTCTGGAGCCAGACTTCAGGAGTGAAATCCCAACTCAGCCATTCCTTATCACAGGTGCTGTGGGGAAGTCTGTTAACCTCTTGGTGCTTCAATTTTCTCATATGTAAAATGAGAACGGGAAGAGGACACACCTTACTGGATGGTTGGAAGAATTAACATTATTAATGCAAAGTGCTAAAAACAGTCTGACTCATAGAAAGAGACCTCTTTCTTAGCTGTGAGATGAAATTGCTTCATTAAACTGTTGTGAGAATAAAGTGAAAAATGAAATTATAGTCTAATACTCCTCTCGCATTTATTTATAATAATTTCACATTTTTATTTAAACTAAGGTGCATTATGAATATAAAACACGTATCTCAGGTCTAGTACACCCAGGCATTCAGGAAATAGCTCGATTTTGACATTAATTCAATTTTAATAGTAGTAAGTATATTTGTGTTAATTACTAACATACATTTCTCTTAAAATATTAAATTTTGGAGCCAATTTCGAAGTTTAAAACCATTTTTCTATCTTCCTACTTCTGAATGTGCATATCATTTACTTTACGTGTGACTGAATACGTATTTGCCTTGGGCATATCTCAATAGCCCTGTTTCTGGATATGCCCGCAAGGTAGAAGAATATTGGATTCAATAAATAGCTTGACCAAGAACCCCTATGTGATTTGACTGAATTCTTCTAAGAAGACAGTGAAATGTACAATAAGTAAGTAACCAATGAAAAGGAATTCAACATTTTGATTTGGTTTGTTAACTTCGACAGTGATTTTTAAATTACTCAGGAGACTAACATCATATTTCAACACTCTAGGTACTGTGAAAGCAGACAGCTTAAATGGTGTTTATTTCAGTCACCATTTCCAAATTGTACCCTGCAGGAAAGTGGAATATATTTAACTCTGGTGTAAACAAAAGCAATGTTTTAGGAGAAAGATATAGGAAATGAGGATCACTTGGTACCTGATCTTCCAGGGGAATTTTAACGTTATATGAAGATATTTTTAAACATGTTTTTTTCCATGAGAAAAATCAACCATGTAAAAATGCACAAGATTAAAGCTTATGTTCTTTCAAAAACATTCCATTTGTTATTTGGTGATTAAACATGTATTTCTATAATTGCAGTGAATTTGACATCAGGGTGGGATCTGCTTGCTCCCTACTACTCACTGTGTGCACCATTTGTCATCCCACAAAGTGGAGGCCTAGTGCTTGTTAGGAGCCTGTTATTTCACTGTGATTCTCTTAATAATTAAAAATCTCAGAATCACAACAAACATCCATTGACTGTTTTACACATATCAGGCACTGGGCTAAGTTCTTTGCATTCACCATCTCAATTAATTCTCATAATAATGCAATGAAATAGAGCATATCATTATTCCCATTTTACAGAAGAGGAAACTGAGTCTTAGAGAATTAGGAACTTAGCAGCTTAGGGAGAGGTTAAGGAACCTACCTTAGATCATATAGCTAATAAACAGCGAATGCCAGAACCATACTGGAGTTTTTCCCACTGTATGAAATAATTAAACCTACTTAGTATGAAATGATTAAACTTATTACTCCCTTCCTTTGAAAACAATTTATTCATCTATTTATTCTACAAATATTTACACTACCTGTGCTAGGTGCTATGGGGGATGAAAGGAAGATCAGAGCCATGAATGACTTCAAGGTAAAGTAAAATTAGGATTACAAAACAAAATTAATTCAGAAATAGGCAATCAATCAAATAACTTGTGCTGATGTAGAAACATGGCACCAGACAACTTCTGAAACACAACAGGGTGGTTAAAAGCTATAACCTCCAACCCTTTTAACCGAACAACACTCTTATGCAGTGTTTCTTCTTTGGACACTCAGCCTGGCCAAACCTTTGAATGCTCACTGCTCATAGCTTCTCTTGTGGCTCATTATCACTTTCTGGCACGAATTATAAATACTTGTTTATGTGTTCTACCTATCCCATCAGACAGAAAAATCCTTAAAAACAAGGGCATTTACTCATTCGGGTTGAAAAAAACAGTAATTTTTCATTTAATTTCCCAAGGTGATGGTATCTTGCATAAAGGTGATACCCAATGAATGTTTAACACGGAGCAAATGAATAATTAAATGTACAGCCCTACCATTTTGGAGCCTTTACTCAAATATAGATTCCATATCAATATTTAACTCAATCAAACACAGCAAGCATTTATGGATGTCAGGCCCTTTCATATTCAGACTGGGAAACTCAATATTGCTAAGAAAGCAATTCTTTCCTAACTGATTTATAGATTCAATTCAATCTCTATCAAAATAATGGCAGGCTTTTTTTTTTTTGTAGAAATGTATAAGGGATTCCAAAATTTACATGAAAACATAAAAGACTGAATAGCCAGAAACAATTTTGGGAAAAAATAACAAAAAGTGAAGGACTGACATTACCAGACTTAAAATCTTACTATAAAACCGTAATAATCAAGATACCAAGATAGTGTCGTTTTTAAATTTTTTGAAGAGATGACGTCTCGCTATGTGCCCAAGCTGGTCTCAAACTCCTGACCTCAAGTGATCCTCCTGCCTCAGCCTCTCAAACTGTGGGGATTACAGGTGTGAGCCACTGCACCTAGTCAAGATAGTGCAGCACTGGTATAAGAACAGACATACAGACCACAGAACATAATTGAGTGTCCAGAAATAAAGTTTTACATTTATGAAGGAGCTTCAACAAAGGTGCGTAGGCAATTCAGTGGAGAAAGGATGGTCTTTTCAACAAATGGTGCTGAGATAATTGGATTTCTACAAGCAAAAAAATGAATTTAAACCCTTACCTCATACCACACACAAAATTAACTCAAAATGGATAACATACCTAAACATAAGAATTAAAAGTATAAAACCTCTATGAGAAATATCTGTAACCTTGAATTAGGCAAAGATTTATTTGATATAACACTAAATGGATTTCATCAAAATTAAAAACTTTCGTTCTTCAAAAGACACCATTAAGAAAAAAAAAATATTTTTAAGTCACAAACTGGGAGAATATATCTATGAATCATATATCTGATAAGGGACTTGTATCTTAGACTTATAAAGAACTCTTTCAATAATAAGACAACCCAATTAAAAATGGGCAAAATATCTGAATAGACATTTCACATATGGTACACATTATGCTAGTAAACACGTGAAAAGATGCTTATTGTCAGTAGTTATTACAGAAATATAAATTAAAATTCATTAGAATCTCTATAAGCAAAAAATCAACAACACCAAGTATGAACAAGTATGTTGAAACTAGAACTCATGCACTTTGGAAAGCAGTTTGGAGGTTCCTTAAAATGTTAAACATAGACGGCCGGGCGCGGTGGCTCACACCTGTAATCCCAGCACTTTGGGAGGCCGAGATGGGCAGATCACGAGGTCAGGTGACTGAGACCATCCTGGCTAACACGGTGAAACCCCGTGTCTACTAAAAATACAAAAAAATTAGCTGGGAGTAGTGGCGGGCACCTGTAGTCCCAGCTACTCGGGAGGCTGAGGCAGGAGAATGGCGTGAACCCGGGAGGCGGAGCTTGCAGTGAGCTGAGATTGCGCCACTGCACTCCAGTCTGGGCGACAGAGCCAGACTCCATCTCCAAAAAAAAGAAAAATGATAAACATAGACTTTCATACCACCCGCCAGTTCTACTCTTAGAAATCTTCCCAAGAGAAATGAAAATATATGTCCATGCAATAACTTATTTACAAATATTCACAGCAGCATGACTGATAATAATCCAAACCTGGAACAATCCAAATGTCCATCAACTTGTGAAAGGATAAACAAAAATGAGTATATCCACACAATGGAATACTACTGGACAATAAAAAAGAATGATGTACTGATACATGCTACAACACAAACCGATCTCAAAAACATCATGCTGAGTGAAAAAATCAGTCACAAAAGACTACATATTGTATCATTTCTTTTAAATAAAATTTCCAGAAAAGGCAAATCTAGACACAGCAAAAGTAGATTAGTGCCTAGGGCTAGGCTGGGAGTGGGGATTGGCTATAAACTCCAAGAGGGACCTTTGTGGAATGATGGAAATGTTACAAAACTGGATTATGATAATGGTTGCACAACTCTATACTTTACTAAAAATCACTGAATTGTATACTTTGAATGGATGAATGGACTTTATAGTAAGTAGATTATACTCAATAAATGTTTTAAAGGAAATTATACTCTCATAACTGAGAGTGCCGAGTGTCTATATCCCTCAGGCACTAGCCAGTAAGTACTTTTAATCTTTTTTTAAACCAGATTGGTTATTTTAAAAATTACACCTCATTATTCTTAATATTGTACATTTCTTTGATTTCTAGTAAAACTAAATATTTTTGTCTACTTGAGTCTTCGTTACTTTCCTATAAAGATATACATCTTTTCCATAAGCAAATGTGAGATGCTATCTTTTTAAAATAGCAAACCTTTTTCAGTGATATGTGGTACAAAGATTTTTTCCCAGTTTTTCATAAATTTAAAAATTTTGTTGACAGTTTTTTTTCCATATTGAAATATTCATTTTCATGTAGCCAAATTTATCTGTGTTTTCATTTACAGTTTCTGTTTTTGGTGTTATGACAAGTAATACTCTTTTCAAAATTAACTATCACAAATCTTGATCATGGTTAGTTAAGCATCCCCTGTGCTAACAAGCCCAGTGCTACTGCTACTGGGCCTTCCCTTTTAAGGAAACAGATAAAAACCTAATTTTGAATTTCAAAGCTAGAGGCAGATGGGCTTTCCTTCCTTAAACCTTTATTTTAAGTGTCAAGAGACATGACTGCTTACATGCCACATTCATGGAAAATTGCCTCATTAGAGAATTTTTGATGTGATACACTAGACATTTAAAATAGTTCTAGTGATAAGGAACGGGAAAATATTAATAAAAAGAAAGATGTAAAAACGTGTTTCCTGTTGCTAATCATGCCAGGACTGTGATTCTAGGCCTCGCTGGCTCATGTCTCTTTGTAGAACATCAAATCATCACATAACAACATGACCACTGCGGGCATTTGTGGATGTCTGGCCAGAACAGTCTAGAACTCAATCACTCATTGTCTCACCACTGAGTCCATGAATGTTATAATTTCCCCTGTAATTCCACTCACCCACCATCCATTATCTAATAAATACAGGAAACTTACTTTTATTTACATCTCACCAACTTAGAGATAATATGCACTGAAGAACTCTTCACTAAGTGCTGTATTACTTCACAAAATACTATGGCATTTATAAAAAACCACTTGGCTTAATGTAGCTATGACTATCACCTACAAAGATACACATAAAACCAAGAAATGTCATCAGAACATTTTAATATTAATTCAGATGATATTACAGCCCCGAAGTTGCAAAACTGAGGCCTGGTCATGTTAAGATACAATCAGGAGACACATTTGAATACCTGGTAACAAAAAATGACTCTGACTTCTTTGTATATTTGAGTCCTACCCATACTTTTAAGACCAGCCTAAAGTTAACTTTCCTTATCTGTCCTACTGCTTGTGGGATCTATAACTACATATTCTGGAACATATACACAGTTTTAATGTTATTCAACTGTTTTGTGCTGCTAGTCTTATCACCTCATTGAATTAAACACAAGTTCCAAGAGGGCAAAAACTGTATGTCCCTACAGCATTACAACAGGGCTAGGATTCCAGATGTTTTCATTGACTTTATCTGTACCACTTCTTGCTCTGCAGAACAACTTACTCAGATGTTCATTAAATAACATTTCTTGATTTCTAGGAAAGGTTGATACAGGGGGCTAAGAAGGCAAAAAAGTACTATGGGACATTTTAAAAGCTTATTATATTGTACAGCAGACAGTTCTTTAGTCAAGAAAAATATTGTGTAGTATGTAAATGCTTTGGCAGTTACCCCAGCTTTGAAGATCTTGAAGAGATATGCATGGATTGTCTCCAGTTCTTTTTTGTATCTAAGCAGGCTTTACCTAATGACAGTGGTTCCTCACACAAGTTCCAGTGAACTTCGGGATTCCATGAAGCTGCTCTAAGATTTGACTGACAGATGGGATGGCCATGATAGCCGTGTTTAATCTGAGGTTGTTCCTGCCCAGGTACCAACTGAGGTCGTTAGGCTTCAGGTATAAATGGAAAGCCTTCCTACTAATCAAGGAGTGGTTTTCCATCACCGGAGAACATTCTGATGTCCTCAGGAATGACACACAGGTGCCTGTACACAGTTTTGCCCCTAGTCTCGGGACCATTGGCTAGCTTCTGCATGGGCGGTTCCCCACCTTCCAGGGAAATAAAACCGTAGTTGTTATTTTATTGTTTTTTTTTTGTTGTTGTTGTTGTTGTTGTTTTTTCCCTTCCCTCTGTCTCCTTGAGAGAGGTAGACAGGGAAGTGAGAATAATGGCTTCAGCAACTCTGGCCCTTGAATAAACAAGGAAGGGTTCCATCGTCAGGGTCCATTATACATAAAGTGTGCACACCTAACCTACTGTTTATGTAAACAATTGTTATAATTCCCAGGAAAAAAAAGATGGCCTCCAGCTCACTTACTCTGTAACCCGTATCTTGATAATTAGTTCCTCTGTCTCTACTAGAATTTCCAACCCATCATTAACCCTCAGTCAAAATGCTGAAAATGGTGACATCACTTAATATCCTAATTCTAGTAAAACACGGCTAGAAAATACCTTCACAAAATTAAGTTTAAATAATAAATCTCAAGTATTAGTGCTCTTAATACGCCATCTGTCTTCTTAAACTGGGAGTATCTTTGGATTTCCTTAATTCCTCTTGACCCACCCTTTCGTAAATGAGTACGAAATGGGTGAGAATAAGACTTTGGCATCTATAGCATCTAATTAAATCTTTACTAGTAGTTATTGGTTGGTGAGATGCAGGGCAATTTATGTCTTTAAGTCCCAGCTGAATGGGGGTAACACCGCTCAAGCTGTTTTCAGGATTAAATGAGATAATGCAAGTCAAATTCTGCACAGCGTGAGGGACACAGTATGTGCACAACAAACTCTAAGACTTTTAAACACTTTCAATTATTATTATTTTTAAAAAGTGGGGAGGAGACAAGTTTCCACCCAATTCTTAGTAATAACATGTAAGAACGGGAAAGCTTTTGAATTTTTAAAACTTCAATATTTTAAAATAATGCAGTCACTCTCACACACAAATTAGTCCATGGTCTTTGATAAAGCAGGATATTAGGTGTAAGTTTGCTTCAAATTTAATACCCACACTCGTTGACACTGTTGGAAACACTGAGGCTGGCGGTGGGAGGGTGCAAAGCACTTGCTTAGGAACCAGCCATCACACACTGGTTTCTCAGGGAGGAGGAAAGCTTTCCCTCCCCTCCCCGGGACAAGTCGAAGCCCCACCCCGAGGGAGATTTGTGTTGCCGAATGTGGTAGTTGGTGTCCCGGGCCTGCGCAGAAGGGGACAGTCCGCAAGGGGCGGAAGACAAGACAAAAATGACTCCAGTTCGCTATACGCGCAGAGGGGCGGATAGCGCGCGGACCCCGCCTTCCCCAACCGAGTGTGAGTTCCAGTCGCTGGGGAGGACCTGGTGGCCCCCTGACCTTGGACGAGCCACATTGGACGCCCCGTCGCCGTCCCGTCTTCCACGCTGCCAACTCCGCCGCTCCCGCCCCGAACTGCGGGTAGGTCCAGGCCGCCAGGCCCCGCCTCACCGGCTCCAGCCCTGATTGACACTGGAGTTGGTACATACGGGTCTGCAGCGGAGGCGAGCAGGAGGGTGAGCGCTATTTTAAACATGGCTTTCTCTCTCCCTTAGCCTCGGAGCCACCGCAGCGCACCCAGCCCGCGGGTACAGCCGCGTGGGAATAATCCCAACATTTGCCTGATTTATTTTCTTCCCTATCCTTACGCTTGTACTTGTTTTTCTCCTCTCGCTGTTTTCCCTTCACACTAATTCGCAACCTGGCAGTTTGCAAAGAGGAAACTCCCTTTCGGAATGGAAAGCCGCTTTTCTTGTTGTTGGGGGTGGAAAACATTCCAGCGAGAATGAGTTCAAAAAGAGGGGAAACCGCGTCACTGGAGAGAAAGTAACATTAAGAGATCGATGAGGACGGAGTGGGTGGAGGGGAGAGGGAGAGAGGAACGTCTGCAACAGGCATCTAAAAACAAGCGTGGAGAAGCAAAGATTCCCAAACCCCGGGTTACTACCGCGCGCGTTCTGCGTGAGCCATTGCAATGCCAGGATTTACTGTAAGCACAATTTGAAGGCTTTTGAAATCTTTTTTTGGTAAGACTTACCTTTCTCTTCGGCATAATGACTATGTCGGTGAAGCAAAAAGTAAAGCAACGGGCTGGAACTGCTGGCGCCGCCGCTGGATGCTGCCTCTGCCGCTGCAGCTGCTCACGCGCAGGGCACGACGTAGCCCGGCCTCTTCGACCCGCACCTCCGCGGCTCCCTCCGGGGCCCTTCTGCTCGCCTCCCTGCTGCTCCAATGAGGAGCCCCGCCAGCCGGCCGCGAGGCCCCATTGGCTGAGGCAACGTTCTAAATTTCACGAGGGCACGCCCACCTCCGCGCGCGGTACGCGCTGTTGTAGTTTCCACTTCACCGAAAAATCTGCCTGGCGACTGAGCATGCCCAGTTCAACTAGTAGCCTCCAGGCCACACAATCCTGAAGTTTCATTGTTTCGCTGCTCTCTCTTTGAGATTGTAAGAATAAGAACAGTGTGTGCCTTCATGGGAAGGAAAAAGAGTAAGAATGAATACGTAAACTTTATAATGTAAATATATACACAGCAGGTACTTTATACATTTCCTACCCATAAAGACTTTTAATGAATGTTACATGATGGGAACCTGTAAAGCGTGGGAAGGTACTCTGTACTGGAAGAGCGTGGCAACCTCTAAAGGTCTCAGTTTCCCCCTCTAGATATATAGTGACAACAGTCCCTAAAATCACTTAGCTCTAATTTTCTAAAATCTGTGATTATAAATCACTCACTAATTCAGCCAACTTCAAACTAGATGTGAAGATGAATAGGACATATTTGTTATGGAAATTAGGAAAAGAAAGAACAAGGCAAAAACTGATTATTTTATATTTGAGACATATATTTGAATGACACCTGTCATGTTACACTTTATGCATAATGTTTCTCAAAGTTCTGCAAGGCATAAAATGAGCATTGCAAAAATATTTCTGAATTCATTTTATGAGACCAGATTTACTCTGATACCAAAACCAGTGAAAGACTTCTAAAGAAAAGAGAGTTACAGACCAATATCACTCATAGACACAAAAGTCGTGAACAAAATTTTAGTAAATGAAACTCAACAACATTTAAAGGGACAATACATCATGACCTGTGGGGCTTATCTTGGGAATGCAAAGCTGCTTTTTTAATATCTGAGAATCAATCAATGTAATTGGCAGAATTAATAGAATAAAGGGGGGAAAACAATCCTTTCAGCAGTTGCAGGAAAAGTGCTAGTGAATGGGTAAGCAAATTGTGATGAGCACATGCAGTGGAATACTATTCAGCAATAAAAAACAATAAAAAATTTTCCTACATGGATGAAATCAAAAACAAAGTGCTGTATGAAAGAAGTCAAATACAAAAGACCACAATGAATGATTTCATTCATATGAAATTATAGAAAAAGCAAAATTGGGCAAAGTTAGTTTCAGAATCATCTTAGCAGGCAAAGCTCACATCATAGGAAAATGTGTTGAAGCCTTACATTACAAATATGGCCAAATCCACTTTGGTAACACAGAGGCTGCAAATATGTATTAAAAATATCATCAAGCAATGAAGTTTAATATTTCACTTTTTCTTTAGTAATTTTCAGAATACATTAATTGATCTAGCACACTCCAGAGGTGGTTGATTACTTTCTTTTTTGGAACATCTTTATGAACTCATGGATTTTTATGTATTTGGTGTGCATCAGTGTATTGCTATCATTATTATTACCTTTTTAATGCTCCTATTACCACATCTTTAGCCAATGCATGCCCTTTCAAATTAGTGCTTGTGTCCTTTTGACATGATCTTGATCATTTTTGATAGATTCCCTGTTCTTGGGCATTCAGTGAATGACAATAGTATACTGAAACGAATTAAGATAAAAACCAATTGCTTAGAGCTAGATAAAAATTTACAGGTTAATAATTTTATCATTAAAATAATATTTATAATGAAGATGTCTTGCAAGAGATTAATTTGCCAAATACTTGATAGTTAAATAAAGAAAAAGTCAGTGAAAACATTTTTAGTAAGATATGTGTGAGAAGGATACTGAGTAGCACTTGCAATCTGGACTGGATGGCTATTTTTCTTCATGGATATGGAAAGGTGCCACAACAAAGGTAGTGCTAAGGTGAATATTTCTCCTCTGTGATGAAAAATAACTCACAAAATTGGCTTCTTTGTTAATTTTTTTTCAAAACCAAACACTCAGATCATCAACAGCAAACAAAATTGTGAATGTTTTTACTGCACACAATAAAAATGCTACAATGAAATTGAAGCTTGCTTGTTGGATGAAGAAAGCTGATTGTGAGGACCTTGAGTTCTTGGAATCTTTAGTTCATTTACAAGTTATGAAAATAACAGCTTTGGTTGAAAAACAACAGCATTGCTTATCTTTCCTTTGATGTAGATTGCACCTGACTGAGCAGTACTCTGGGAAATGAAGTGTTCTCCCTTGTACCTTTAGTAGCCTTCAAGATCTGGGAAAGTCAGCGCAAACCTCTACTGGTGGCCCTGGAGGTAAGAGGAGTAGGCAAAGAGAATGGTTTAGCAGGTAGCTAGAATTCTAGGTTAAGAGATAAAGACATCTGGGCAGAAATGAGCGTGTCACATACAAGACAGTGAAGAGGTCAAGCTGGTAACAAGTACAGACTCATTTGTTTATCAATATATTCCACTGCGCATTTCTACTACTTTGGAATATCAGCCTCTAAGACAGTAAAAGTAGGATGTATATACTATCTTAGCTAAGGTAGACCTGGATAAATTAACAGAGTTACTGACTGAGAAAGAAAGAAAAAAAAAATAGTGAACAAACTTGTTTTCCAATTCCAGCTCCTCTCCTCTTTTTTCCTACTCAAAACTGTTGGAACTGTACACCTACTTCACATTTTTCAAACAGCAGGGCAAAACCATTTATAGTGTCATGACTATCATTAAGGAAAAGAAAGAGACAGAGACATTGACAGACACACACACATGCACACACACACGCACAGAGAGAGAGAGAGAGAGAGAAGGGAGAAGGGAAGGATAAGAAAAGCAAAGAAAGGGCCAAGCGTAGAAAACAGCAGAGCATACATGGTAAAGGTAAGTAATGTTTCATAAGATAATTGTTTCTATTTTCCATATGTGCTCATATAAACACATACACAACCCACATATGTATGTGTGTATGTTGGATTGTGACATGAATATATTTTTAGTATGGACTTGGTCAAAAAAATTGAATGCCACTGCTAATGAATGTTGTGGATATTTGATGTTCCGAAAAAAATGCTTAATATTAAAATTTTTTTTTAGAGGTAAGATCTCATTCTGTTGACCAGGCTGGCATGCAGTGGCACAATCATAGCTCACTGCACCTCAGACTGCTGGGCTAAAGAGATCCTCCTGCCTCAGCCTCCTGAGTAGTTATATAGGTGCAAGCCACCACACCAGGCTTGAGAGGAAGTTTTCAAAGGAAAGAATGACTTGCAGATCACCTCCCTCTTGAACTGTCCCTCTTTTCCTCCTTCAGGCAGACACAGGCAGCGTCCCTTAGGTTTTTGCTGTAAGTAATGACAAATTACTGGAGAAGTCAGATCCAGAATGTACATATTGTTGCTTCTGATAGTTGCAACTGTACACCTACTTTGCATTTTTCAGACAGCAGGGCAAAACAAATGATAGTCATGACCATCATTAAGGCAAAGAAAGAGACAGAGACATTGACAGACAGACAGACACACACACACACACACACACACAGACAGACAGACAGAGGGAGAAAGGAAGAAAGGGGAAAAGTGAAAATGATAGTGTGTTACTTCTGATAGTTTGTAATTCCAGATTAAGTTACTAATCTTCCATAAATAGGCCAAAAAAATACACAGTGAAGAATTCAGGTGTGTAACAAAACATCAAAAACAACAAATAAGAGGTGGCAAAGGAATATTTTGTTTGTATTTTCCAGCCAAGTCTCTACTTTGATTGGGTGCTAACTTTTGAAGAGACCAAGGCTAGTTTTTACAAAGCAACAATAAGAGTCCAATAACCAACGGTCCCAAATCAAATGAGCTGCCTGATAATATTGCAGATCCCCAGGCCCCAACCCCAAGGTATTGAATGGCTAGGCTTGTAAATCTGCATTTTCAAACAAGCTTTTCACGTGTTGCCTACACTATAATTTGGGGACTAGAGTATTTAATAGACTAGGTCCTTGCTCTCAACAAATATTTGCTGAATGCCGGTAGTTGGATCCTGATGACAGATATCTATAAAAGCCTGTGGAGTTCTCAACGTACTTCCAGAGCAGGAGCATAATTCTGTGGGTGAAACTCGCCCCACAGTCCTCACCTCGTTCTTTTGCTCCATCTCAGTTTTGCTGGGCACAACCTGTTTATTTCACATTCTTTCTCTTCTCTAGTTGCAAGGAACCTGAAGAGTGATTAAAAACTGCACACATCCAGATACCTAGAAAAGTGTCTTCTTCTTCCCAGGCAGCCCTCTATGCAGCTCCTTGGGCCCCTGGGAGATGAAAATCCCTGATCCCAAATCCTCAAAGGGAACTTACCTTGGCCAAAGTCCCATAAGCCACACCCTTTCAAGGCTAAATGTCAGTGATTGCATAAGCATACTTCACAACTGCATTAACAGCAAGAGGAACCAGGGCATTCTGTGACCTTCCAAGGAACCCACTCTTTGTTTTCCCAACCTTCAATCAAATTTAATATTTGTGCAGATTCTTTACTCCAGGTATGTTTTACACAGTTTTCCCACCCCCGGTACTTCTCAGGTTCAATCTCTGTGATATTTACCTCTCCTTCTTGCTCCTGCTGCTTAAACTCACAGGAGTGTGATTAATTTGCTCTTTGTAGCACCCAAATGACTATTTGGGAATGAATTAGATATGCTCCGTAGCTAGAACCAGGGATTGGGCTACATTGGTTTAGCCATTCCTTTTCGTCAGATTGTTAGCATGGCTGGTGCCAAGAGCCATCCAGGCTCAAGGAGGTGAGAAAGTTAAGGGGAGGAAATCCCCAAAGTTCGTGGTGAGGACACAGCAAAATAAGGACTCCGTCCCATCCCCTTAGGTAAAAAGCCACAAGCTGCAAGGTGACAAAGACCAGTTAGTGGTTGTTGTAGAGCTCTCCGACTGAATTGCACATTCTTGTAAACTACTGTCAGTGCGAGTACACTCTCAAATGGGACCACACCCTTTTCTTTAAGCTAGTGATTTTGACTACCTATTTTTGGTGTCTTCTGCATTTCCTTCAAATCTCAGAATCCCTGGGAGCTTGTAAGGAACATCCAGTAACACCATCCCTGTCGCTATTCCCAATGGTCCTGCCTTTCAGAGATATCACGCCATTTTCCTTTTCTCAATGAAAGCAAGAAAATGCTGGTTTGGGGAAATGAGAGTCGAATAAATCATTCTGAAAAATACCATAAAGCAACTGGAGATGATTTTCAGGTTAGCTTGGTTAATAACTCTTGTAATTCTCAAGCACTAAGAAAGAGTTAGCTAATAAAATGAGTCTGGCCAGGTCAGAATGAATTCTAGCCACCAGGTCAGAATGAATTCTAGCCACAAGGCAATAAATTTTTGCCCGGCAGTGGAAAACTAGCCTGCAAATGTGCCATAATCTTCAAGGCTGCTTATCTGCATAGGGTTTTTGTTGTTTTTTAAAACACAGAATTGTGCTACTCCCACAAAAAAATCTCTCGTCCTTTTCTACCTTCTCATTCCCACTCCTGCTTCTGCTGTCTGGAATCTTAAGCAAATGGGTTTTTTTTTTTTCTTTTTTTTTTCCTCCTAAATAATGCAATTTACCTCTTAACATGTCAAAAAAGTTAAGTTTTAACCATTTTAAAAATAAATGTTTATCAAAAAGTTTGGAATTTGCAGTCATAGGCATGAATTCAAATCTCAAGCTATTGAGCTACCATCACATTACCTAACCTCTGTGAACCCTGGTTTCCTTATTGTAAAATGAAAAAAAAGAACGTCTATTCAAGGCAGATACCACTAGTTACCTGCCCAATATTCACACTAGCTTTCTTCCTACTAACAGAATTCTGATTTCGGCAATAGGCCTGGTCAAAACAAAACAAAACATAACAAAGCAATCTTCAGTTCCTCCAGCTCCCTGGCAGATAGAGGTTGCTATGTGACACCTCTGGGGCTAATGAAATATATGCAGAAGTCACAAGGTGATTGTGTAAGCAACACCAAATAACAGGGCAAACCTAGCCGGGTAGCTAGCTGCCGTGTGCCTTTGTTCTTCCTCTCCTTCCATCCTGGAAGTTGCTAACGATGTCTGGAAGTAGAACAGCCATCTATGTCCAAAGAGAGAAAGGCCACAGTTCAGGATGAAAGAGCAGAAAGGCAGGACATGAGATCTCTGCAGTGGCCCCAGATTGTCCAGCTTTAGTCTACCTTTAATGTTTGGAAAATAAACACGGTGTTTGATCAAGGCACTTTAGGTGGATGTCTCTGATGTGCAGCTGAATACTATCCCTAACTGATACACTGCTTCATGGAATTGGTGTGAAAATTGAAGATGATAAACCACCGAACTATGGGAATGTGCCTATCCCTGAAGGATGATGCTTAACATATTTCATTTGAAGCAAGTATATTATACTCCCCCTAAAATGATAAAAGAGAACACAGAAAATTTTTAACTTTTCCTGAATCCTTAAGGGCCTGATTATGAACAGTTAGCATAAACCTCTTAAAATTACTTTGAAGTAGGCAGGAATAAACATGATTAAAAGAAGTATTTTATTGTTGCTATAGAACGGGGTGCTCCATAATATGGCCTATTGCTATGTTTTACCAATGCAAATGCTGGATTGTTGCTCAACTCCATCTCAGTTTTAATGTGACTCCCTACACTCTAGATGCTGGAGTCCGCACTACAGCTGGGGTTCTGGATGTAATTTTCATTTGCCTAATTAGATGCACTAGCATGAGGTATAGACAGTGGTTAGGAAGAGGCCACACTTTTGCTACATCTGCTATGTCTGCTGCTTCTTGTTTTCCTAAAACAACATCAGCAAAGATCCCAGGCACCAGCATTGCGGATTCGGAGAGGCACGTCTCTCTGCATTCACTCTGCAGGCATAGACTGTAGCAGGTGAGGTGTGGTCTGAAACTGGCAGAGACAGGGGCTTTATGATTGAGAAAGTATTTTTATTCTTACAGAGTCCTGATACTAGTGCATTCCTGCTTGCAGAAGAGCCACAGCTCCTTTGACGACCTTGTTCTGAGTGTGACTTTGGGAGACTTTTCTGAAAGTTCAACCTACAGTCTATCTCTTTAGTCTTCTGAGCTATCCCATAGGCTATTGAATCTTTGAAACCTTTTCTCCTTAAATTAGGTAGAGTGGGTTCTGTTCTCTACAACTGAATCCACAACTACGGAGCTTCCTTTAGTGTTGCTTACCAAATATTTCCAGCTTTCAGAGACATACTTGGCTGGGCTCAATGGCTCATGCTTGTAATCCCAGCACTTTGGGAGGCCAAGGCGGGTGGATTGCTTGATCCCAGGAATTCGAGACCAACCTGGGCAACATGGTGAAACCCTATCTCTACCAAAAATAAAAACCCCACAAATATTAGCCTGGCATAGTGGCATGTGCCTATAGTCCCAGCTACTCAGGAGGCTGAGGTGGGAGAATTGCTTGAGCCAGAGAGGTTGTGGAGGTTGCAGCGAGATGAGATTGTGCCATTGCACTCCAGCTTGGGTGACAGAGCCTGACCCTGTCTCAGAAAACAAAACAAAACAAAAAACAAAGAACAACAACAACAAAAACAAAAAAAGAGACACACTCTCACTGGAGCTGATTATGGAAACAGATATTGATAAGGAGATTGCCCATGTGTTTCTTTCAGTGATCACAGTGAACAGAACCCTTTGAAGATCCCCCCCTCCAATGGACATAGAGCTGTCAAAGCTAAAGATGAACCTTTTATTTAAGCTGCTGAGATTTGAGGGAAATTTGTTTCCACAGGATTATCTATCTTATCCTGAAATGATATAGAACTTAGATCCTAAGAGAAAGGTGCTGCTTTAATAATAAAACAAACCCTAAAATAAGTGGCATTGGCTTAAGAGCTGGTCAGAGGGAATCAAGCAAACTATTACTGAAGGCTGGAAGAATGGAAATTATTTTTCTAGTGGGGAAAAGTTTGGTAAGACTATTGCCTATAGTAATTTGAAGGCAAAAGGCATATCTAACTTTGGGGAAGAGGTTGAAAACAGATTATCATTACTGTTTATTGCCTATTATTAATTGTATTTAATAAGACATTATAAGAAAAAGATATGTTCAGAGAAGACTTGGTCAGTTTGTAAGGATAGATGAAAGAGATTTAGAGAGTCGACAAAGTCAAGAACTTATAAGGTTGGAAAAGACAACTGCTTCTCAGTCTAAAAAATGAAAGGACCCTACAAGAAAACCTAGGCAATACCATTCAGGACATAGGCGTGGGTAAGGACTTCATGTCTAAAACACCAAAAGCAATGGCAACAAAAGCCAAAATTGACAAATGGGATCTAATTAAACTCAAGAGCTTCTGCACAGCAAAAGAAACTACCATCAGAATGAACAGGCAACCTACAGAATGGGAGAAAATTTTTGCAACCTACTCATCTGACAAAGGGCTAATAT